>NC_086286.1:96101728-96404759 GCF_963924245.1 Chroicocephalus ridibundus | reverse complement strand
CTCTGAAAGCTGATGCTTTGTTCTATCTGCAGAAAATGTGTTGTAAGCCTTTTCCTTTCCCCCCCCCTTTCAGTGGGGGACAGTAAGGTAGCATTCACACATCTGTCTGATTCTTGATTACATTCTTTTGGTGTACGAAGTACTGAGTCTTCTGTGTATGCCCCAGTCTGAAGCCTCTTTCTGCTGCCAGACAAATTTTCTTACTCCTGTTCCTCATGGTCTGAAGAGCCATCCTGAGACATGAAAGCCTATCTTTCACTGGATGACTTAGTTTACACTGTAAACAGTATATGTGTTGTTAGCTATTGTCCAGCAAGTCTTGGCAGGCAGCGCTCCTGTGCCACGGGAGCATCTCCCAAGACATACGGCAGCAGAGAGGTCTCCAAGTTAAAAACCTGTGGTGTCATTTAGGCAAGCTGATAGCATTCTGGCTGTTTCGGGATTTAAAGTATTGATGGACGTGAACTAACTGTTTCCTTCCACTTGTCCATAGTGCATGCAGGAAATGGGAAATACTAAAGCAAGACTACTCTATGAAGCTAATCTACCAGAGAACTTCCGAAGACCTCAAACAGATCAGTATCCTTTTTGGTTTGGCTTTCATAGAATCATAGAATTGCCTAGGTTGGAAAGGACCTTTCAGATCATCAAGTCCAACCATCAACCTAATATTGACAAAAACCATCACTAAACCACATCTGTAAGCACTACGTCTACCCGTCTTTTAAATACCTCCAGGGATGGTGATTCAACCGCTTCCCTGGGCAGTAAGCCCCAAATCCTAATTCCCAAGGTGCTAACTTCTCCTGATTTAAGTTCCAGACAGCCGAACAATAAGGCCATGGACCTGTAGAAGTATGTCTGCACCTCCGTGTCCAGCCAAGCTAAACCTGTGCCAGCAAACGACTCCAGATCATGGGGACTGATCCAATCCCGGCTGCAGTTCCTGGGAAGACCAACTGATTTTAGTTGGCTTTGGCTCAGCCTCCAAGGAGGACGACAGGGGTACTTCCAAATTAGACTACTCCGTGAGGAGGAGGGAGCTGGACCGTCAGATGTTTTTATTCAGGTGAAGCCAAAACATAAGTGTCTGAAGGAGCAACCCCAAAGGGATGTACAAGCCTTTGTCCCCTTATTGCAGCTCCAGAGCAAGGACTTTATTTTGAAGTTTTGCTAACATAAACATTCCCTATGAGATCACCTCAATAATATCTTCTGAATGAGTCCCTTGAACACACATTCAGAGGGATCATAGAATGGTTTAGGTTGGAAGGGACCTTGAAGATCATCCCGTTCCAACCCCCCTGCCCTGGGCAGGGACACCTCCCACTAGACCAGATGGCTTTTAATACAATTTAGATGTTATGACTGTTTCAAGGAACTGCTACGTTTGGCAACTCACCTTATTTATTTCATTGATAGTGTTGAATAAAAAATGATTGTGCAAGTTGGGAACAGTTCAGGAAAGGTTTAAATTACTTCAGTTATAGCAAATGTACTTTGTAATGAGATTTGGCAAGCCCCATTTATTTTTGCTTTCAGAAGAAGTGACTTCATAAATTCCCTATATGTAGGAAGTTAAAGTGATACTAGAGAGCTCTTGAATATTCTGTCTTTATCTTGAGTAACTGCCAGCTGGAGTGAGAAGCATTTGAACAGGAAATAACAAGCTGAATGGTAAAGTCAAATAAGCCATTGGATCTTACTCAAGTGAAGTGTGGATTTCTTCCTGTAGATTAAGTATTCTTTAACTTTTTGGAGTTAAAGTGTATGTGTTCTGTGAAGTCTGTGAGCACAGATGACTAGCATGGGAATATCTAAACAAAGCAAACCTATCTGGCAGCCACCACTTGTGTTGGTGTGTGGTTATCACCATGTACCTGGAAGGGGAGAATTGGAAGAAAATTGTCTACTGCCAATAAATAGCTTTCTGCAAAAAATACCTTTTCAAATGTACTGAATCTTTAGGATAATGTATAATGGCATTACTTTAGATCTGTATTAGCTCCTGATTTAGTGATGTTACTCCACAGATAGGATTTGCTTCGCCTGATCTCTAACTATAGAGATCTGTCTCTAACTGGAACTCTAACTATAATGAGATCCTAAACACCTACTGTTAAGTGAGCCGAATCCTTCTCCAACTCTCTTAGCCCGATAATGATACAGGCTGGGGAGGCTGATAAACAGACTTAGTTGTAACTGGATCTGAATATTCTCCATCTATATCCAAAAGTGATTTTTATTCTTCTGCTTATTAGATACTATGCTTGATATGTTAGGTACAGAAGGCAATTTTTTGTGAAGGATTAGACTCCTCATTATAAATTAAATATACATACATGTAAGAAAAAAATAACTGGAACCAGATAGCACTGTAGTATTCCAGCTGTAATATTCTAGAACTTTATCTCAGCCATAAGACTCAAATACTTTGACTAAAACTTACTTAAAAGTTAATCTTTAAGATGTATATTTTGTTCTTACTGCAGCTAACTGGAATTCACTGGTACTATTGCAGGAGAAGCAATAATGCTTTACTCTAAACTCTTCTTGTCAGATTAGACCAAAAGTCTCATTTTTAGAGAGATATGGGGTATGAATGAATGGGTGTTTTTCAAAATACACAACTTAATATCCCAGTGTAATAGCATCCTGAAAAATTAAACCATATGAAATTTAAATACTTATGATTCTCTGTTAATAATTTTTGAATTAAAACTTTCTAATTGTCTGAAATATCAAGTGTGCATTCTGGGAAACTACTGAAAATAGGGAAATATTTGTGCAAAAGAACTAAAATACCTAACACCAAAGCTTGACCAAACAAAACTTAGAACACTTGACAAAATGAATGTGCCATCTGAAAAGGTTAATTTTGGCAAATTACTAAGACTTTTTATTTGAAGAAAGAATAGGTTGTTCTAAGGTATTTTATAACAGTCAAGTTTTTAATCTTTTCTGTTTACTTCTAAATTAGTTATAATTTAATACAGTTATCCAGTTATAGCCCAAAAGCATGGGGGAAAAAAAAAAATTCCCTTTCTCTGTCTCCTCCCTCCACTGAGATCATATAATGCAGTAATTTATACTGCAAGTTGAAAGTAAACTTTCTGAGGGAATCCTGTTTAGTCTTAGCTAAATTTGAAAAGTTGTGGGAGTTGCGTATTACACAACTTTCATTCACCTGTAATTTGATAATATACATTGCTTTTTTGGCAAGATGATGTGTAAGGAATAATGCAATATTAGTACTAAGGTAGTCTTACATTCAAAGTGCTTAAGATGCCCTTTAGAATGTAGAAATATTTTGAAATAGGTAGAAAAGAACTTTTTTTTTTTTTTCAACTTTTATGGAGCAGTGACACTTGCATACAATTTGAAAATCAATGCAATTGTTGATGATATAACTTGATAACACGGAATGAAGGAACTGAGTGATCTGAGCTCAGTGTTAATCTTAAGAGATAGTATATGGAGCTAAGTTATCTTTCCATCAATTGAGGAAAAATTGCTGTGGAAGTTTAAGATGCAATGAACCTGAGCTTACACAGTTGCGATTTCGGTTTTGAATGGATGATCACATTGCTGAACAAATTACTTAAAGTTTATTCTACAGATACCAGAGAATCAGCTTTACTAAAGTTAAAGTATTAACACTGCTTTGGATGAGCTGCTTCAGAGAGCTGCTGAGAGAATAATTGAGGAAAACAACTAGTTGTCCTTTTTGTGTTTGAGCTAGTGAGTTGTCAGTTCTGGTATTCTACATCAATATGCTTGCTGCTATTTTCACCTTTGCTTCCATATCTTTTTATCACTAGTATTCTAGTTTTCTTTCCCTTCCACAGAGATATTTGTTGTAATAGGAGACTCTTATGGAGGACTTACGTATCTCAGAGAACTGTTTATGATCAGCTTTTGACGCATGATACAATTTGTGCAAACAGGTACATACATTTCACCTTTTATCTGAAGAGAAAGTATTTTTTCCTAATTTATGATGGTAAGCTATACTTTAATTATTTTCTGTATATGAGTACCTTTGTTCAAGTATTTGCAGTATTATAGCCCTGTAGCTTACAAATATCAAGCAAAAATATCCTAACTCTGGAACACTGAGTTGCTTCTAGCATATCTTTCTCACATTGTTTCATTAAGAGATTAAACTGATTAATTCTCTGTAGTAAAAAGGAGCTGTTTTTGCACACTGTAACAGCAATCGTTCTATGTAGAGCAGTTTGTTCTGTTGTTTTAAAACTATGAGAAGGAGCATTAGATTAATGTTGCTATTTATCTGAATGCGTATTTTCCTTAAACTAGCTGTTTCCAGAGCTGTGGAATTTTTCATCAGGGATAAGTACGAAAAGAAGAAGTATTATGATAAAAATGCAGCTAATGCCTTCAATGTAAGTAAACAGTTTCACCAAGACTTCTGTCACTTTTCTTTTTTGAAAGCTACATAAGAGAAATGTAGAAAACAGTACATTTATTAAAATGTCTTTCATGGTCAAAAACTTTTTGATACCGAGCTAAATGCTTTCTTTTGTATCTATTGAAAGCTATTCCTAGGTTCTGTAAGTCCAACATACGTTGTCTATTACATTTATCACAGCAAAGCGTTATGATCCAACAAATAGCTTGCTTCTGACTTTTTACATTATATTTTTCAGTGATGGGTAGTTCTTCACCAGCATACTTTGAGTCCTTTCTGAGTGTGTTTTTCCACGTTACAGGCATAGGGTAGGATTACTGTTTCTGGTGACTTGGTCTTTGCCCATTCTCTGTAATACCTTGGTGAGAAATCCGAGCGTGTTTTGGGCTCCTCTTCTGCAGGTCTGATTGCTCTGCTGAATTCTAGGC
Source organism: Chroicocephalus ridibundus (assembly GCF_963924245.1). NCBI lineage: Eukaryota > Metazoa > Chordata > Aves > Charadriiformes > Laridae > Chroicocephalus > Chroicocephalus ridibundus. The sequence continues at coordinate 96,399,899 of NC_086286.1, read as the reverse complement.
TGTTGTTTGCAGCAAGGAGCGCTGTTAAGTCAAACACGGGCAGTATGGCAAACCAGCTGTTTAATCATCTAGCTGTGTGTTCACTACAGTAAGTTGGTGAGTGCTTTTTGGGCAAAAGAGTTTTGAGAAGTCAGCCTTTAATGAAGTTCACAGCCTTGTTAAAATTTTTGGTTTATGGCTATTTCTGGGGTATACAGTCTAGTTATATATATGTATTTATTTCTAGAGGCATATGTATGCTTAAACATTCGCTCCTCTATGCCTACGTTATTTAAATATGGCTTAACACATAACTTACTACTTTATCTGATGAGGCAGTGAACTTTGACAGGGAAACGAGTGCAAGGGTGCATATAAAGCGTGTGAGTTTATGCTGCTGTTGCTATCTGAAAAAATTGATCTTTGAATGATAGTTTCATTTTTAGAAGGATAAAAAAAACAAACCTGGAAACTAGAGCAGTGTATTTTGTTAAGCATTGTTGAAGTAGGGAGAAAATTGATTCACTTAAGAGGTAAAATACAAATTGTGGTTTGAATTACGCTGTCAGTTACCCTTCTTTACTTTGATTCCAAAGTAGAAAATAGGAAGAATTGTTTAAAATTATATTTCTTTAAAAAGTTCAAAAGACTCCCAAGATCTTCCTAAACAGGGAACCCAGGTGCCTAATGTAATAGTCCACTGCTGCCTTAATATGTTTGAAGGAGTAATTGGATTTTGCTTATCAAATTGCGGACTAATGTGAATAGCTTTGCATGTCATAGCAGTAAGGATAGAATCCAGAAAAGCTATGGAGATACATGTTTCTGCTGAGTAGGGAACACCATTTTATTTCCTCCTACCTGGGCTTTTCTCTCACTAACTAATGTATATGGCACGATGTCTCTGAGATAGGAACAAAATCTGATTATGAAATATTTTAGCAATAGACAAGTCATGCACATTTACGTTCACCTGCTTTTCTTCAAGGACATCAAAAATCAGGTTTGAGGTAGGCAATCTGAAATCATAGTTTCAGCAAAATCGTAAAGTACACGATACTAAATTGACTGAACTGGTGTAAAGCCTGTAGTCCCAGTCTGCTGCTTGTGTTGCGTTGTCCTCCTTGGCTCTGGTCCCAGCCCAGCTCGTGTGCGTTTGTCATGGTCATCTTGCCAGTGGGCCTGGGACTGGCAGGAAAGAGGAAGAAAAGGTGAAGCTGGGCCTCTGTTCTGCATGTCTGATACGCTGCTTTTCTACTCCTGGATACTGTTGGCAGGGAAGAGGGGAAGTTACCCTACACATCCAACACATGGAGGACTGTGGGGAGTTTGAGAAGAATGGGGTGAGGAAGAGAGTTCTGTGGGGATACACTTTCAGTGCCACTGTGAAGGGAGTGGTGACAGTTTCTAAAGCTTTCTTTATGCAGTCCTAATGACATCCGAAACACCTTCCTCTTCCCAGCCTGTCAGGAGATGTGGCTGAGATTCCCTGGGAACCAAGGGGTGGCTGTGGCGGCAGGGGGGGATTCCTACTTGTAGTTTGCAGCCCTCTGTGAAGTGCTTTGGTAGCATCAAAGCACTCACTAGCCACAATGCTTTCATGAGTAATAACAGTCTTGTGAACTGTTCAGGTGAGGTGTCTGCTATGTCATGGCAAGTTCTTTTCTTCTGGAAAATTTCTTTATCCTGTTTGCATTTGCAGAGAGCACCCAGTGTCCTATTTTTAATCAAAATCAGCATTGTTGGGGTGACATGAGCTTTTAGCAGACTCACTTTTTGCTGTCACCTTTGAAATAGCAATGCCTTCTGCCTGGATTAGGACCAGTTTAAGTTGGAGATGCGTATGCATGTTGTCATTTGGTAAAATCATAGAATCGTTAGGGTTGGAAGGGACCTTAAAGATCATCTAGTTCCAACCCCCCTGCCATGGGTAGGGACATCTCCCACTAGATCAGGTTGCTCAGAGCCCCATCCAGCTTGGCCTTAAAAACTTCCAGGGACGGGGCTTCCACCACCACTCTGGGTAACCTGTTCCAGTGTCTCACCACTCTCATGGTGAAGAACTTCTTCCTAATGTCCAGTCTGAATCGTCCCATCTCTAGTTTTAATCCATTCCCTCTAGTCCTACCATTACATGACATCCTAAAAAGTCCCTCACCAGCTTTCTTGTAGGCCCCCTTAAGATACTGGTAGGCCACTATAAGGTCTCCTTGGAGCCTTTTCTTCAGACTGAACAACCCCAACTCTCTCAGTCTGTCCTCATAGGAGAGGTGCTCCAGCCCTCTGATCATCCTCTTGGCCCTTCTCTGGACACATTCCAGCACGTCCATATCTTTCTTGTAGTAGGGGCTCCAGAATTGGACGCAGTACTCCAGGTGGGGTCTCACGAGAGTGGAGCCAGAGGGGGAGAATCACCTCTCTCGACCTGCTGGCCACCCTTCTCCTGATGCAGCCCAGGATACGATTGGTTTTCTGGGCTGCTAGTGCACACTGACAGCTCATGTTGAGCCTCTTGTCCACCAACACCCCCAAGTCCTTTTCTTCAGGGCTGCTCTCAAGCCAGTCACTGCCCAGCCTATGTCGGTGCTTGGGATTGCCCTGACCCAGATGGAGGACCTTGCACTTGGTCTTGTTGAACTTCATGAGGTTGGCATGGGCCCACCTCTCCAGCCCGTCAGGGTCCCTCTGGATGGCATCCCTTCGCTCCAGCGTGTCAGCTGCCCCACACAGCTTGGTGTTGTCGGCAAACTTGCTGAGGGTGCACTCTATGCCACTGTCCATGTTGCTGACGAAGATGTTAAACAAGACCAGTCCCAGTATTGATCCTTGAGGGACGCCACTCGTCACTGGCCTCCACTTGGACATGGACCCATTGACAGCCACTCTTTGGGTGCATCCGTCAAGCCAGTTCTTTATCCACTGAATTGTCAGTCCATCAAACCCATATTTTATCAGCCTGGAGACCAGGATGTCATGTGGTACAGTGTCAAAGGCTTTGCTCAGGTCCAGGTAAATGACGTCAGTTGCTCTCCCCTTGTCTGTTGATGTTGTGACCTTCTCATAGAAGGCCACCAGGTTTGTCAAGCACGATTTGCCCTTGGTGAAGCTGTGTTGATTGCACCCAATCACCTCTTCATTGTTCTTCTCCCTCAGCAGTGCCTCCAGGAGGAACTGCTCCATAATCTTACCAGGCACGGAGGTGAGACTGGCCTATAGTTCCCTGGTTCCTCCTTCTTTCCCTTTTTTGAAAACGAGGATTATGTTTCCCCTTTTCCAGTCAGTGGGGACTTCACCAGACACCCATGACTTTTGGATTATAATAGAGAGCGGTTTAGTGAGTCCCTTCTGGGTATGAGCAGGTAACACAGAACTGCAGGAACAGGAATGCTGTGCCCTAAGGGTCACTTTCCTTAACTGGGTAATTTCACTGAGGTAGTATTTAAAAATTTAAGGAGCTATCCTGGATTTGGTACACTGTTACAAGTTGCTTGTGGCAAAAGCTTCCTGTCATATGAAAGTTGTTTTGAATAGATTCTCTTAAACATGCAGTATAATATTTCTCTTAGCTTAATTTTGACAAGATCTCACAAGCTTTTCAAGCCTGTCTGACAGTACAATATCTGTGTTAATGTATTCTGTCTGTTGGAGCCCAGGAGCATATATATCTCTATGTCAAGGTTCAGTGATGCTCAGGATTCATGTATCTTTTCTTTGGTAACAAAATTTTTATTTATAATTGTTGATTATATGACATGTTTTGTTTTCTGACAAGGCTGCTGTGTTACTAAATTTGGGTGTTAGAAATGTACACTATAATAACAAAATTAGCTAGTGCAGAGACCAGTACTGCCATCAAACGTGCAGACTAAAAATAGGCAAATATGAAGAATTAAACTATTTATTTCATGGTTCACTGAAAAGCAATGCAGGATAAAGCTATAGGCAAAAGAAGCATCTGCAGTTTTATTGGCTAGTTACATTTTAAATAGAATAATGCATTTAAGTAGAAATCAAATATACATTAGAAAATCTAATGCTAACTGAAAGCAGCCCGACTTTAAAAAAAAAATATTTAAAATCCATTAAAATGTGTGGATCTCGGAGTTTTCTGATGCATCATTATTGGGAAAATGTGAAATGCTGGTTCTGTCTCACTGCTCAGGTCTAAATGAGTGGTATAATTACTCAGCTGTTATAAGTGCGTTATCAGTAAATAGTTACTTGATCTGGCCAGCTGCCTTCCTATTTTGCTTTGGTATGATGTAATTTTGAAACATTCAGGACTTCATGGTTTTTTTATGCGTGCTTAAACTTAAAAAGAGGACTAATACAAGTAAAAACACTTGAAGCTGACAAGATGTTACTTGGGAATACATGTATTTGTTCTGCGAATAACATACGTGACTTGGTATTGTTAAGGCTAGGAACTTTTTTTTTGAATAATCAACTTAGGAGCAGCGGTAGCTGTTAGCAAGTCAACTTACTTTAAATATCCTCAGCATAATACTGTCCTCATAGAATTAATTTTCTGTCAAACCTCCTTATCAATTTTTATGCATAGGTAAGCTGTGAATGATGCAAAGTATAGCATAGAATCCAATAAAACAAACTTCGCATAGTAGCAAAACAATTAGGGCATGTTTATAAACGCGGTGCATCTAAGGTATGGCAACATGAGCAATTTACTGTGCAATATGTTGTGCTGTTTGACTTCCTTTATCCCTGAAAGCTTGTACAACGTAATTGAGCGCTTGCATCGCTTCTGTAATTAGCTACGGACAATTACTATAGGTCAGGTGGTGTGAGGTGATTTTTGCATGTTAAAACTCTCCTTCAGGTGGATGCTGACATGAAACTGTTCAGGAATATCATTCCACTTCAGACCTGCACCCGATTATCACTTCCAAGCATAGGCAAATCCTTTTGTATTTATCATAAAGGTTGTTTTGTATACAACAATCCTAGAACTGAAGGGTAGAGCATTCAAGGCAGTTTCTCATCTGAAGTCTTAGTCCTGAAGACTGTTGCTTATTAAATCTTTTGTTTGCTTTGGGCTCTCATTAAACTCTTTATGCTTCTTTAGTTTACTGTCTCCTGGAGCACTCTTAGAAGAGCACAGCTTACAATTATACAAACACCTTTCCCCAAGAATTTGAATTTGTGTGCTCAAGTAAATGACTTGAAGGCCTTTTTCAGACTTGTTGCAGTAAATATGAGTGGAGCGAATACGAGCCTTGTTGGAGACACAAGGCATATTCCAAGAGAATTAAATATAAAGCTATCGTGATTTTTTTTTTAGGAGAACAAAGTATTTTAGAGAGACTCCTTATTACAGTAGAGAAGAGTTGCATAGTTCTAAATCCAGGTATAGAAAAGGAACTCCCAAGCAGAGAAGCACCGTGCAGGCTAGGCAGCTGTCTGCCTTAACTGACTCCCTTTTTAGTAATTCTTTCCCCCCTTGTCTTTTTTCCCTGTTTAGGCTTTTCTCCTGTGTTCCTTTAGACAGACCTTAGCACAGTTGCAATTACTCTTTCGTTTCTGTATATTTTTTTTTCTCTGGGTATATTGGTCATTTTCTGGGTAACTTGGTATTCTTTTAATTCCTCATACCACTTTTTACTACTTCCAAGAAAACCATATATGAAGGCGGTCATGCTGAGGCAGAAAAGAGAAACTTAGGTTGGTAAGACTTCTAACTGCAGCCTGTGGTTATTGCAGCCTATGCATTTATGTGAGAGAATTTTATTTTTTTTTTTTTTTTTACTTAATTTCCTGTGGTGGTATTTTCTTGTAGGCTATGGCAGGTCTAGCTATTTTTTGGCTTTTGGGCACAGTTCTTTTCCCAGTTCTCATGAAATTTGTTACCTGTACTGGGGAAACAGTGTTTACAGTGGATTTTCTAATATCACCAGCAGATGTAAGAGATATTTAATGAATTGAAAATTGAATGTTTGCAGTTCATGAATAGAAATTCTGTTACAGGCTGAAAAAATAACATCATGGTGTATAACTTTTGATTCTTTTGAAACACTTGAATGAAACTAAAAATGGATGATACATAGCATGGTTTGAATACAGGGTGAGGAGTGTTCTCAGGAATCTATTCAGAATATCACAACAGATGCTCATAGGCAGACTGCTTTTTCTAGTGAAAAGAGAGCAGATTTCAAGTGTTAATTCACACTCGTTTTGACAAGTTCACTTTTTGGCCATGTTGCTTTCCCTTGATGATCTAACCAACCCTAAGACAAAAAGTAGTTGCATCCAGAACTGAAAATGGAAGGTTGCTGGAGAGATCACTTTCTAGTTTGGAAGAAGTTGCTCAGAGATTAGGCTTACCCGTATTAGTGACTGTAATAAAAAAAACCTGAAGAGTAAGACTGTATTGCTTTCCCTCCATACCTACATCTTATGAAATATATAGGCATCATCTGCTCAACTAATGTAAAGGCAGTTCCTAGTTTTATAGGAATATGAGTGTGTAACAACTTACCGGTCTGGTAGCTCTTCCCATTAGAATTAGTAATGAGTTTTAAAGAACAAAAATTCTATTGCTTAAGAGAGAAAATCTGCATATTTCATCTTTCTCATCATTGTTAAAGAATTTAGCTGATGCCAACGCTGCTTCCATACATAATATTCCTTTCTCATTTCTGCCCATCCTTCAAAGGTTTATCACCAGCACCTGGAATGAGTTCTGAGGGTAGTGGGTAGAATTTGCTTTTGTTGGAAGGAAGGCATTATGAAAGGTCAGAGCCCTTGGCTCGGTACAGGTCTCAACAGAGATGATAAAAATGCATTGACTGGATTTCTGTGCTTGTATGAGAGATGCCGCTTGATTTTTGGTTACGAATAGAATAATTCAACATTGTGACTATACCTGACAGGTTGGAGTGCGCAAAGGGTGACTTGGCTTATCTTTCAGCATCTTTGTTCACTCTGGAAATAAGACAGAAGTATGACAGGGACTGGCGCTCTGCATCTCCAAATACTTTGGGATGTTTGTTTTTATGAAAGTAATTTCTGAACAGAGTATTCATCTTGACTGATGACCCCTGTGTCGGGTCCCAGATACTTGTAATCAAAGCTGTGCAACTGGTAAGGTGGAGGGACGGCTGTTAATGAGGCTCATGATCTTATATGTAGTGGCCAAGAGAAGTAGCAAACGTTGCTTGTTTCAGGTTTTTGGGAATTAGTAAGAATCTCCCAAAATTACTGATTAGAGGAAGTAAGCTTTGAAGTAGATGATCATACAGTTCACCAGAAAGCCAAGAGGAAATGTGTAATTTTTAGAACTGAGGTTCCAGAAAGAATAAAATCTTGCTAAAATACACTATTGAGTAACAGCTGCTGGTGTGATTCTTTGAGACACAGGACTGCACTAATGAAAAGGGGTTTATGGTACCCAATCCAAATAATTTAATTTGACTGTATCTACCTGCTGCTAAATTAAAAGTGTATTAAAGTTGCACAGAGGTTGAGGAAATCAATTTTGAAGCAATCATAATTTCCAAATTTTTCAAAAACCTACCATGTCCTCTTTGATATAAAATAAAAACTGTAAGAAGACAATCTGTCTTAAACTTTTGTTTATTTTTATATCTACTACAATGACTCTTACGCTATACAAGTAACGAGGGGAAGCAATGAGGTCACTGTGTTGGATGTGGATAAAAATTAGCTATGTAGGTATTATCACAAACAATCTCTGCAGCTTTTAATAAAAATAAGTACATAGGAGAAGAAAGAGCACAACTTCTCAGAATGCATATGGCAATTGAATTATTCAGCGTGGATGGTGCATCAGCTTAAGCGGATTCACGATACTTTCAGTCTCAAAAATTGTGAAGTGGCACAATCTATTCCACTACATGGAGTGTGAATATATTATCACATCCTGACAATGTTTAGAGAATAGTAAACAAAGTTTCTATATTTAAGAAAGGGTGTGAATTATGTATGGAGCAAAAGTTTCATATAACTCTTAAGTTCACTGAAGGAAAAGAAAATGGGCCTACATTTTCCATGGTTTCCTAAGACATTGTGTATAATTTAAGAAATACAAACTTAGGCAACTGGATAAAATGTGATGTGAATTTAGAGATTGTGATGGCACATTTTCCAGAAAGTTATCTTAAAGGAGATTAAATCCATAATACATTTACTGCACTAAAATGTCACATGGGCACCTTAAGATGGATAAATTGGGGTATGATAGGATACATGAACACTAAGTTCATAGTGGCTAGCATTGAGAAGCATTCAGTCATTGGCTTGGAGAGAGGTTACCAGTTATCTCTCCCAATATTGCAAGAATTGTAGTGGGTTTCTTAATGGTCTGTGAATAATCTGTGAATCAAGTGATATGAAGTATTTTTGAAATATGCTAATGAAGATAGTCATCAATAGGAAGCACTGAAATACCGTACAAGAATTATGACTGGAGGGCAGGGATAGTGAAAGTGGGATAAATTACATAGCAAAATTATGCTGTTAGAATGGGTTGAATTATAGAATCCAGAATAGCTGGGGCTGGAAGGGACTCTTGGAGATCATCCAATTCCCCCTGCTCAAAGTGGGGTCATCTAGAACAGGTTGCTTGGAGCTGTGTCCAGTTGGGTTTTGAATATCTCCAGGGCTGGAGACTCTACAACCTCTCTGAGTAACCTGTTCCAGTATTCATCCACCCCCACAGTAAAGACAGGAAAAAAAAAAAAAGTTTATTTTTATGTTTCAATGGAATTTCCTGTGTTTCAATTTACATTCAGTGCCTCTTGGCCCTGTTTCTGGATACCACAGGCAACAGTCTGCCTCAGTCTTTGCTCCCTGCCACCAGGTATTTATACATGTTAATAGACTTTTTCCTTCTTTTCCTGCCCATTAGCTTTCTCTCCTCCAGGCTAAACAATCTCAACTCATTAAGCCTCTCCTTATCTGAAAGGTGCTGTAATCCTTTAATCATCTTAGTGTTCCTTTACTGGACTTGCTCCCATCTGCCCATGTCTCTCTTGTACTTGTGAGCCCAGAACTGGCTACGTTGCTAGCTCGTGTCCAACTTGTCTGCTAGGACCTCCAGGTCCTCTTCTGCAAATCTGCTTTCCAGCCGGTTGAATGGGGTTATTCTTCCCCACGTGCAGGACTTGGTGCATCCCTTTGAACTTCATGTGGTTCATGTTGACCCATCCTGTCAACAGTGCTCAGAATGACAGCATACCTATCTAGTGTATCAACCACTCCTCCTCATTTTGTATCATCTGCAAACTTACTGATGATGTACGCTGTCACATTGTGTGGGGCATAAATGAAAAAGTTAAATAGCTGGCCCCAGCGTCAGCTCCTGAGAGTACCACTAGTGACTACTTTTGAGCTGGCCTTTTACCAGCAATGGTTAAATGAATGAGATAGAGAAGCCAGGGTCTGGATTTTCAGTATGCCGCCTGCATTTTTAGTAGCTCCCACATGCAGGGTCTTGTTTTCCCCGCTTCCGTAAGTACTTTCATTTGCAGAGTAGTTCACACAGCTGGACCACCCAGCCACAAGTTACTATGTCCACGTAAACGAAACTTCGGCCAAAGCTGAAATCTGCAGTGACTGTGTTGCCAGTTCAGTGTGGATCATGAAAATGTAAATGATCCTATACGCAGCAGGGCAAGCCACCTAGGAGAAAAAAAGGGTATTGTTCTGAAGTGTTGGGAAGCTGTCGTTAAAGACAGTTTTCCCTGGAACAAATACAGAAAACATCTGTTAGGTTTGACAGGGGAAATGGAGAGCACTCCAGTAAGAGGTTAAAAGCATCTGTGGTGTTTATCCTGTGTCAGCCTTTAATTAAGCCATGGTGACTCTCCGTAATATCTCAAGAGGTGGTTATCTAAAGGAGGAGCTGAATAATCTAAAAAAAAAATGTGGGCAACAGTACATATAGATAGATAGGTAGATAAATAATGTGGATGTTCTTGGTCAGAGTTGGAAAAAATATTTTGCACTCAGGCCTAATACTATTAAATATATCTGTATTTCCCAGAACATCAAGTAATTGCATCTCTGCTTGATGTAAATTTTATGAACGTCCATAGCTCTGAACGCGTCCAGAACTACAGCTAGCTTTTCCACAAGTTTCCCCATGTTCCAGTAAGGAGATATGGGCACTCTGAAAGGATGGAGGAGTGATGAGCATGTTCAGAATATTGATGGAAGAGCAGACCGGCTTCTTTGAAAAGTCAGCTATCGCTGCATTTTGTGAAATTTGAGACACAACCTTTTTTATGTGGGGTCCAGGGCTTAGACCACTGAATGAGGGAGACATTTTAGTAACTTTAGAAAAAAGCCTTACCAGTTAGCCTGAAGAACTTCTGCAGAAATTCATAGATTAGTGTTATTAATAGTATTTTAGTATTCTTATACTCCTTTCAGTATCTTGGAGAATAGACCCCTTTAAAAAATGGTAAGCAACTGGTTGTGTGTTTGTATGCATCTCATAGCAGTCTGTAATTGCTACTGCTTTAAAATAAAATACTAATTTTAGTGTTGTCAACATTCATTGCATATGTACAGTAATAAAGTCAGAAGTCTGCTGAAATGAGAAAAACATATGTAGTAGCTGAACTTAAAACCTGGAAAATGAGTGTAGAGTATCCTCTTCGTTTAGGTTACTTCCCTGTATGTTGCGTGCATGTAAAATGGCCACTCGAGGGCACCTTTGTATTTGGTTCAGCTGCCAATTTCCTGAATATACTGATGTGGTTTGATAACACGCTTATTTTTTAATCTCTTGAATCTTCTGAGTGATAGCACCCTACATTTCATATTTAAATGGAAGATTAATACAGGTTGCTAAAGCTTTATCTTGACCCCTTTTCAATAAAAGGCTAAATAACAACATGCGTTACATCAAGCAGGATTTTGGAAAAACTACAAATAAAAGTTGATGAAAGTTTTTAGTGCATTGACCTTAATGACCCTAAGTGTTTGTATGACTGTTACCTATCATCAGAAATAAGTTAGTACAAACTGAACTAAAGTAAAATCATTCGGAAGTTTTGTATGTTATGTTCTCTGATAGCTTCATTTAGTGCTTCTTTAATCTTAATTTTTTCACTGGAAATCGTAGTCTGGTGCATAGACTACATCAGAGCCACAGGGCCAAATACTGTTTCTATTCATGTTTTTATGTGAACTGTTAACATAGTGTATATTTGGGTAGTGCCACCACTAAGTAATAGTTTAATAGATACTACAGAAGTTTTTAATGGACAAAATGGACAACTAGCACACTGCCATGTAAGAGTGGTGGGGAACTGGAGTAGTATTGTAAACTTGCAGATCCATTCTTTTCCAATATTAATTTTTCTGTGAACCAAAGAGTCTGTCTCAGAGCGTAGGTGAAAATTAAATCTTAGAGTACTATTGCATTTGTATGTATTTTCTTGCTCAGCACTGAACGTACATGATGCTTTAAAACAGCATTGAGTTTCATTATACAAAACGGTTATTCTTAGTTTATCAGCTTTGTAAAAGGAGGTCCCGAAACACAAACAATGGAAAGGGATTCAAGAATTGCTAAAAATAAAATTACTACAAATCTTTTGGTCTGAAATGCGATTGAAATTTTGTGGATGTAAGAGTATAAATGTGGAAACTTAAGAAGCAGCTCCTTGCCTTCATTCCCTCTTTAAGGCAATTCTGAATTCGTTTCTTAATCAAAAGACCTAACTACTCTTATGTTAAAAACTAAAATGAAATGTTCAGATGCTAGTTGTCAGTTTGCAGTTTTGTCTGGTACTTTAAAGTGCCAATAATCAAGGACATCTTTGCTGACAACTTTCCAGAGCGTAGTGCTAACATATGTCTGCTCTACAAACTTCATAAGTGGTGTCAGTATTGGCTGCTTTTTCTAGAAACTGATTCTTTAGCTTTTTTCCTCTTTGTTTCCACTGGAATATAGCAATTGGATTAAAACTGGAAAATTAGAAAAGTGATAACAGAAGACAATTATTGCTGTGGAATAGTGGTTTTTTTGCAAACCAGATTCCACACACCCCCCCCACTGAAGAGGGGACGTCTGCTTGTAAGCAACAGTATTTTCAGGTACTCAGACCCAAGCATGGAGTAGATCTTCCCTTACTGATGCTTCTGATCAAGCTTATAGAAACAAGTCATTATTAATAAAGGCTGATAAATACCAAATAGAAAACCCATATGTTACTTTGACGTGGGATTACATAGTGCTGCTTTTCAGTGATCTCAGTCTCCTAAAAAACAGTTTTAAAATTATTATTATTATAACCTTGGCTGGCAATCCTGAGTGATGATCAGGGTTCTGCTATAAATATTTAAAGTGCATTTGTGGCTTTCAACTAATTCAAGGCAGTTTCACCAGGACTGAGTGCAGCACTTGCTCCGGGAGAGTGGGATGCATTTACCTGTCATGGGTGAGTGGTTTGATCTGGGGGTTAGTCCAACCTCGGTGCTCCCACTGCTGCCCACGAATGTAGAAATAGGTCACTGAGCAGATGCTTTCTCATTTGCCATTTGTTGGCAAGCTAATGAATCTCTTTTGACTACAGACGGGAACAGCTCTATGAGCTGCTTTATCACTGCAGTAGTTTTAAAAACAAAGATTTACTGGAAATACAAGACAGCAGCAGACAACTTGTTGTCAACCACTCTTCCTTATCAGTGTTTCATCTGTTCAATAACTAATATCCCCCACAGCTAATGGCACGTCTGCACTGCAAACAGGACGTACAAGGTATCAATGCTAACTCTGAATAGTCTAACCCGGGTTTTGGCAATGAAGTTCATCAGAATAACATCAAAGCTGTTTAGGGCTGACTTATGCCAATGATAAGTGTTATTTGTTGAGGTTTTTGCTCTACGTTACATCTGTAAAGTGTGCTGCAGTTTGAAAATATGAACATACCACAACCTTTCAAAACAGTACAAGGGGGAACAAAACCTCTGAGGCTTTATTGACAACTCAGAATATCTGACAACCTCACTGATTTGCTAAAATATGAGATTACTTTGGGTCAGAAATGAGCATTTTGAAATCCCCTGAAAAGGAAGCAGTTGATGACTAAGGTGTTAGGTTTCTTTTGTGCTTTGACGGTACTAGCATCTGTAATAATGACCTGTGTGTTAGTGAAAATTCAGTTTTCTAACTGGAAAAATCCCAAGATAATAAAAGAATACCCGTATGTTGTATTGTTGTAGTTTTTAGTTTTATTTGGTGTTAGTGTTGGTATATGGACATGACACAACAGGACACGTGAGCACAGGTGAGGAACGGAGCAGTTGTCACTGCAGGGACTCGGTTCTGGCTGGGAAGTGCTGCTTCTCGCTCAGGCTCCTCCGCAGCCAGCGTGGGCTGTGCTGGACCACTCCGAGGGCAGGAGGCAGCCGGGTCACTGCCTGCTGGGAACCCTAGCAGGGCTAACACCTCCGCTGTCCCTTAAGCATCAGTTTGCCCCAATGGCAAGTATTTTTCCAGGCTTCTCTGGTACCCTGATCAGCTCTCGATACTCTGACTGCTTAGCCACTCGCCACAATGGACTGCACCAGCCTCTCTTTTAAGCCTGTTTTATGTTCGGGTTTATCCAGCCGCTCAGTTTGACCTGATTGGATTTTTACATTCAGATTTCCTTATCTGGCACAGCATGGTAGATAACAAGTTTAACACGATGCAGTAATGATAAAGCTGTTCAGCAGCCCAAACGCATCCTATTGGTTTCATTATATAAACTTAATCAGTTCTTTATACATTGTAATGTGTCTTCGCTTAAAGACTAGCTTCAGTCATATGCCTCTTGTACTCTTGCTTAGTTGAATATTTGCATATATGAAGTGTGTTTTCAAGTGCTGTTTTTTAGCCTGAAGTGAATGTTGTGCTGCTGTTTGTCTTTAAATGTTACGCTTGGGCATTTCTCAGCTTGTATATATCCTGTGGCATATCCCAGGCTAGATGGCAAATGCTTTTCACTCTGTCTCCTCCTTACAGTTTGCATGACACCTCTCCAAAACTGTAATACTTTCAGGCCTTCACAGGATTGCCTTATCCTAGGTTAGATAATCCCTTAATTTATAAAGATGGTATGCAGTTGAGAAGAACCATTATGGGAGGATGGAAATGTGACACAAACATCTATAGTGCTGTTTTCCTCCCAATGTCCAAATAAAATTCTACTTACGTGTGTTCTATGTGGTGAGTAGCTGTTACCTGCTGTTCACCTGTGAGAGCTATTAAGTTTAAATTCTCTTAAAATCTGAAGCGTACAAAAGAATGAAAAAAAAACCCACAAAACCTAAACAACCAAAATCCCACTTTATCTTTAGAAACTTGAAAGTATGTCTAAGTTGCTCCATTATCAGAATTTCACACATTTACATTTAATTGAAATCTTAGTAAGGAACATGGTGTTAGAGCTCATAGTTCAATATACGTAGTTACCTAATCATTTTTCTGACATCTTTATTTTGTTACAATGTAGTGTAATCGGAATAAACAGGATCCCGATGTTCCTATAGCAACAGAATGCTACAGTTTGAGAAACTGCTTCATTGCAGCAGATGTATCCATAACTCTTCTAATAACCTGAGGATTTTAAAACAGTAAATTTAAAAATGAGGATTCCATACCGTATTTCTGCAGGTAAAATCTGGTTTAAAAATTAAACCTTATAAATATCTTTCCTGAAGGTCTACACAAATTTCCAGGATAGGCATAGTGCAAGCCATTTTTTTTAAACTAAATAAAAACATGTCATCTAAATTGGTTATTTTGATTCAACTTAATGACCTGCTCTGCAATAGCTTCATTTATTTTTAAATTTTCCTTATAGATAGAGGTGATACAAGACAGTGTAGAAGTATCAGCTTTATAGCTCTGAAGATCTTCTACATATTTCGTAAATGTAATTCAGTTGCATTTTTGTAGTAAGGGGAATAGAAAGATAATGTTTCCATTAAAGTGATCCACTATGCATAAAGAAATAGGATAGAAAGATGTATGACAATGTATTTTGAGAAATCCTGTTTTCTTGAGCAAACTGCATTTGTTGCATGTATAACTTATACCTTTTGGATAATTCTGGAGGTCTAGTGGTGCTAATAACAATTTTACATACTGATTCCTAGAAAAAGAAGTATCACCTGTCTGGAAGGTCTGGCATCCTGCTGCTAGGCTGCAGCTTTATATTAACCCTAAGTTCTTTACTCATCTGGAATGTTCTTAGAGAAGAGTTAATCAGAACTTTAATTAACGTATAACTTCCAGAGTTATTTTGCATTCCTCTTAATAAAAATATTCTGTTACAGTGAACAAGAACAAAGGCAGTCTCTTCTCTCCCCCTCCTCTGGGACAGTGTGCCTTCATGCTTCAGGACATTAATATTTCAATAGTCACACTGGATAAAATTGAACAATGGATGAAACCTAATTATTTTTCTGAGGCCTGTGATATGATCTTATCCAGGTTCATTTTCTTATTTTCTGTTCTAGTGAATTTCATTATAAGTCACTCATTCCTACCTGACAGGTTTCCTTTAAAAATCGTACTGATAAAAATAAGGAAATACTGACTTCTCTTTTTTTTTCTTCTATGTTGTATTTTTTTCCCCTACCCCCAAAATTATTGAAAGAAAGAGTGAAAATCATGTCTCTTACTGCCTTTACTCCCTCCTTCCCAGCTGTTCTTGCTTATTTTCTTTCTCATTTCTTTCCTCTGTTTTGTGCAGATCTCCTCTTCTGATGCTGCTCAGCCTTTGGCATCCTCTCCTTCTCTGCAAGCTGCTGCTGAGAAGAGCAAAGCAGAGGTATATTGTTTTCGGGTGTAGCTCTGGTCACGTTACTGCTTTGCATGAATGTTTATGTTTCTATAGAGTAATTTCACTGAGCTAACTAGAGAATTTGAATTGCTTGGTAATATATCAGGCAATCAAAATACTTTTTTCCTTGCTTCCTATACTAAATAAATGAAAAGAACCGATACAACAAGACAAAGTACACGTCTAATTGTTACCTCTTGTTTTTCCTATGTCAAAATTCTGTTTCTACTCTGGTTTAGTGTCACAAACACCATTTCATTCCCAGCTAATGGGCATGAGTGATGTTGTCCTGTCTCCTCAGGAGTAGTTTTTGGTATCCTTTTTTATATGACTTGCTTGTTTCAGAGTCTAAATTAAGAGTACTGTTCCAGCCATCCAGATCAGTCTCCTTGGAAATAAATATAGAATTAATTCAGTGACACTTCTGTTAACTCATACTGGTTTTAATATCCCTTCTAGCTGGGATATGTGTGTGTGTGCTGACATTACATTTACTTTTTAGAAGGGCCTTTGAAAAACTTAACATACAAACAAGTAGTAGATGGGGCATTGTTTGTATGAACTTTCAGTAAATGTCACAATTTGGAACAATAATGAAATAGATTTTTTCAGAATATGAATGCTCAATGTTAGGCTCTTTTGGATACTTCACTCCAAATTGAGACTGTATACAGTATATGAAATAACATGATCTAAATATAAGTCATATTTTTTTTCTTCTAAATACCAACAATGTAGACAGATGTTATAAATTATTTTAGTTCAGCTATATTTAAACATTAGTTAAAATTTAAATGACAGTGTCATGTAGTAGACCACAAGTCTTGCTGAATTTGACGTATTTTTTAAGTCGTACCAGGAATAGCAGCAGCCACTTAGAATGAAACTCACCTTTCCTTTCTTACCTGCCTCTCTTGGTGCATTCTTGATGTGAACCTCATGAAATTCAACAAGGCCAAGTGCAAGGTCCTGCACCGGGGTCAGGGCAATCCCAAGCACAACTACAGGCTGGGCAGAGAATGGATTGAGAGCATCCCTGAGGAGAAGGACTTGGGGGTGCTGGTTGATGAGAGGCTCAACATGAGGCAGCAATGTGTGCTGGCAGCCCAGAAAGCCAACCGCATCCTGGGCTGCATCAAAAGAAGCGTGGCCAGCAGGTCAAGGGAGGTGATTCTGCCCCTCTACTCTGCTCTGGTGAGACCCCACCTGGAGCACTGTGTCCAGTCTGGAGATCCCAACATAAGGAGGACACAGACCTGTTGGAACGGGTCCAGAGGAGGGCCATGAAAATGATCAGAGGGCTGGAGCACCTCTGCTATGAGGACAGACAGAGAGTTGGGGTTGTTCAGCCTGGAGAAGAGAAGGCTCCAAAGAGACCTTAGAGGAGCCTTCTAGTACCTAAAGGGGGCCTACAGAAGGGATGGAGAGGTGCCCTTTTACCAGTGAGTGTAGTGATAGGGCAAGGTGTAAAGGCTTTAAACTGAAAGAGGCTAGTTTTAGATTAGTTATTTGGAAGGAATTCTTTACTGTGAGGGTGGTGAGACACTGGCACAGGTTGCCCAGGGAGGTTGTGGCTGCCCCATCCCTGGAAGTGTTCAAGGCCAGGCTGGATGGGGCTTTGAGCAGCCTGGTCTAGTGGGAGGTGTCCCTGCCCATGGGAGGGGGGTTGGAACTAGATGATCTTTAAGGTCCCTTCCAACTCTAACCATTCAATGATTCTGTGATTCAAATTTGAAAGTTTCTCTGTGTAACTAATATGCCATGTTGTTAGAAATGAAAACTGGGGGGAAAAACCCAATAATTTTAGCTTAGAATTTAAGACCAGTATCAAGCCAATTTGATTTTATTATCTTCATAGTGCTTTTTGACTGCTTTTATAAGTAATGAAACACTTGTGTTGAAGTTGTGGCATGAATACAGCATCTGAGAAATGTTTTTATTTAGTCTGAATTCATTTTTATCTAATGGAGCTGAAGCAGAAAGCTTGCATATTGAAATTGTGAAGTGTGAAGATGAAGGACTTACGGGTTTTCAAGTACAGGGAAAATGAAGTGAACGAAAATAAATTTGCTGGTAATCGAGAGAGTTTCTGTAGGCTTTGTGAGGTGTGGAGGCAGAAGCACTGGTGAACTTTTTATTTTAAGTTTTCATACATTCACTATGAAACTGTCAGGGATTTGTTAAGGGCAATGGGAGGCATTTATTGATATTTGGTCACCTTTATGGAGTGTTTGCGAAACTTACTGCAAGCCCTCCTTGTTCTCAAAGTCATGAAGAATAAAAGTTTCCATATACGTTTTCCTCTAGAAGTGAAGTTTCTCTAACAAAACATACTTTAAAAAATGGTTGAAGTCAAACTTGGAATCAGGACATCCTGAAGATGATCATATGCAAAAAATTTAACTCTGCTTTCACTTAAACACCTTCAAGTAAACTTAAGGTACTGTATTTGAAAAGTAAGTGTATTGTTATGACACTTACAACCTTTCCCAGGAGGAGAGGAAACAAATTGCAGTTGTCTAAGATGTAGAAAAGCTTCCATAGGAGAAGCGATTAGGTTCATTTAAACTACTTTACTTGGGAAGGTGGGAAGTGGGGAGGGAATGAAAGACTTTTGGTAAAGTTACTGCTCTGGCAGTACATTTGTGTGCAGTACACGATTACGGTCACAGGATTTGGAGAGTCTTTAGAATGCAGGTTGGTGCTAGGATCGGTGACACAGTAATGGAAGAAAGGCTAAGCTTCATTTGAAAGTCACGGCTATGCATTTGTAATCTTAGTTCAGTAACTCTGCAAGTCTCAGGTTATTATGATGGCCTCAGAATAAAACACTGTCTGTACTTGTCACAGTCATACAGACTTTTTCTTGAACACCTGGCAGTGCCACAGGTGAGGTACGGTGTTGGCTGGACCTCTGGTTTGCACTGCTGTGCTCATTTTTGTGTTCCTGTTGTTCACTAAAATCTAAGTTGGTCTCTGTTTCTTTTCTTCAAAGCAGACATTCCAAATCCCCCCTTTTTTTTGCCATTTCATGACTGTGGTCATTGCTTCCTGTTGGTTGAGTGACACCCACATTTGAGCAGGTGCTTGGTGTGATAGTCTCACATTCCAGGACCTGAGTGTTCTGGCTAATACCTGATGAAATAATTCACAGGAGTTAGTTGGGACTTGAGTTACCTCAACCGAGTAACCCAAATCCATCTGGTAAATATCGTGAAAGTTTTGGAAATTGATTATTTGAAGTTGTGAAGAATATGTTACTTGCATCCCACCATACCTGGTCCCCCCTCAGAAAAGTGGAAAAAACCAGCCTTCTGCATCTTAGTGTTAGGACTATTGTAACCAAATGTCATGTTACACAGTTTTAAAGTTGGATGTTAAAAAGAAAAAAAATAAAAATCCCTTTTGACAGAATTGTGTAGCCTAGTAAGCTGTTTTATTTTTAATACTGGAGCTGCATGGTCAGTTATCTAACCTCAGTCTAACCCGTCAACCTTCCTCCTAATTTTGGGAAACTTGCTAAAAAGTAATGTTTTGTTGGAACAAAGCTGTTTTGAAGCTTTGAACAGAAGGATCCAAGTCTAATGACTGAAAGAACATTTAGGAGCTACTGTCTCATCTCCTTTATTACAGAAGCTAAACTCTTGTTCCGTCCATTTTAATGTTCAAGTATACTCACTGGTGCTATACTGTAGTCATACAAGGTAAATGCAGAGAGATTACTGGGTCTAAAAATCACTAGTAACACTGCGTCAGAGCAATTGCTGGCCTAAAAAGTCCATATCTTCTGTATGTTATGGTGCCTTAAGGACTATTTTATGCTTTGCTTCAGTCAGACTGCAAGATTGCCCCATTTATTCATTCAAAACTAAAATGAAAAAACTTCTGTAACGTCATTATGATGCATTCAAAGTAAAGGGATCGCTTATGTTTTCTCTTTCTGGAACAACTTAAAGTCTTATGACTCACTGGATCTGTCATATGGCCCAAGTCAACCTCTTACATTCAGGAGTAGTTTTTTAAGACTACTAAATTAGCTTTTAGAATTAGTAACTCTCTGCAGAAAGTGGCATGCAAATTACTTTACTGTACTTTTTTTGGTCAAAGAGACTGGCATCTGTCCTAACGACAGTTGTTATCAGAGTGAATGGAGTACTTGTAGATGTTTTTTTCTTTTCAGATTTACTTAGCTTATGAGAAGCAACACTGGTTCTTTTTTCCTTCTGTTTATAAGAAGAAATGCAGATGAGCAGGCGAAATAGTGTATTTCTTGAATTCTCAAAGTTACAATATTTCTAGTAGTGCTGTATTTGAGAATGTATTGAATTCTCAGAGTTACAATACTTTTAGTAGTACTATTTGAGCAAAATGAGTCACTGCTGGAAGCAGCACAGTAGAAGCATAAACTCTGAATTGAAAGGGAGTAACTTGGGATCTCTGTATTCTATATGACTGTAGACATTCAGTACGTTTGCAAATGCATTTTAATGAGTACTAGCAAAATACCTTTTTTTTTTTCAGAAGGAAAAAGAAAAAAAGAAAGAAGAGAAAAAGAGAGAGAGAGAATCAGAAAAACCATCAAAACAATTAGCGGTTGAAAAGGTAAAAGTAGTTTATTTTTTCCAGCCACTGAAAAATTACTCATAATATTAGACATGTACAAAGATTTGGGAAAAAAAAAAAAAAGAAATTTTTAATGTGTGTGTATGAATGGTAATCTGGATAATCCACATGACTGGTTTACTTGGGCTGTTGTTTGCGTACACAGGTTGGTTGACCATATGATGGGGAATGTGTTTGGGGGAAGAGGGAAGTGAGTTAAGATTTGTTAAGATTTAAGCTCAGATAATTAAGGTTTTTGAGATGTACCATTGCTATTTTTGGCACAGAAGATTTTCAATTTTATTGAGTGTTGTATGATCACCTAATACTGTCTTTCATAAATTAATCCATTTTAAAAATGAGCGTATAATTTTTAGAATGGAATTAATAACTCTAGTCTAGGTTAACTTCAAAATATTCAACTAGATTATGTCACGAAATACGACAGACAAACCAGTTAAGGTGCTTCTTTATGCAGTTATATTAAAGCGTAATGAGTAGCCTTAGCAACGTAGGTACAATTAAAATTTCATGTTCACTTCTGTATAGAGTTAATATTAAACAAAAATTGAATTAGTAATTTAAGTATTAAATACAATTATTTCTTCTAAGACAGATGTCCTGTCTTAGATGATGTGAATCTATTAGTATGTTCTGATCTGCAGTGTAGTGCGCAGAACGCATCGTAGTCTCCATCTGTCAGTTTATTCCCCAACTGTGCTGTGTTACAATTATGAAAAATGTTGTGTATTCATACATTATGATTGCAGATGTATTTCTAGTTCAGTTTTCAAGTAGAAGTTTTTTATTTTGCATAATAAAGCAAGATACAAAAATATGTGCATACTTGGAGGGGAAAAAAGCCCCTCCCCAATACAGATATCTTTTTTTCTGAAATTAGAAAGCAGTTGTGGAATAAATTAGCGCAGAAGCAAACTTTGTTATGACAATTTGTGTAGCTTCACTGAGCTAGGGGAAAAGGATATCCATATTCATATGGTAGGAAGTTAAAGCATATTTATAGATGACAATAAAAATATCAAAATTGTTGATTGTTGAAGTTTTACAAGGGCATCCAACCAAATTAAAGGTTTTATTCTGGTCCTTAGAACAATATACTTTAGTTGTAAAGCCTAAAAACATGGCTGCGGCTTGGAAATTTTAACTTTCTAAAGCCCAAAGGTCTAGTTTTGGTCTGGGGGAGAGAGGGTTTCCCTTTGCAAAGGTGCCTGAACCTTGTCAGATGGCTGGGAGTACTGGCTTAGGCGAATACTGAAAAGACGACAGCGCGTAGTTGCAGCTGAGGGACTACCCTAATACCTGAAATAAAAACCAATTCAAATGCCACTGATTAGATTTACATTTGAAATGTCATTAGATTACCAGTTAATGATTAGGCAAGTAAAAAAAGAAGTATTTTGATTTGTAAATGCTTGTGCTACAAATTGTGGAATTTGGTAAATATATCTGCATTAGATAATAGTACTGTTGTAACAGCTGCAAAATGTTTGAAATACTGCAGTGTATTTTATTTCATTATTAATGTGTCAGCACTGATTGTTCAAATGGAACTCATCTGTGTGTCATCTTTTTAATTTAAGAGATTCTTTAAGCTCGGGCTTTTCAAGGCTTTTAAAGATCGTTCAAAATAAAATATTTTTAGATGCAGCCTGTAAACGTCACATATTTTAAAATCACAGTTGCTGTCTAGAATCCAAAGGAAAGAGACCTATATCAAATGCTTGCATTTCCATGGGAAAGTACTAGTGAGACAGAGGACCAAAAGGTTTTATTTTTATATATGTAATAATACGTTGCTGCTTTTGTGCTGTGATTCTGTTTCAGGGAGCTGATAAACATTAATATTCTTCTTAGCTTGACTAGTAATGATGCAGTTCACATCTGGTTAGAGATGTCTATAGGATATTTTAAATATTGCATGTTGAATCAGTAGGGGAATGCTGGCATCTTGACTGTGGTATCATGTTTTCAGCAACCACGTCAAGCAGTAGATGGCTCTTTATTCCAGTTCTCAGCTTTCTGGAGAAGGAAGCTGAATATGAGAATTCTTAGGACGCTTCATATGTGAAGTCAGTGGTCGCCTTTATTGCAGCCATGGTGTATCTCCAGTCAAGATATTCCAGGCTTGGGAAGTTAATGAATTAAAAATAGGTGACCAAGCTGTTGGCAGTTCTACCAGAATTTTGAGACTTCTCTTGATTAAAGTAATTCATGCAGTGTTTTAGCCGTCCTGTAGAAGAATCAATAAAGATTGAAAAAATGGCAGGCCTTAAGCTGGTAAAAAGTCAAAGCTGTAGAAAACTTCAGATCTCTTTACTTTTATGTACTCCTATGAGTCTGAAGTTCCTGGTGTCTTCTTTTTCACGTCTTCTATTGAATTTAAGTTTCTTAGCTCTTAAAACAAGAATATGCATCCTAAAAAATTAAAATGTTCACACTTAATTCTCATGTTCTGATCTCTGCTCCGTGGAACTGACTGATCTGCTCCTACATCCGTGTAAAGCCTCTCTCCGGTGACTGTAGCTGATCTTTAGCCTTTGACAGGCTGAATGGCTACCATGATTTCTGTTGTGTTTTCAAATATTGCTGAAAGCTTGTAGCATTGGTTTAGTAAACTGCATTATTCCAATATTGCCTTAATGTGTCAGGTGATATCGACATAAAAGATACTTTGTCGATTAGCAGGCTTTGATCAGTAAAAAGAACAGAAAATCATGTATTTACTGATTAACAATAGTGGGCTTTTTTACTGAAATTGCCTTTCAGTAAGAATCATCATGTCCTTAAAGTGGGTTTTATGGGAAACAGTTTTTGTGAACACTCAAGTTTGAAACAGTGGTTTCAGATGTAGAGTAGAAATTCCTCAAGATTAGAGAGATCTACGTCAGAACAGCGAGTAGCGAGGATACTTGTTTGACTCTATTTTTCTGGGCTGTTCCACTTTCTGTGACAAAATTACTGGGTAATTTGTAATATAACAAGATCTTACTACGTCAGCTACAGATTCAGTCTAGTGCAGTGATTAGTGTTTTATTGAAAGTGGCCAACAACTTGATGTTCTACATCAGACCTGCAGAATTCTTAATAAAATAAAATAAGTGACATTGCCAAGCTACTGGCAGTTGTAATGATTATTTTCAGACTAATTGACGAAAGTTGAGAAACCTGCGTAACTTACCCAGGGTCCTTCATCCCCGTCTCCCCGTGCCATTTCTGCAATTACAGACCTCAAGTTTCCTCAGTCCTTATGCTTAAAAGAACCTTAACCTTACGCTTACTTTGGAGAAAAAGAAAAAAAAAATTGCAAGAAAACTGATGAAAAAATTATTATACAGTTCTTCATGACATGAAACCTGGGGCTGGGTTACGTGGAGCTGAAATGTCCAGTGAAAGCCCAGCTTGTTTGCAAGTGACAGAAATGCCAATTTTGGCAATATAAAAATGTGTTGCACTGCAAGAATAAATAATCAATTTGAGCTAATCTCAAGCTTCTTACAGGCCAGTAGCAAGAATAATAGTGCAAGGCAGACTGTCACGCAATGAAAGCAATTTTTAGGTGTTGTGTACACACAATTAAGATTAAGAGATTTCAAATTGTCTAAAAAAGTGAATACGATCCTTCAAGAGACCATTTCAGTAATGGGGAGAGAAGAAAATCAGTAGTTTGAGCACCAATCTTAGATGTTTTGTTGATGATAACAGATGAAAATTTTTAATTTATAGGTGGGAAAAACCAGGTAGGCTTTTAATAGCCATTTTCTAAACTTCATCATCCTGCCCACCCTTTCATCAGCTGCTGAGGAGTTTTCCCATCTTATTTATTACTCTTTTGCACAGCTGAAGTTGGTGAAATTTCCCAAATCAGCCTTTTTTTTTTTTTTTCCTTTTTTTTTTTCTCCTGCCTAAACTGACTGAACGAGTTCTCCATTCAGGAACAGAGTAAATCTCTGAGCTCCTGTTTTATTTCTAGTGTGTCTACTGAGTAGGATTTTTATTCATCCTTGGGTAACTGAATGTGCTCAATTTACATTTATGTGGTGACTTTAAAAAGCATATGTAGCCCACGTATTCTACTGATGCGTAAGGGAGCTACCAAAGACTCATAGTAGTTTTTTCAACTAGAATTTAATCTGTGCTGTGGTTGTAGGTAGTTTCTGCTTATAGCACAGAGGAGCACTTCAGGTAAGCTCCACGCTGCTTCTTCGTCCTCTGTCTGTGTGTATCCCATCCACCGCATACTTGTTCTCCCCTGAAAGGAAGCGCAGAGGGGAAGGAGATGGCGTGCAGTCTCGTCATCTGGGCTGAGGGATCAGAACTATGAGGGACACGGTTGGGATGTGGCCAGCGTGTGACCTGGGGAGATTGTGTGTCCCAAGGATAAACAAGAGCCTGCAAAGAATGGGCTGAGGAAGAATGTCCTTGCAAATAATCAAATGATATAAGGAATAATACTTTGTTTAGTGAAGGCACTGGCATTGCACTATTTAGAACAGAGAACTTGGATTGAGCTGGGTGAATGACTTCTCGAATTTCAGAGCAAGTAGGAAAATTCTAGTTTTTTTCAAGACGTACCTTTTTATGTCCAGCTGCAGTACAAATTCAGACAAAAAAGGCATCACTAGGGATTGACGTCTTGAGGCTTTGGAGTGCTCCCAAAATAAAGGGAGAAAATTCATATGCCTAAATGCTCAGATTTTTATAGGGTTCAATTTTTTATATAGCTTAATTTTTAAATGAAGAGAACCTGATGTTCATCAGTGCTAGCAATCCAGAATTAAGCCAGGAGTGATTTGGAAAACTGTCCGTGGAAAACTTGGCAAGTATTTCTGATGCCCAAAATTAGAAAGTTCGGTGAAGTCCATGGCACTGAATGCTTTGGAAGTGTTTGTGTTCAGCACTGTGTAGTTTTCTGCGGTGTTTATTTTAGAGGTTTCACATCAGTTGAAGACTTTCATGAAAATATTGTGATGGTTTCATTGTAAAATACTGCATATTGAGGGCTAGAGTTACTGTGAAACCACATCTAATTTATTGAAAGTAAGACAAGATTATGTCGTATTGGGACAGTAAAGTTAAATGGTTAAGTTGTAAAGAACAAACTATTTTTTTTCCCACAAACTCTTTGTGCTTTTGCAAACTAATATTGACATTCAAAGTTAAGACTTTTTTCATTCTGCTGAACACATCAGGATGATGAATGTTTCTGAAGGATTGCAGCAGTTAAACTTGATTAACTGAAGTACTATTTGACACTGGGTTTACTTTGTTTTATTATATTGCATTTTGAGTTTGAAATTGCCTCTTGTTTGTATATAGAGTTGATTTAAGCGACGGGAATGGGTCAGTTAGAGGTTATCTTTCAATGGTAGTATATCAAATGCTGTTTTTCTTCCCCAAACTGGAGACTAAATTGCCAGTTTAAACACAGCAATAACAGTGAGCTGTTGCCTCTCAGTCAGCTGGTACCAGTGAGCACCAGATGCCCAGCATTGCGGAGGTACTGACATAAGTTTATTTGCATTTTAAAAGTGCTAGAGAACCCCTCAAATGAAAATAAGATCAAATCATTTTCCCCTTCCTATAGGAAAAACAATATGTGAAATATTCATTTAACCAAATGGGAAGAATTTCATGTAGAATTTAGTGGGTTTGTTTATTTTTTTTGTTTTCCCCCGGAGACAGCTAAAACTCCCACAGAAATCAACCTGTCTGGGCAAGTGAGACAAGAGGAACTATTAGTCCCTATTTGTTCGCTGGGGATAATTTTTTACTTGCCCAAAATTTTCCAAATTACCATCCTAATCATTTGGTACAAGGAGAAATGACCTGGAGCAAATAGTGCTCTCGTGTCCTTCGCTTCATTGTGAGAACGAGTGGAAGAATGAAAACCTGCAAAATTTTTGGTGTCCACTTAAACACCAGTTTGGTGGAAGTGATATATATATAGGTGTTTACTTTTAAGCTGTAGGAATAAGTTGACTGTACAAATATTGACCTGAATGGTAATTACATTCTACATATTCTAAAGGCTTTCTTTATTTTGATACCATATTAATGATATATTTGCTAAATCACTTGGAAGGTTGTTAACAATATGTTTCACTAGACTTCTAAACATTGTTTGCCTGATTGATTTAATTTTTTAATGTTTTTGTTTTTTCTTTATATAAACTTACTTTTATATAAATTTAAATGCTAGTATATAAGTAATCAAGTGTATATCAGAGAAACAGAAAAATAGAAACATGTTTTGCTCTTTGGTTGAATACATAGTCTTATTTATACTCTTAATCTCTGTTTTCACAAATTCAGACTGAGTAGGTACGCATTAAAGCTCAGGATTTAGGAGTATGTGATAAGACTTAGGACAGCCTGTTTCCCTGCCTCCTACCCCCACAGAAAGTGAAAGGTTTCAAGGCTTCTTGCTCTCTCAGTCTGCATTTTATGGACCTGTCCCAGCCTGGTTTTATATTTCTAATCATACCTTTTCAGTCATATGGAAGAGATCAGGTTCTTTGGGTTCTTTGGTTGCTTCTAATGCTAATCTGGAGAAAGGCAAATCAAATTAGATTCTTCCTGAAACTCTGCGATTCATTCCCTTTGCAGGTAACAAAGGACTCCTTGTGTTTGAGGATTGCCTTGAAAAATAGTCTTACTTAATGAAATTAATCTGTCGTGGCTCTTATTACGTATTGGGAGTTGTAGACAAAGAAATTAAGAAATAGATATTGCAGGGAGAAGCAATTGAAAGAAAACCCTTTTTTGTCAGATGGGAAGAAGGGCATTTGTCTTTTTAGAGTTGGAAAAGCAGACAACCTGCAGGAAGCGTATCACATTTTTTTCCTCGGCCCAGTGCGTGTTCTCTGTATTTGGTTGATCCTCTCAACTCTGGTCTGCAGCAGGACAGTATTTTAATGTGGGGGGTTTTTTTTGTTTTTCTTTGGTTGTTTGTTTTTTTTAATTCTGCAGAAATGTAATCTTAAAACTATGAGAACAGGCTTGGTTTTGGGCTGCTTTGCTTAAATTGGCCTTTGTTTAACTTGCCAAACTATTTTTAACAAGAAGGTATTGTTAAGTGTGCTTGGTTTTAATCGATCCTCAGTTATATTTTTTCTCCATGCAGGGTCAAAACCTAAAAGTGCCCTGGGTTTTCAGTTGACAATGCTTATTAACAGATGGCATTTTCAGGTTTCTCCTGCTTGCTTGCGATAAGCTTCACCTTTTCTCCTGGTGACTTCGAGACAATTAAGAAGGCAACATCTACATATACTTATGTGTATATTGAACAAAAAAAAAAAAGTAGGCACATTTAAATAAGTGTGAACTAAATCAGCCTTATTCATGGATGGATGCTATCTTTAGATAAAAACATCTACATCACCAAGTCTTATTCATTCTGAGACATTTGTAACCACAGGAATGTGCATGATTGAAGTGCAAATATACAATCTCATCTAAAAAGTTTTATAAAAATTATAGTGCTAGTTAGGAGATTGTATACAATCAATCAAATGTGCAAGAACAAAAAACATTTTTACAGAAGTGGTACTCATACATGGAACTGAATGTAAAGAAGGGTAAG
The DNA here is from genome assembly GCF_963924245.1 of Chroicocephalus ridibundus. Classification (NCBI taxonomy): domain Eukaryota; kingdom Metazoa; phylum Chordata; class Aves; order Charadriiformes; family Laridae; genus Chroicocephalus; species Chroicocephalus ridibundus. The sequence continues at coordinate 96,371,894 of NC_086286.1, read as the reverse complement.
GATTGGATGAGATGTAGTTGATAACAGGAAAAAGACATTTAATTTGAATAATGTCACTCAAAATACTATTATTATCTTGTTTTGAATAATAGCCTTTCTTTATTTTCATAAAATAATGCAAGTATTGGAGTATGAGCAAAGCAATCAAGTGTCTTTGTGTGTTCTGTTTCATTTTACTGTGCTTAAGTTAGAACGTGCTTAAACTCCTCAGGAGAGACATCTCGTTCCAGTGTGTGACCATCAAGATAGGGCAATGGGGTAGTGGGAAGCACTGTCAGATGTGCTACTCTTACTTAGGAGTAAAGATAGTAACTCCATTTTCCATAAAAAATAATTTTAGATGCCACTGACAATATTAAAAGCTCCAACATTAGCTTAAGCTTTAAATTGTTTAGTAATAATAATAAAACGTTGTGAGAGGTTTCAGCAAGCTTCCAAACCCTGTCATGCAACTTTCAGTGTCTTCCAGTTTAAATTCGTAGTTGACATAAGTATTGATTGTGTGGCTTTTTACTAAAAGGAATGAGTATTTATTTGGACTATAGAATTTATTATGTTTCAGTAGTTGCTCATGGCACAAGAATAATTGCACAGTAAACTTTATGGCTTTGACATTCATCCTGTTACATAATTATGTGTTCAGAAAATTAACTCAAAGGTATTTGGAAGATAGCACTGTAGCTGTGGTAGAGATAAAAGCAAGATGAGGTAGAAGCGGGATCTTCTAACACAATTCAAAGTCAATGGACAAGTTACTCCGGATAAGTATGGTACAAAATTAAGTCACCAGTTACCTAGTTGTTCAAATAACTAGCATCTCTTTAATGCTAAATTCCTTGTATATCAGTCAACACTGTTAACCCATCTGCAATCAATTGCCTCCTGTCTCTGTTGAAAAAAAGGGTTGCAACTCGATGAGATTGTATTTCAGTTTTACTTGAAATTTTTCCTTCATAAAATTGGCGCCTGCAGCTAGAAAATGGGGGAGTTTCTGAAGTTGGTCCCCGTGTGTGTCAGTGTACTGTTGAAAAATAAAGGTGCCCCACCTCTCTGCTCAGTAAATATGTTCTCTCTCAACTTGAGGGTATTGTACTTCATGTCAGAGTAAGGTACTGCAGGCTTGTCTGCTACATAGATAGTGTATTTTACACTGTGTAGTAACATGGGTAACTTCTGTTCAAGATAACTTACAGGTTGGGGTTTTTTGTCTTAGAATCATAGAATCTTCATGGTTGGAATGGACCTTTGAGATCATCGAGTCCAACCCCACCCACACACCCACACCCACACCCACACAACCTCTACAATCTCTGCCACTAGAGCATGCCCTGAAGTGCCAAATCTAGACGTTTCTTAAACACCTCTAGGGATGGTGACTCAACCACCTCCCTGGGCAGGCTGTTCCAGTGCCTGACCACTCTTTCAGTAAAGTAATTCTTCCTAATATCTAATCTAACCCTCCCCTGGCGCAACTTCAGACCATTTCCTCTGGTCCTGTCATTATTGACTTGGGAGAAGAGGCCAACACCCACCTCTCTCCAACCTCCTTTCAGGTAGTTGTAGAGGGCAATGAGGTCTCCCCTCAGCCTCCTCTTCTCCAAGCTAACCATGCCCAGCTCCCTCAGCCTCTCCTCATATGACCTGGTCTCCAGACCCCTCACCAGCCTGGTAGCTCTCCTCTGGACACGCTCCAGCACTTCAGTGTCCCTCTTGTACAGAGGGGCCCAGAACTGAACACAGGACTCGAGGTGAGGCCTCACCAGCGCCGAGTACAGAGGCACGGTCACTTCCCTACACCTGCTGGCCACGCTATTCCTGATACAAGCCAGAATACTGTTGGCCTTCTTGGCCACCTGGGCACACTGCTGGCTCATGTTAAGCTGGCCGGCCACCAGCACCCCCAGGTCCTTTTCTGCCGGGCAGCTTTCCAGCCACTCTGCCCCAAGCCTGTAGCGTTGCTTGGGGTTGTTGTGACCAAAATGCAGGACCCGGCACTTGGCCTTATTAAACCTCATACAGTTGGCCTTGGCCCATCGATCCAGCCTGTCCAGGTCCCTCTGTAGAGCCTTCCTACCCTCAAGCAGATCAACACTCCCACCTGGTTTGGTGTCGTCTGCAAACTTACTGAGGGTGCACTCAATCCCCTCATCCAGATCATTGATAAAGATATTAAACAAAACCGGCCCCAAAACTGAGCCCTGAGGGACACCACTGGTAATGGGCCGCCAAGAGGATTTCACCCCATTAATCACAACTCTCTGGGCACGGCCATCCAGCCAGTTTTTAACCCAGCAAAGAGTACACTTGTCTATGCCATGATTCGCCAGCTTCTCCAGGAGAATGCTGTGGGGGACGGTGTCAAAGGCCATCAATATATCTTTTTTCCTTTGTTTAAACATAGACTATTTTAGTGGTGTAAAAGAAATTGGTTTGGTCAAATCTCAGCATAAATGTGGAAATGCACGCCTGAACAAGTCAGAGCCCTTGTAATATCACTTGAAGGGTCAGTTGTAAAACTTCAGAATCTTTGAAGCTGTGAATCTAAAAAGTTTTAGCGATCCTTGTGTTTTGTAAGGATGATTTAAATATTCATTTTCAGAATACCCGAAATTTCATAAAGATTTGCATTATTTAAACTTGAGGAATAAAAGCAGGAAGAAGTTTGACTCATTTCCAGTCGAGGTGTAGACTGCTAGACTAGATTGTGGTTAGAATGCTTCTTGATAGTTGGTGTTAAAGATTACTGTGATATGGAGGGGGAAGACAAAGAAAATGGAGTTTACTCAAGTAAAGGGCAATACATTTTGGTATTGCTTAAAATTAATTTGTTTCTAAAATTAATTAGGTTAAAATTAATTAGCTTCTAACGTAATTGTTTCAAAGTGGTTAACTTTGAAATGGGAATAAAACGAAGGAAAAAAAACCCGAACCTGACTGGCAGAAGAAACTAATACAACTAATGATTGTAGACATGAACAGCTAATGATGCATAAGTACTTATTAAATGTTTCTCCCTCTTACTAAGTTCTGCATTTGTGAAACAGAATGATGTATTTGTATATGAGGATGATAAAGTACTCTATATATGATAAAGTACTTCTATAGCAGCCAAAGAAAAGCAACAGGCTGATAGAGAAGTAAGAAAAATTAACCTGTGGGGTTATTTCAGTCTGATTAGCTGTCAGCGACAGGATTGAATTCCCATGGAACTAATTGAGAGGCTCTTTTAAAATGCATCTCTATAGACGTAGTATGCTGAGACCTTATGAAGTGTTTATATCATGCTGCTTGCCATAATGATAGAAAAGATGCCAGTACAGAGTATCAGTCCAACGCAGGAAGCAGAACTCTGTTAGGAAAATTCCTAATTCAGAGGTGGTATATATGAAACAATGTTGAGTGTTGTGATGCTGTTAGACTGTGTGACTAAAACATAAAGACAGCAAGGATCAGAGCAACAATGACAGGGAGCAGAACCAGAGTAATCTAATGAGTGAAGAGGGAGCACAGTGGTCTGCTTCTCCTAGGTCTGTCGAAGGAGAGTGTTGAGATGGGTCAAGAAAAGAGATTCTCTTCCAGGAACCCCAGGCAAGTAAAGGGTGATTGCATACTAGGCTATAGGACTTACTAGGGGATGCATAGAGAAAAGAATATGGGGATAGGGCAGAGAATATTGTATGAAGCTTATTATAGGATGTTTGGGTGACAAACCAAAAGCAGGGAAATGGAGGAATCAAGGTGGATTGGGGAGAAACCAGGCATGAAGAAGCAGAGGGAAGGGGATAGAAAGGGTTGGTCCCATATATGCAGGTTGCTGGGCAGTACGCTTGTCTGAGCCCTGCACTTGATCGCTGCAGGCTGTCCTACATTCTTGCCAAATTCTATTTGCAACCCTATTGTGCGTGAGTGCGTTGTCTCTTCTGTGTCTGTGTGTAAGCACTAGCAAACTTCAAGTTGGACTATGAGACAAGAAGGCTAAGAGGCTGGTGTCGGCCACTGCAAAGAGACGGCAGGTTTGAGGAGCATAACGGTCAGCAACTGGAGAGACCAGAATCTAGAAGCCAACTATTGCAAAGCAGCACGTCTAAGACCAGCTACTGGAGACACCCATATTGTGCTCACACACGTGTGTAACTGCTAGCCAAATTCATGCTGGACTACCCAGTGAGTAGCGTATCAGCATCTGGAAAGATACAAGGTCTGAGCTGGTGATTGGCTAAGGGTGCAGGGTCTTGGTATTCGATGAACTTGTCGCATGTAAAAAGCATTTTTCAGCAAAAAAGCACTGTTGTTAGAGTCAAATAAAAGAATGCAAACGCATCCCTTCACGAATAGGGTTGGAAAGCAATGGATTGTTTTGTCACTCTGAGCTCCGTCAGTTACCGTGCCTAAAACAGCTCGTTCTTGTCTGGAGACGTATGAAGAAGGAATTACAAATATATACCCCTTAGTTCTGATTGGGTACGCTGATGTTACAGTATGTATAACTCAAAAGGTTTTTAGAAGGAAAGTTATAAAAGAAAACCGTTTAATGAGGAACTTGGAACTAATACAGCTGCATTACTGCAGTCTTGCCCAGGCTAAATAGCTCAATGGAAACGGAATAGAAATATGTAAGCTGAGTTCATATAACCATAATATGCGGTTCTAAAACTGAAGATGTATTTAAAACAGCTTATAAAAATACAAACTGTGTTTATTGCATTTCACATCTTGCAAACTGAGGTGCATTGGAAAGCTTCAACCCTAATCGGATTTATAGATGTTGTAATGGGACACTGGATCAGCTACAGCTTTAAGATCTGCCTAGGTTTTCTACCTCATAATGACTTCTAAAAGATGTAAAAAACGGCTTTTATTGGATTAAAAGTAGAATGCTTGGGTTTTATCTAAATAAAATTCCGTGACAAGATAATACAAAATAGGAAAAGGGTTGATAAACAGCTTTTCCCCCTGCCTTTTGTGTCCTTGTAAACAGGTCCTTGCTTCTGAGCTCAAACGCAGTCATTTCAAAGATTTAGCACTGCAGCAAACCCTGCTCAAATCCTTGCCCCCGGAATCTCTAGAAAACTTTAATACCTCTGCACTCAGACTATGTGCCTGTCCTTCTCTGCAGTCTTGCCATCTCCAGCTTGGCTTGAGGTTCCTACTTCTTGTTGTGACAGTTACCTAGCAATCACCTCGCAGTCTCTTAATGCTTTTCTTCAAGTGCCAAACTTAGGAGAAAGAGCTTGCCCTCTTTTTTCAGATCCTATTCTGAACTTGTCAGCTTTAGGAACATAATATGTTTGAAATTGACGTGGACCTGTTGGAACGGGGCCAGCGGAGGGCCACAAAGATGATCAGAGGGCTGGAGCACCTCTCCTATGAGGACAGGCTGAGAGAGCTGGGGTTGTTCAGCCTGGAGAAGAGAAGGCTCCAAAGAGACCTTATAGCAGCCTTCTGGTACCTAAAGGGGGCCTACAGGAGAGATGGGGAGGGACTCTTTATCAGGGAGTGTAATGGTAGGACACAGGGTAACAGCCTCAAACTGAAAGAGGGGAGATTTAGATTGGATATCAGGAAAAAATTCTTTACTGTGAGGGTGGTGAGACACTGGAACAGGTTGCCCAGGGAGGTTGTGGCTGCCCCATCCCTGGAAGTGTTCAAGGCCAGGCTGGATGAGGCTTTGAGCAGCCTGGTCTAGTGGGAGGTGTCCCTGCCCGTGGGAGGGGGGTTGGAACTAGATGATCTTTAAGGTCGCTTCCAACCTGAACCATTCTGTGATTCCGTGAAAATGAATGCATACAACTAGTATTTAAAATATGGTTGTTATTACATAGATTTAATGCATGAATACAAGAATTTGAAAAGAAAGATTTAATCTTTGCTATTCTGACATAGTCTCAGCAGTAAGTATAAAAAGAAAGACAACTTCATTTTAGGAAACTGTGCTTCTACAGTTGCATACCTTGTTTTGAGCAAGGTAAAAGGGCCTCTGAGAATGTCTGACGCGTTGGAAGGGAGATAAACTGATTCAGCTTAGTACGAGACATGAAAGGTGTTAAGCCTTCTTGGAATACATTGACTAAAGTAAATGAGATCTGAGCTAACATTTTAAATTCAGTTAAAATAAAGTGGTAGTACTGGTGATCAATAAGTCATAACTAAGCAATAGTCTTAATCCACTTTCCATTGATATTATTAGCATATTATCCTGGACCCAGGTAAAATCATATTAATGAAATAAGGTTATGGTGCAGCTGTCCGTTAGTTCTGCCATGAAGTTTTTAATTCAAATGACTAAAGATATAACACATTTTACATAATCTTGTACAAGTACCTTGCCCTAACTGGGAAAATCTAATGAAATCCATATGCCCAGGCCTTTAAAGTGGAGATGTAGATCAATGTTTTCCTTCAGGAGTGTGTTTCAACTGAATGACCGTCACGTGTACAGAATCCTATTTTACAGAAAAAAAAAAAAAAAAAGGCAATTCAGTTTTGTTGGTTTGCTTGGTATAAGTGCCTTAAATGTCACTTACCTACATCAGCGTCGGTAGTTCAGTGTCTGAGAGTGATTCATTGGAATAATTGCAATAGACTCTTAAATAATAAACTCACATTTCCCCCTTTTTTTTTTTTTTTGGTTGATGGGTGGGTTTTTTTCTCTTGATTAGAAATGCATCAGAGTTTGCTTCCAGAGTTGCTGTAGTTTGTACAACTTCATAATGTATATCTTGTGATTCAATATAGTATACTTGTTTTCTGGCTTTTTTGCTAGCTAGGCAAAATAGCACTTTATCACATGCTAAAAGTACCTGAAATTTTGAAGAGTTATTCTGATTTCTGGGTTTATTCATGTTTAGTTACAAGTCTGAAAAAAATGCTAGTATCTTATAGGAGGGTAAACATGTTTCATCTTCAATGGGATTTACATTCAGTATTATGAAAGGATTAGTTTTTACTTACTTATATGTCAGATACAAAAGTTGTAAAACCATTCTTTAAAAATTCGAAGATACCTACTTGAGTAATGCTTTAACTAGATACAAAGTAAACTAACTCATATAGTAGAAGTAGATGAGCTGTCAGGAAAAATCATCTCTACAAACCTATTGCAAGGTTATGGTAAATTACTAACATTATTTTCTCATATGGGAATTCTCAAATGTTTGTGCTGTCTTGCAAGTTTTATTGCAAGCAGGTAATGAAGAGGGAAGGAATCCAATTACTTTATGCACAAGGCATACAATTCCTACCTAATAAGAGCAAAGGAAGACTTTTATTCAGTAACCATAGAAGTGTTGATAAGCTCTAGTGAGTAAACTGCAAGTTGCTTTTAAGTAACTTAGAAGTGCTTTTTGCTAAATTGTATGATGGATCTCCAGCTTTCATAAAGCTTCTTGTAGTTAAGGTAGGGTATAGAAGTAAGAAATGCATGAGTAGCCAGATGTGTATGAAATTACAATGAATTTTTCATTGAAGTAGAAAATTGAGGAAAATGTGCAGAGTGGTATTTTTTTTGTGTGTAATATTAAAGTATTAAAATAGGAGCAGATAACTGGACTGGACAGGTGATGGATCAGATTTTTGACAGTGACTGGTATCTTGCTTTCGAGTAGGAGAAGTATTTACGGTAGTAACTTGTGACTGCTCTGACCAGAGAGTGTTTCTTCTTCAGAGCTATTAGTTATGTGGCATATGTCTTGCACCGTGTATGCTACCCCTTCTAATGCTCTCAGGTAATGTAAGTGAGAATAAGGTCAGTGTTAATCCTAAATACTGACGTTGAAACCTGATGCATTATTTACATGAACATCTTGTAATAGTGAATTCAGCAAAAGTTCCACTTGTTTATAAAGCATTTCGGGGGGGTTACATTTCTATTGTGTGTCATATGTCTTTTAGAACTGTTAAACCCTTAAAGTTTGCACATATGAAGATACTTGGTATAAGGTTACAGAAGGAGAAAATGGAAACTTGAATTACCTAACATTATTCTTTTTTTTTCTTCTTTACAAGAGTAGGAGACTCTTGTCTCCTACCCATCTTCTTCTACACTTAGGAGCCAAACGTGTACATGGGCACAGTGCTCACAGTGCTAAGAGTCAGGAGAGGACAAGCTGTTGTTTCACAGAGAAGGAGCACGGGTAACATCAGCGATAGCCCTCAAAGCATCCTGTTATATAGGTGAATTTAATAGGTGTGTGACTGTCAGTCATGGTGGTACTGACCCTCCTTTTTGTCTTGCCCATGAGATAACCGTATCCCTTGTAGACAGCATCATGTGTGCTGTACTGTAATCTTGGTACGGAGGAAGGAGGAAGAGTGACTTGGCAATGCTTTCATTATTTTTCTTTTCTCTGAGGCAGAATGAATTACTCATGTAATGGTTATCTCCAAAAATATCTGGCTGAACAAAATCTGATGAAATCCCTGACTGAGACATTGGAATTCCTACAGTACGCCACTTATGCTTCAGGTGTTAATGAATGTTCTTCACAATCCCATCTCCTGCAAAGTTGCTGTCTAAGTCTCTGGGAGAAGATACAGCTGCCCGTTCCAGGGAGTGGGAGTTTACCTTTGGATGAGTCTACTGCAAAAACTATAATGCTCGGATTCAGGGTATTGAGGTTTGCATACACTAAGCTTCAATGAGAAAACACAACTTGTGAATCACTGCGATTTGTAGGGCGAGTTCCATAAATAGGTTGATTCACTTGACTAACGTGCTCCTTGTATCTACTTGGTGAAGTCTATAGAATGCTAGAGAAAGGGAAGAGAAGGTGGTTATGAAGAAAACTGCCGAACAATGGTGAAGTATTGCTGTCTCTGTGTGTGTGTGTGTGTAGTCCTTGAATTTATTAAAGAGAGGCTTAGAGGTTGGCTTGTTTTGACTAGCAAAACAAAGGCTGATAGTTTTGCTGGTTTTATGCAATCATATTTCTAACGTGATGAGGTTATCAAAAGTATTATGTCAGTATTGCATGTGTTGATGGGATGAGTTCAGAAGGCGCGACGTCATATGGTATGGAGTATCCCTTCAGTCAGTTCAGGTCAGCTGTCCTGGCTATGTCCCCTCCCAGCCCCAGCCTACTCACTGCAAGGGCAGAGTGAGGAAAAAAGAAGCCTTGATGCTGTACAGGCACTGCTCAGAAATAGCCAGAACACCGGTGTTTCACCAACACTGGTTTAGCCACAGATCGAAAACATAGCACCATACTGGCTGCTATGAAGTACGTTGACTCCGTCCCAGCCAGACCCACACAGGCAATTAGTCTGCAAAATATATAGTATAAAATAGATTTCAGTTCTCTTGTTCTTGTCAACAAAATGTCCTTATTTACTAGAAAATTTGATTTCGAGTAACATATGAGAAACAAATCTATAAAATCAACCCTAGAACCTCATGTGTGAATAGAGTACTTAACAGTGTTACTTGCTGGTTTATTTGTTTTCAACTAACTCAAGGAAAGTGTTTCACATAAATTCGATTGAACTAGAACGGTATTATTAATGGTATATTGAAAACAATGCATTATGTGAGTTCAATAAGAGGTAGTATTTGTTTGTGTAAAACTGAGCTTTGTTTTTTAAATTGAGACCTAGTAGGGACAATTATTTTATTTTTTTTTCCTGGCCTAAACTAGTGTTCTTACCCTATTTTTCAAATTCAGCCTCAGGTAGCTTTTATTGTTTCACAAAATGAGTAAAGAAAGAATAATGGGGGAGAAAGAGGAATGCAACATTAAATGTAGGTTGTTGAATTACAAGTTCCTCTTTCATGATGGAATAGAAAACTTTCTCATTTTAGGTAAATTGGGAAGTTTTCTACACTTATGTTGTTTTGATCTTGTAAGGATGTAGTCAAGGATTTGAGCAAAATAAAACCCAAAACTTTGGTACGAATTTTTGTAATTTTTCCACCAAAACCTGATGAACTGGAAAATACTTCAAAATCTTAAAGATGAAAGGAAAGATGAGTAGGAAAATGAACAAGCTTGATAAGTGATTTATCCTACTATTTCCTAAGGGTAGAAAAATGAACAAGATTGATTAAATCATAGCCAGTATCTCAATGAATTACAAGCAGACAGACTGGTCTGGCTTCCACTGATGAAGGCATCAGCTCAGTGTGAATCTAAGAAAATTACATTACATAAAATTATTAAGCAGGCTTATGCACTTGCGTGCTTTAAAACTGTAATAAATTACAAATGGCCTGATCTTTTCCACAGTTGTCTGCTTTTGAATTTTATTTGTGATGGTTTCTTAGCACAAAATGTTAACCAAGTTGCAATGTGGAGGTATATGCAGATTACCAGCATGTGTAGTTGTATCCACTGATTTCCAGCCAACTGACTTCTAGTGACAGTGTGTGGAAAATAAATGAAGATCTAAATATTCATTTCTGTATTACCATTTTATTTAAATGGGAAAGAGATGAGTTTTCTTGTTTGTAGACATAATTTCTCAACTGTTCATTTTGTTAAATGTAAAGTTACAGAAAGTTTCTAACTATTTTTAAAATATCTGCGCTGTAGATACTAGAAGGTGATTTATCTTGTTACCTAAGGGCTACTTATGGGTAAGGCTTTAGTGCCATGTTTTGTCATACCATGTTTTTATGGTATTGTAGATGTACAGCAGGCAGGATTCAGATCTAGCAGGTATAAAATTGTCAGTTGGTCATCACTGGATACTAAATAAAGAATTAATCAGAGAAGAAACTTAGAGGGAATTATTTCCGTGATAGCAGCTTTACCAATTTTCAGTGCACAGCACACGTGTTTGTCTTATATACTTTTAATAACATGCAGTCAATACAGGTCTTAGGAAAATGTTATCCATTATCCAGTATTTTGACAATTAGTCTGCCTTCTAAATATTAAGTCAAAATTCAGATATTTTATGAAGGAACAGCATTTGTCTTAGGCTCCTATGTATCACGTAGTCTTTTCAGAAGAATAAAAGTAGAAATTCTGATCAGACAGTAGAAGAAAAAGCTACTCTTGACCTTAGTCTGTTCTTTCTTGACTCCTGTTAAGTACTCACCTTCCCGTACTGTAAGCGTTGCGTGCCTCTCAGGGGATCATCGTAGCAACTGTGACCTCTCCTGCAGTTGAACTTGATTTCCACCCCCCCACGCCGCCGCCCCCCCCCGGATTCCTTTTATTAAGTATGGAGTATGAATATTGCATAATATTCCCACAGAAGATACTTGCACTTAAATGCTGAAGCAATCTGAAGAGCTGCTAGTAAAAGATCTCTCAGAGAGAGCTTCAGGAAGGGGCTATGGTAGGTACAGGTGAGGCAAAATCCAGTAAGGAGGAATGATTACTCGTAAAGGAGTTGCTACAAAACCAATCCTGAAACAGCGTTTCTATGCATTAGGCACCACACCAGAAAAGACGGATGAGCCCCTGAGAAATCACAGTAGTCCAGAGAAGATTGCTTTTAGCCCCTTCCACTGGGAAAATTAAGAGATTATTAGTTAGGGTACCTGAAAGCATGAAAGGCCTTCAGCCTCGGCAGAAACATCTGCCAAGAGTGAATAAAATAGCTGATAATTCCTGCACACTATATCTCTTGAGAGAATCACAGAATTGCAGAATGGTTGAGGTTGGAAGGAAATTCTGGAGGTCATCGTGTCCAACTGCCTACGTGACGTAGCACAAATTGTCCAGGCTGGTATCCAGACAGCTTTTGAATTTCTCTGGGCAACCTCTGCCAGTGCTCAGTCACCCTGTAAAAGTGTTCCCTGATGTGTAGATGGAGCCTCCTGTGTTTCAGTTTGTGCCCACTGCCTCCGGTCCTGTCACTGGGCACCACTGGAAAGAGCCTGGCTCCAGCTTCTGCACACCTGCCCTTCAGCTATCGGTATAGAAGGCCTTCGTTTCTCTAGGCTGAACAGTACCGGATCTCTCGGCCCATGTGAGAGGTGTTCCAGTCCCTTAATCGTCTCTCTGGCCTGTCGCTGGACTTGCTCCAGTGTGTCTGTGTGTCTCTTCTACTGGGGAGCCCAGAACCGGATCACAGCACTCCAGGTGTGGCCTCACCAGTGCTGAGTAGAGGGGAAGGATCACCTCCCTCAACCTGAAGCTTGTTCTGGCCTCAGTTTAATTCACTGATATTTGCAAATAAACTGTTTTTCAGTAATCTCAGAATAATTTTAAGGCAGAGGACATTGCTTGGTTTCAATAGATACTGCAAAGTGAGAACAGCCTTCAAGTATGGTGTAGTGGCCATTGGTGACAACTGTGAAAAATGGAAATGTAAGGCCTGTATATCAAAGATGTTTTGATGCTCTGCTGTTTGTGAGGACAGTGTTTCAGAAGAAAGTACTAGTGACATAACGGTGATTTTGAATGAGAAGCTGTTAATATATGACCCGAAGTAAATATATGTAGGAATTGCTATAATCACGTGCTTAATAAAACCACGTATGTTGCTAAGACAACCTTGAATGTTGTAAGAAATAGTAGCCCCAGTAACCTTGAAGGCTCCACTTGAAAATAAATGCACAAAATTATGTACCTGTTCCTTTCTACTTGGCTTTTTAATAGCAGATTTTTAATGCTATGTTTGATTTATTTAATGTTGCTTAGTCTCCTATTTTTATGCAGCCTTTTTCCAAAGGACTCGACAAAGAATAGTTTAGCTAGTGCTGGTGTCAATACTTAAAAATAATTGCTGTGGGAGTAAAGCAGACTAGTAATAGAAACCGAGATGAATCCTAGTGCAGAAGGATTTGTCATGCTCTATTGCACCGCTACAAAATGCGGTAATTTTTAGATAAAGCAAAACACTAAATTAAACATTACGTTTAAGAAATGTCACTGGGTTGTTATGCCGTTTTTTGCCTGTTGCACGCTTCTGTGTGCAATATTTAGCTTTAACATCTCAAAAGACCACTCTCTACATAAAGCTTACTCATGTATGAGTCCTCTTGGAGCAAAACTGCTGAAGAGAAATTAAACATCACATTTCTCTTTATGATTTGTAATAAAATTTTCAAGTGGCTCTAGTATGACTTCCATTTTTGTTTTTTTCTAAAAGTTTCAACACCTTGTTTATGCCAGAATTATATAGGCTGGAAGGGACCTCTGGAAGTCCTCTGCTCCAGCCCCAGAAATATGGCGTGATCCTCTACTCAGAACGCTTTAGTAAGGCACTGCTTTTCATTCTACCTTCTTCAAGTGGACCACAGTACAGACGGGTAGCCCAAGATCCACGGGGCTGAAGAGAGAACAAGACCGTATTAAGAAATAGCATGGTAAAGGCGGGGGGGTGTTATTTAGGTGCTTTGTAAATCAAGAATAATTGTGTGCCTCTAAGTTTCTTGTTCTAACTCATCCCATTAGTGCCAACCTTACTTAATTTATGCCTAAGGGTAGGTGACTTTAGAGGGAGTCCCTGTCCATCTCTCAGTCAATACAGACGTTAAGCGTCAAACAAGCATCTTCTGAATTTGCACAAATTCACGCAACATCTTAACCAGGCATGAAGGCATACCGGATTTTAAAACTGTTTGAAGTCTCAGACAGGAGGATAGGAAATTCCACAACTGGTGTTTGTTATGGTGAGAGAATGGGGGAAGGAACGTAGCATTGCAAGTAAAATTAAGGGTAAGAGGAAGGTTTTTTCTCGATAGCTACTGGATATTGCTTTGCGTGACCACGATTGTCCAGATGAAGTGTTGGTAAATAGTTAGGTTACTAATAGCTTTTTTTTTTCATTTTTCAGAGTGAAGGTTAGTGTGTTGGTGAAAACTGTGTAGCTGTAAAGGAGCTGAATAGTGCTTTAAGGAGAAAATCTCCATCAGGGAAACGAATGCAGTATTAATGTCTAGAAATATTTGCTGTACTAACAAGCTTGAAAATAATTTTTCAGTGTTTCTTAATGTAACTAAGTGTGAAGTAACCTTAAGGCCTATTAGTTTACGTACTGACAAGGAAGCCAAATGGGAAAGAAACTGCTGATCAAGAAGTATAGTAATGATATTGAGAAAGGGTATCTTAAAAGATCTTATTTTTATAGACATTTGTATTTTTATACCTTTTATTTTCATTGCCTTCCTTATTTAGAGAGTGATGAAACAGAAATATGCATTTAATAATTACTAAAAATGTTCATTTGACAAAGCAGAGGAGCTAAGTAGATTATACCTACTGTAATTTTAAATTTTTAGTTTAGGTAATGAGATTGATTTGCTGCAGTAATATGTACTAAATAAAAGAGAGTGCTATTTGAACTCTTCTCTGTTTAGTTCTTACTAATGTGTGCAAAAGTCTTTTGGTTTCTGTGAGAAATTTGCATTTAAACCAATCCTGTCAAGCATTAATTTATTTCAAACTTGTACTTTTACATAGCTTGCATAAATCTAGTCTAGAGTAATGAAAATTTCCACATTTAATGTAATTCTAACAGTTTTACTTTTCAGTTTAAATAAGTAGTTGTTCTATATTCAGAATTTTTAAGCTGTTTAAGCAAAAAAAAAAAAAAAGTCAGTTTCATGAAATCAAGCAACATGTCAGAAATATTTTTTTTTTTCTTAGCTTTTGTGACCCATGGTGTTTCTTACAGAGTTGGAGAACAACCAAACATTCCAATTTTTATGATAAATTCTGTTCTGAAATACTCGCTGTTAATTCTGATTGATATTCATAATCATAATTTAAGTTTTATGGCTCATTTACTGAGGTATGGTCAATTGTAGAAAACTTTATTTTGAACAGTCACTTTCAAAAAATAAGCGAAAATTTACTTTCAAAACCATACCCGTTCTCATACCAAATTGAAGGGTTTTTTTCTGTGTAACATCGAGTACCGTTTGAAATCACTGTGCTATTCTTCAGATCAAAAAGATGAAAGTTGTAATACAATACAGAATTAGGGAATCCATGGAATATTTCTCCAGCAGGTGGTTTTGGTTTTCCAAACAATTTTGTCTTGCACAGGGTATGTAAAGTCAACGTGAGAATTTTTGGCGAGAGGAAGCAAGTATTTCTCTGAGAGATTAGGAAGGATCAGCTTGAGTGTGAAGATACCTGTTCTCTGGAGCTGCAGAAATGGAGTTCAGTTTGTTCCAGCTCTTTCCTGGAGGTTTTCAATAGGGGTTTGCTCACCTGAGAGGGGTGTCCGTAGTATGACAGGCTTCTGCTCTTCGCTTGGGCCATCTTTGAATACTCTTGAGTTTCCTCACTGCTCTGTACAAACACCAAGCTCGTTACTCTTTATCCCCAGTTCTCAGAAAGTAAAGGGTTACCTAAATAAAGAGAACTTTGTATTCATGTGTTGAGTTATGAAGTTCTCGTAATACTAAATACAAAGATTTAATGACTTCAGCACCCTCAGGAGCCTTGGTGACTCTGTCAAAGTCACGTTATGGGGGTGATAAAGGTGGGAACAAAGCAGGTTGTGTTGGTGTCAGCCCAGTGCCCAGCCTGACAGTGCTCTGCCGGCGTTACTCGGTAATCTGTTCTATTTAAAGGCTGTACTCACTGACTGACTAATCCACTTTGTGGTTTTGTGAGATGTATGGAGTAAATGCATATTAAATGCATGTAAGAGAATGCGTTTGTCATGTCACTACAATAAACCAGTTTGAGTTAATTTTTAAAATGTATGTTTTGCTGGATTTGGGTGATTAGCCAGATACTGGTATGAGAAGAACTATAAACAGATTTATGAAGTCATTTTCATGATCAAAATAATGTGACTACCATCTTACATTTTGAAGTTTCTAGGCAAGAAAAGACTAGGAGTTGCCTTTTCCAAAGGAGAAGGATGCTGTTATTTGCCTTCAGGTTTACAAAGGAAAATACCATGAACATAGATTGTGTCCATTGGTGCTTAGCATCTATAAAGTCCGCATGTTCTCCAGATGCTCTTTTCAGGAAAGCTAAATAATGTCATTACTCTGCTTCTAATTTTTAAATTTAAGCTTTTAAAAACTTAAAGTTTTTCTTCTCTTTAATGCTGCAGACCTGTATAGTTTGGATGCTGAAATTAGTTGATAAATCAAATTACAGACAGCTTCTTCCCTAATGCATGATATGCATTGATTCAGTTTAAGATTTCAGCTTATTTTTAACCTATCCTGGAAGTTAGATTTATTTAAAAAATGATTACATACCAGTGAAGTTATAATGATAATTTTTTACAGTCATGTGCCATGTCCTTTATGACTGCAGCTGTGATTCATTACAAATCACATTAATTATGATAAACAAATGTAGAAAAGGGCTTTTAGTTCTGGCATTGAAACAGCATCTTTAATGAGAATTTTTTAAGCGTTGTATCTTTTTCAGAGAGGTTACTTGTATTTAGTTTGTTGTTTTTTTTTTTCTTTTAAAGCCACAGAAGAAAGAGGATCAGCAATCAGAAGCTAAAGCAAGTCCAAAAAAGTCATCAGAACCCACTATTGACCTTTTAGGACTTGGTAAGCAAAACACAATTACCTGTTTTTCAGTCAAACATAGATATGTCGTTTTATATTTTAATAGATATACTTTTATTTTCTCCATGCTTACTGACAGTTAGATGAATTTGAAAACCGTAGGATTTGGTACATGAATTTGAAACTCTAAAGGAAAATGCCATAGGGATCTGGGTGTATCAATACTTGTGTTTTGCTAAGGAGAGTAATGAGCTCCTGTGGGAAGGGGAAGTTATCAAAGTGATTCTTCAAAGGGCTTGTGGATTGTGGTGTTTCAGTGTTTATGGTACAAGTGTACTTTTTAATGAAAATGCTGAGGTCATCTGAAGTGTATATCTGTAAAATATCTTATATCATAAAATCCCTATATCAGTTAAAAGAACAGTAACCTGCCTGCAGCTGACCAGTATCCTGTAAAACTTAATGCATTGGGCATTTCCGTGTTGTGTACTCACTGTGACCATCATTCATTTTCATCTTTTGTTTTCTGACTGGCAGTTAACTGTGTGTTTGACTTGTAAATAAACTCATTTGGACCCGAATAATTAAATTTGCACTGTCTGGCTATACTGTTGTGTTTTTATGCTTTTTCTCTGCTCGTTGAAGGCCATATTCATAAAATCTGTCATTCATTTATATACTGTTACTGTAGGCGTGTTTTTCCATTGGATAGAATCTTAAAATGGAACTGAAAGAATGAAATATTGCAATAACTATTTTTAATCCCTTTTATTGTTCACAGTTAGGAAAATTTTCGGAGAGTTGTGAGTGGATATTAGAATATTAAATTTACATCAATATAACGGTTATTCTTAAGTTTCTACATAGTTTTTACTATATTGGAGGAGGCTAATTAGTCTTTTAGATGTAATTATTCAAAAATCTTGAATTTGTAGAAAAATGCTTTGTTACTGTTTTTTTAATTTTTGATTTTAAGGTATGAATAATGTTGCAGCAAAACAATAAACGTCTTCCCTGTTTTAGAATTCACACTATCATTCAAAATGCATGTTATTTTCCCTCTGAATATAGAGTAGCTGTAAAGTTCTATTTTTGTACCCATTATGTATGTGTTGTGGTCCATATTTCATTCCAAGTTATCTGCTACCATAGGCAAGCAAATCTTAATTAACACAGTAGAAGTTAGATTATGGATGTAGAATGAACCTATTAAAAACAAAAGTAATTCAGATTTAATGGAAAGCTGGTTCTCCTTTATTTTCCTTTACCAGACCAACAACCTAATTAAGAAATAAAATTTAGTCAGTATGTGCTGCTGAGATTGTCAGGCTTCTGTATCCTTTTAGTCATGGTTTGAAAAGAATCTTGGTAACGCTGTTTTATGATATGATAATGAACTCAGATTGCATAGGCTAACTTGAGATGTAATATGCAATAGAAAGAGTATTATAATTGGTGTTCAACAGCTGTGCTTCTTCAGTGTTAAGGAGGCATGATAAGATACACAAAGGGCAAAGTTTATAATTTGTATGTTAGCAAAACATAATTTTAGAGGAGGGAGTGTTTAAAGATCTTTTAAGTAACAAATAGAAAGGTGGTGTAATAATCACTTGGATGCATCAAAAAGTGATGATACATCCGTATGTATTTTGATGACATGATGATGACATAAACGCTTGTGGCTTTTGCCCTTTTAATTTAAATTAAATTTGGCCTTTAAAGTAATTAACAGAAGATTTTAGTTCAGTAGTCCACACACAGAAAGGTGGGGAAATGGACATGTAGAAGCTAAACGTTATTACATTCTCCACAAGCAATAGTGTTAGTGTTCTTGCTGTGCAACCCCACATTCCTTCCCCCTCTTCCCGAGCTATGAGAAATCCCAGCCTCTTTCTGTAGACTAAATCTGAAGCAGCTTTTTAAGTGATCTCTACAATTAGTTGGATATTGTCCACACAGAGAGTGTGCCCTATTGAATGTGTAGGGACTTAAAATTGCTGCTAAAATCAATAATATGGGATTTTATACCATGCATTTTTAATATGGCTATTACAGGAAATGTTTTTCAGTTGGAAAGTCACAGCGTG
This sequence comes from Chroicocephalus ridibundus, assembly GCF_963924245.1. NCBI lineage: Eukaryota > Metazoa > Chordata > Aves > Charadriiformes > Laridae > Chroicocephalus > Chroicocephalus ridibundus. The sequence goes on along the minus strand of NC_086286.1, from coordinate 96,353,423 downwards.
CAAACCCAAGTTCTTCAGCACCAAAGTGATAGTGCTGTATTTTCCTCCCACTAGTGTTAACCTTGCGCTCTGTGCTGCTTGTTATTTTGGGGTTTTGTCTTACAAGTTAAGTATCTCCACTTGCCAGATCGATGTGCATGAAGACAGTTTTTTTTTTTTAAATACTTGCAAAAAATTGTATCATACTTATGTATGATAGTGGGAATCTTTTCTTGGAATATTACACAGGCAATTTTGGACCATTCTGTTTGTCAAGGTATGTCACTTAGAAATTATTTCAGCATGCAGAAAAAATGAAAAATTAATATTTTTAAACTATATTGCCTCACAGAATTATCAGAAAGAGGGAAAGTGCATTTTACATATTCTGCATCATTTACAGTGTTGAGATGTGCCCTTCATCAAACAGACAATTGCACGTTCTGGAATAACCGCTGTAGTAAATTATAATGAATGACCAAGAGAAGAGAGATTTACTATGTTGTTATCAGTAACTGGGTGTGTGGGGCATTCATCCGGTATGGTTGGGTGTAAAATATGGTATGCTGAAAGCTGTGTATCTGCTTGTGTCTGGGAAATATTCTCTGAAGGAATTCTCTGAAGTTTTGAGAGCTTAATCATGGTATGAAACGTAGCTGAATGTTGCGTATCTGAGAAACATACTTGGGTCAATACTGTCCAGTAAGTACCGAAGCAGCATGGTTGGTTGTAAGTTGGAAAGCTGCATTTATGAAATAATAAAAATACATTTATAAGTACATAAATATCATACATCACTTAACTAAGCATAATTTGATGATATATCTACCCAATATAAAAATTTTTGCAACCACTTGAGGCATACAGCATTGTTAGCTTTCTGGCTTTCCACATTTTATTTTAAGAATTATTATATAGAAGTAGCCTCCCAGTGAATGCTTTTTCACTTCCACAAAGGATTTAGCAGTAAATGAAATTTTACTAATGCAGTAAATAATTCCACAATAATTTTGGACAGAAAAACCTTGTTTGTATCTTTGTGCCACATTTTGTATTGAACTACTGAAGTATTGAACTGTTTCTCTCAGTTCTGCCTTTCCAGTAATTTGGTGTAATAAATAATCAGATGCGTATTCTTCCTCTATTGCAAGTCTTGGTATGGCTGTCATAAATGATTGTATATATAAAAATACATGGCAGTTTAGTAACCAAGGTCTTGTAAATAGTTTGCCCCGTAGGAAATGGGTTTCAGAAACATAATGCAAAGTTTAAGAGCAAGTCTTTCTTGCTGTTTCCTTTTCTTGCCGTCCCTTTGAAGCTCTTCTGCTGGTCCTTCTCACTGTTGGTACAGATAAATATACCAAGGATTAATGGTGTATATGAAAGCTTTCGTAACAAAAGGCAGCACTGAATTGGAAACTGTCATGTCAGGCATTAATAAAATATATACAGAAAAGCACTGTAAAGGTAAACTTTACTAGAACCCTTCATTTACTCAATATATCCTGGTAAATAGCATTTTGTTTCTGCTATCAAATTTAAACAATCTGAAATCAGAAGCAGCATCTGCTGCTGCAGAGCATGGCAGCCAGCAGTCAGATATTATCTGTCATCTTGTCATAAATTGTAAGAATTTGGGCACACCACAGCTGGGAGCAACAGTGAAGAACCAGCGTCTAATGACTTTCCACATCGCCTCCTCTGACGGCGCGTGGAAGCTCGGCCTTGCCCACGCCCTCGTTGCAGTGGCTTCTGCCGCATCTAAAACTACATCCCTTGCAATGGATGCCTTCTCCCGAAAAGTGGTGGAAGTACTGTTGATTAAAAATTAGTTGTTTCAGAATAATTCTGTGATGGCTGAAGCTACAAATTTCTCAAAATATTCAGGCAGGCCTATAAATTAATCTGATTTTTGCCTGTTTTCTGGAAGGGCTACAGCCATGTTTCCTTCTGTCAAATACATGCCACCTCTTCTAATCAGTTTTTATTGGTATGCAGCACAAGTTGAATGAAAAGTAATATACTTAGAATAATTTAGAACTCAGAACTCCGCTGGGTATCTTTCTTATACTGTAGAAATATTTTAAAATGAGGAGGGAAAGGAGGAATTGCTTCCTAATCCACAACCTGGTGCATTGAAGTTAAGAATATCCATAATCTCTGTATAGTAAGTGTGAACTATTACGTTGAAATACAAGTCTGTGTAGGCCTGCATGCATATATATATATTTAAATGGAGATACTAATACTCCTACAAGTAATAAACTGGTGTGAAAACACTGTTAGGTTTCTTCTGTATTTTGAAATTTAGTTCTTTCTGGAATCTTTTTGTTTCATGGGGAGGAAATGTTTTTGGCGTCTCTTTTAAAAAGATATAAATATTCCAACTCTTATATTTTTGAGAAATCGATAAGACAGGATCATTTGTTAAAACTGTTTATACAGACTTAAAACCGTGTTGTAAACACTAATTCAAAATGTCTGGTTTCTGCACCGATGAAGACAGGGAAATATTTATTTTTAGTGTAAAATTTAGTAAGAGATGAAAGGTATGTACATTACCAAATAACACTCTTACAGAAGCAATCTAGCAAAAACCTGGGTTTTCATAGTATTATTAAGTATTTATTAAATACTTGAAAAATACTATGTTCTTGCAAATGTGTTCTCTCGTGAATGTTCTAAAAATGTGAAATGCTTGTTTTAGTAAATGATTACATTTAAATTTTCAGTCTTATATGTTAAACTTTTTTACATTCAGGGAAACCGAACCACTTTGGAATATGACAAGAGGGATTTTTTTTTTAATACATGTGCCTCACTGAGAAAATGAGAACGTTAAATTATTAATTCCTGACAATCCTTTGCATGAAAATTATGCACGGTTCATTCCTAAATTTATCTGAAATGGCGAACCTTTGGGGAGATGTGTTTGGAACTGCCTGTCTGCAGAATGACCTCAAAAGACGCTTGTTACTTAACTTGCCGGTATATTTATTTACACGCATTTTAAAGCACGGGTGCGGATGGAGTGGTGGAGCAGATTATACACGTAGTCACTGTGCTGCCCACTGACTTCCATTCATCAGAACAGAAATAAGGGAAGGAGGAGACCTTCGTAGCTAAGACGTGAGTAGTTCAGTCGTAGTCATAGATGCGTTTGTAACTTTGCTTTTTAGAATTTTTGCAATGGCAATCCTGCCAGCAAAGTAAAATCACGACATAGGAATAAAATTGGCTGAGGTGGCTGCTTCCCGCCGATGGCCGTTCTTTGAGCCCTTCACTGTTTACCCAGCACAGAAGATCTAACATTGCCGAGCCATTCCCATGGCCACTCTGCCTTTGTGGGGTCGTTGGGTCTTTCTTAGTTCTTGCAGACAGCACAGCTGTCCTCACGAACTTTGCGCAAGTTTGGGCAATAAATAGCTGTGCTGAGAGTCAGTTTCTTGTGAGTTGCTCCCTTTGTATCCCTGCCTTCAAGGTATTTTGGTCCTTGTTATTGGGTCTGCTCTCCATTGCTAGTGTGCACAATTTGGTCTCAATTTCCCATTGACATGAAGTGGGTTTGGGAATTAGCAAATACCAAGCTATTAATGTTCATGTTTGATACTAAATTAGAGTATAAAATAATTTGTGTATCTGAAGTAGTCTCAAAAGCAAGCAACATAGCTCCCAAAGAATTGCAAACCAGCACCCTCCCGCTTGGTTGTTTCATAATTCCATGAATAATTGTATGAAAATTGTATGAAAAAGCTGCAGTAAGTGCTTAAAAAATATACCGATGATTTTACATATACTAAAGTCAGTTCAAAGTTGTGGTTTCTGTAGCAGCTATAGTTGTGCCACGTTTCCTGTACATACTAAGGTGCAAAGGTTAGCAGCTCTACGGTAAGACTGAATTCACATATGCATGGATGGTGTTCCACATTGTCACATTTTGACGTTTATGACTTCAATATATTTTCAAATATACAGCAGTGACTGTCTTTATCTTTAAAATAAACAAATACTTTCATGCGAGGCAGCTAAAGGGGGGCCGCCTTCCGTTGGAGTTGGAAGGCAGGCAGAAATGAGAAGGCATCTCTGGGGGGGATCTTCTCCATGGGTTGTTTTGGAACGCAGTGCCTTCTCCTGTGAGTTAACAGCCAGAAATCTTGTCTGTCTTCTGTGACAGTTTCCTCAGTCAAGTGGTTTCCAGGCTGGTGAAGTGACTGGTGCTTCTCACTGTTTCTGCTGTTTTGTTCCAACTTATCAATGTCCTGGGCTGCAGGCAAGGGTGGGCTCCAACTGCAGTGAGTTTGCACGTGGCAGAACAAAGTAACAAAAAATTATAATATTCGACTTGCAGGGAGATAAGTCTTGCTAGAGTCTGCCAGTTATTTGTGCTCTTAAATAAAAAAGTAGAGGAGAGCGAAGAGACACCTTCTTTCTAAGTAATAAACTTAACTCTTGTGTTCTGTCTTTTTTCTTATAAAAAGTAAAATACCGATTCTTCTGTGATTGTTTTGTAGCAGATGGGAAAGAATGTTGCAGTTACATGAGAGATGGCATTGTATTATTTCAAATAAGTGTTGGAAGCTTCCCATGATTTGATTTTAATGAAATACTGTATCTTGACTGCGTGCTTAACTAATCGGACCGCTTCTCTGTCCTCATTAGAGTTCTAGAAACTAGTGCCTGACCCTCACGTCCGCCTTCAGCCTCGCCTGTCTGGCTGTGGCAGTAAGGCACAGGCTTCTCGTGTTATCACCACTCTGTTAACGCTGATGTTCCAGTCATCGACCTCTGCTCTCGAAATAGATCTTTTCACTCAGACGGATAACTGTCATGGGTGTAGGATGCTGGAAAATCACTTCTTACAGTTTAGTAAAAAAGAGAAAGTGACTGTTTTTCTGGAATATATGGCAACTATTTTTTAATGTCCTTGATGCTTTTTAAAGGTGGTGATCTGTATTCTCTTGTGTTTCAAATTTGGAATATATTGCTATGTTAGTTTGTAAATGTATGTCAGTAGTTTCTGATGGATCTATTTGAAGTAGCTGCCTATATGTAACAATGTGACTTTAAAAACAAGCAAAAAACCCCAAGCCAAATCCTTAAAATTCACTTTACATAAATTTACTCTCAATAATGAGAACGGTAGATACAACACATGCAGCTGGAAGAAAGTTCGTTCTTTAAACATGCTAAAGCATCAGGTAGAAATGTTTTATGATGTTAGTAGTAGTTTTTTCAGTGTACAGTAATCTAGTGATTTCAAAATACTTATCTTCCTGAGATACATAAACAGCTGTGCCAGTTGCCATGGCAATGTTTCTTTTGGAGAGAGAGTTTTGACTTAATTCAGCTAGTTTGTTCTGCCAGAAAAGTCTGACTTCTGCAGTAAGTATTGGATACTTTGAGACCTAGCTCCTTATTTTGCCTAAAAAGCATTCTTAAATTTGGTGTCATCGGAGTGTTCAGCAGAATCTAGACTCACCTTTTTATTTGCCAGGCTCCCTGTAATGGCATTGTGATACGCTTAGGAATAAAATTAGCACCGTGATATGCTTAGGAATAAAATTTATTAGCCAGTTCTTTCCACTTGTTCTCCGACACCTTAAAATCCAATGCGAAATGGTTGCTCTATTACTTAAAAACATTTTGTGATATTTTTGGCCCTACCTCTTTTAAACTGTTTTCTTGCAATCCTCCTTAAAAGCGTAATTCTTCAGCCCTTCTTTTTGGTCCCGCCCGTATTCCCTTTCATCCAGCTCTCTAAAGGTATTCATGTGTTAAAATGGCTCCAGGCACGGAGGCTGTAGAAGGTTAATTCTGTGCAGAGCAAGAGCCGGGTTCTGACAGATAATTAGCCCCGCGCCTGGCGGGGGGCTCCGTGTGCAGCTGTAGAATAAACCCAGCGCAAAGTACTTCTGCAAAAGGGGGAAGGATGGACGTTTTTTCCTAACGCGAAGTTTAATTATGTACCCTTGAGTAAATTAGCACATCAAGAATAACTTCGTGGATTCTAAAATACAAATTTTAATTCAAGAACCCCGATCAGTGTATTTTGTCAGATACGTGGTTACCAAGTTGGGGCCTTCTCAGTAAGGTCTCTGTTTAAATTCTCACTCAAAAAGTTGGTGTACTTGAAAAAGACACTTGAAAAATGAATAACGTGTACTGATAAATTGGCATGGCTGTCCTTGGGGAGGTCTCTTAAGTGTTTTGGTTTGGGGCTGTTTTTTTTTCCTGAAGCACGCTAGCATACTGTCTTTTTAGGGAAAGAAGTCCTTACAAAATCCGAACGATATCAGAGTCTGAAAAATGTCTTATCTCTGAAATTTAATGCATCTTTGATGGGGGCGGGGTCACAGAGAATGGGCAGCTTTAATTATTCTCATGCTGTTAAAATATTAACAATTTTCTTTTTAAATGTGATTCTCTTGTCTTTTTAAGATGGTCCAGCTGAAGCTTCTGTTACAAATGGAGGCACTGCTGCTGTCTCAGCGCTGAATGATGACCTGGATATCTTTGGTCCAATGATCTCTAATCCTTTACCAGCAGCTGCCGTACCTCCTGCTCAGGTAAAATTTATTCAGTTATATGTGGGGGTAAATATGGGCATGCACGTGCATATTTTCCTTCGAGAAATTGTTCATTCACACAGAAGGAGCGCAGACTTCTCAACACTCATGGCTGGAGACTCTTCAGCTGTAATGGCTATATTTTTCTCACCTCTTCAGAATTCTGTGCTGCTTGGTTATAGAATTAGGAGATAATGTGTCTTCCCTTCTGATTCCCCCTGGTTATCCAGCTAAATTGGATTCTGTCTTACCCTGGTGATGGTAGCCATGTTTTCTTCTAATTTATATTTTTTTCTCTTGTTCTTTTTTTAATAGGTATTGCTGGATATATTTTTACTTGGTATGCTTAGGTTATTGGGCTTTAAGTCATACTTTTTAAGGACCTCTTATTGCTTTGTGATACCGAAACATTTTGATACGTGTAGTTTATCTCTTATTGTGCTAGTTTCTAGACCAAGTATGACACAGTAAATGGATTAAAAAGCAGTAGAAAGGATAGTATTATTCTCAATATCTGGTTAGTATCACCTTGTTTGCATACTAGAAAGCATGAATATATTTACTTGCTGTTAATAAACCAGTCCAGATTTTTAATAACATTTTGCTTTTTTTCTGAGTGCCATAATCAGGAGCAGCAAACAGAACTTTTATGAAATGTACGGTCCTTGTGGCATCTTGCAAGATTTAATTCTTGGTTATCTTCCATTCTTAGTTCTTTCTCAAAGAAAATGTAATATAACCAGTTGAGAGATGGGTAGGTAGCAGAAAATAAGTTTTCGATGCCGTTTACATGGGTTGCTTGGTAAACGGGGGCAAAAGGAATGTTCTGTTTTACTTTAGAATTAGAAAGACCCTGCAGGTCTCGCATTTCAGGATGGTGGCGTCTAGTTTGGGAACTGACGCTGGGCAGCAGTTGAGGGTGCCTCTCATTTGGCAGTGGTAGGGGTCTTTTGCAAGATCTTTCGCTTTGTAATGTGGATAAAAGTTGTATGGGATTCAGAGAAGAGCCAGGAGAATGTTGGAAACTGGAAGTGCTGCTTCATAATGAGAGATTTTAAGGACTCAGTCTGTTTAATTTCTTCAAGTAAAAAAATGGGGTAATTATGTTGTGTGAGCATAAAGTAGAACTCGGTCAAGTTGAGTAACCCTAACGTTCAGTCCCTACGTTTGGATTTGGAAGATATAGAGAAGAAATACAAGGCCAATTCTTAAGTTGAGATGAGTAGCACTTGTTTGAATATCTATTAAGAGAATGCATTGAATTAAAAAAACGAAGTAGAAGAAAGGATCAAATGTGGAATAGCGTGGCTTGCATTCTCACTCAGAGATATTTACCATGATGTTCTGCATCGCAGGTGCTTCTGAGATACCGCAGTGGGATTTGTGACCATTGAAAGAGAAGGGAATTCAATGGTGCTCCTCAAACTGATTTGTAGAAGCAACGTATGACTTGATTTTTCACAGGATTGCTTTTCTTTTCCAGCTTAACCTGAAAGGCAGCATATAGTACTAAATGCGTATGTTTTTGTGGCACTGCGGAGCACAGAAGTTTCTGTTTGAATGCTTTATTATGAGATTGAAACAATATGATGTCTGCAAACCTTAGGATTTATGACTATTGACATAGCCAAGTCATGATTTTCAAATGAAAACAAAAGCATTTGTTTTAACTTTTTCAAACGTGAGTTGAGCATTCAGGATTGCACGTGCTTTTGCTCTACTTTCTGACATGTGTCTTTATTACAGTTTTCAAAAACACTTAGAATATTTCTTCCTACTATTCTGTATAGCTAGATGCTAATAAAAACTGTTGAATTTGTAAAGGAGTGGTAAAGAGCAATATATGAATGAGTAACTTTTTTTTCTAGAATTTTGCCTATCAGCAAACTCAAGGGGGTTAAAGAAGAGTTAACTTAACCAGCTCCTACTGTAATGCTAAATGAAATAAAATAAAATAAAATGCATAAGCTATGGAATTACCCATTATGCATTGACAGAAAAAAGGAAAAAAAATGTTTTGTATGTCTAGTTATGCTTTTTCATGTGAAGTGAGCCTAGCTAAATTATAGGTATTAGAAGAAAGGGTTTTTTTTTGTTGCCAGACATTGTATGGGAACTGAACAAAGGTCTGTCATTTGTAGCTATACTTAAAACAATTTCCTAAATTGTTTTAGCCAGATGTTAATTTCAGACTTTCTATGGTCTTGCAGTGAAAGTGTGATCTTCATTCTTCACTGAAACTTGTAGGGAGAAGGGGACAAATGTGAGGTATTAAGTTTGAAAGTATTAATTCACAGAAACATTTAATATAAGTCTTTCTCTAAGCAGGATACTACAATCCAGTCAGCTTAAACTTTTTTGGATTTTTTGTGTGTGTGTGCTCCTGATTTGGTTGTAGTAGGAGCTGAGAATTGGTTCAGTGGCTACAAAAACATATTTTTGTAGAGATGGTGTATGTTCTTCATGATTCATGTCTGACAAGTGTTCATGTAAAGTAGTAGTGTATTTTAGGTAACTAGATGTTCTTAAATACTCGTTTTCCCCTGAGGCCAGGTATGTGTACCTAGCATGGTTGCCATAGATCAGCAGACGAGCTTCAACTTGTTAATAAGTTGTGGTGTTGATAATGTGTCAAAGCGCTCGGGTTTTAAGGAAAAAAATAGTTATTTCAGAAGTTAGCTTTACTGTGAATGTTATTTAAGCAGGGTCTTATTGGAGAGTTACTTAATCCTATTCTAATGCAATCAGTTGCATTGCTCGTAGCTTCTGTTTATGTTTATTTTACCCCTCTCTAAATTTTGAGGTATCTGAAAGCTAAAGTTTAATACCTTCATCTGGATTGAGGCAATTCCAAACATGGATACAGGCTGGGTGATGAGTGGATTGAGAGCAGCCCAGAGGAGAAGGACTTGGGGGTGCTGGTGGATGAAAACACGAGCCGGCAATGTGTGCTTGCAGCCCAGAGAGCCAACCGCATCCTGGGCTGCATCAAAAGACGCGTGGCCAGCAGGTCGAGGGAGCTGATTCTGCCCCTCTACTCTGCTCTGGTGAGACCCCCACCTGGAGTACTGCATCCAACTCTGGGGCCCCCAACATAAGGACATGGACCTGTTGAGAAGAGGGTCCAGCGGAGGGCCTGAAGATGATCAGAGGGCTGGAGCGTGTCTCCTATGATGACAGGCTGAGGGAATTGGGGTTGTTCAGCCTGGAGAAGAGAAGGCTCCAAAGAGACCTTGTAGCAGCCTTTCAGTACCTAAAGGGGGCCTACAGGAGACATGGGGAGGGACTCTTTATCAGGGAGTGTAGTGATAAGACCAAGGAGTATCAGTTTCAAACGGAGAGAGGGTAAATTTAGATTAGATATTAGGATGAAATTCTTTACTGTGAGGATGATGAGACTGGAACAGGTTGCCCAGGGAAGCTGTGGATGCCCCATCCCTGAGTGTTCAAGGCCAGCCTGGATGGGGCTTTGAGCAGCCTGGTCTAGTGGGAGGTGTCCCTGCCCATGGCAGAGGGGTTGGACTAGGTGGTCTTTTAAGGTCCCTTCCAACCCAAACTTTTCTTTGATTCTGTGATCATCTTCTCTTTAGTGCAGGAAATTTCTTAACTGGAACACAATGGAAGAGTAGGCATCATACTTCAAAACCAGAATGGACCAGCTGGATGGAGTCTAGAGGAAAGGAAAAGTAATTTAAGTTCTAGAGAAGGGAAATCTGAGGAAAGAGTTAGAAGTGAGGCTGCAGGAGAGATAAATGTCTTCAAGCCTAGAAAAAAGGTTGATTGCAAAAAAAAAAAAAAAGGCTACATTGTTTGCTGTGAGTACTGAACACACAGCAAGAAATAAATTTGAATTTTTAATCTTATTGTAAGGATAATTATGTTCTTGTGTATTACCCAAGACAGTGATAGAAATCTTCATCTGACTTTTTCAGGTATGGCTGATAATTCCTTAAAGCAAGAGAGCAGATGAAATTTCTTTGATTCTGTGAACTGAATGTAGTTAAGTGCTTATTTTCTCATCAGTTATTACCAGGAAATAACAGTTGATGTTTTTTATTGGAACTGTCTAGATGCCTAAAAACAAAATATGCAAAATTGAACACAGGAAGAGTTGAAATAACTAGCAATTCCGTTGACAGTGCAAAGACAAAAAGGATGAGAATTGTACACAGAACTTAAGACCTGAATAGCGCACTGCCTCACTTGCTTACACAAGAACAGTGGTGTGCTAGGCTGTATTTTCCCTGCTTCCCTGGAAGGCAGGGAGCTTTTCCCGTCAGCAGGGAGAAATTGAAAATGTTATGTGGGGCCGTTACTTATCACCATATAAATGAGAAACAGGAGAGGCCTGGCTTTTCTACAGCCCATCCCTGCTTACCTGCTGGGTACCAGCCAGCGCCAGGGACCTGCAGGCAGCAGGAAACTGCACTCATGCCGTTTTCTCTTCTGCGGTCCTTCACTCAACTGCATGTGTCCCACCGTCCACTTCCCTCTTTCATTTCCCCTGCTGCCACCTCTCTTTCAATTTGCAGATGTGGGAGCAGCTGGCTTTGACCCCAGACAGGGCTTGAGATGGTGGGTGCAGCCCTGCAAGTCGCGGGCTATGGGGAGCAGTGCCTGGGCCCCTCTCCCTGAGGCCACGGGACATGGTGGTCTTTCCTGCAGGAGGTGTGCTGTTCTTCAAGAGCTGTGTCACAAGGTGGAGGAGTTACGGCAGGAAGCGAGCAGGCTGCGCAGCATCAGAGAGGATGAGAGACAAGACAGGATCTTCTCAGAGGCACAGCAGCTTCAAGACTCGTGGACCCTAACTGCAGTGGGGACACAGGAAGAGTCTGCTCCTGGCAAGGCAGAAAGTGCAAACTCTGAGGAAGGCGAAGAATGGAAGCTGGTGACTGCTGGCACCCAGAAAGTGGCTCCAGCTCCACCTGAAGACTTGCAACTATGGAACTGGTTCACTGCCCACAAAACTGAAGAGCTGCTTTCAAGTGAAGCATCTGAGGCAACTGATGCCAAGCCGTGCAAGGCCACAAGGATGAAGCAGCGAGTAATAGTAGTGGGCAAATCCCCGCTGCAGGGGACATCTGCTGCCTTGACCTGTTGTCTAGAGAAGTTTGCTGGGGGCTTGGATCTGGAACCTATTGAATGGAGCGCTGAAGCTTGTCCAACCCTCTAGTACTCCTTGGTGTTCCTCCATGTGGGTGCTGCCAGGGAAGCAGGTCAAGGGACGAGTTGACTACAGCACAGGGGCCCAGGTGACGTGCTCCTCAGTTGTGCCAGTAAAGGGAATGACTGTAAGGAGGAGGGCACTGATAATGCTGCATGTCAACAATTGATTGCAGAGCTGGTGATGGCAAGAGGGTTTTAGTTTCTCTGGCTGTGTGACCCTGTTGGAGGATCATCATCTGCTTGGGAGAAATGGGTTCCACCTCACTAAGCTGGGCAACAGTATGTGTGCCAGCAGGATGGGTGACCTGAAGGAGAGCTTTAAACTAGGGGCAGTGAGGAAGGTTACCAGCAGCCTTGTGAGGAGGTGATGGACAGGATCAACAAGCAAAGGTTCTGCAGTCATGTGAAAGAAAGGGAACACAAACCCAAAGAAACAGGTTTTAACTGGTGTCACCTCAAGCATTTGCATGTAAGCAAGGAAGTGCCTATAAGGGACTGTTATGGAAGAACCACCACACAGACCCCTTTGGGGAAATCAGCAGCTGGGGTGTCTGTACTTGAAAGTGTCTGTACAGTAATGCACGCAGCATGGGGAATCAACCTGAGAAACTGGAGATCTGTGTGTTCTTGCAGGGTTGTGGTCTTGTTGGGATCACAGAGACGTGGTGGGATGGCTCCCATGACTGGAGTCCTGCAGTGAAGGGCTTTTTGGGAAGGACAGGCTGGGAAGACAAGGAATTAGAGTTGTCCTTGATGTGAGAGAACAGCTGGAATGCATGGAGCTCTGCTTGGGGGTGGGTGATGAGCTAGCTGAGAACTTATGGGTAAGGACTTAAGAGCAGACAGGTATGGGTGACACTGTATTGGGTGTCTGCTATAGGCTGCCTGACCAGGAAGAATAAGCGGATGAGGTCTTCTGCAGACAGCTGGGAACAGCCTCATACTCACAGTCCCTGGTCCTCATGGGAAACTTCAGCCACCACAGTATTTGCTGGTGGGACAACACAGCAGGACATAAGCAATCGAGGAGGTTCCTGGAGAGCTTCGATGACAACTTCGTGACCCAAGTGATAAGAGGAGCCAATGAGGAGGGGGTGCTCTGCTGGACCTCATGCTCACAAACAAGAAAGGGCTCATTAGGGATGTGAAGGTTGAAGACAGCCTTGGCTGCAGTGACCATGAGATGGTGGAGTTGAGGATTCTGAGAGGAGGGAGCAGGACAAAAAGCAAGATCACAAACCTGGACTTCAGGACAGCAGACTTTGGGCTCTTCAGGGATCTGCTTGAAGAGTCCCGTGCGATAAGGCCCTGGAGGTAAGAGAGGCCCAAGAAAGCTGGTTGATATTCAAGTATCACCACCTCCAAGATCAAGAGCTGTCCATCTCAATGAGCGGGAAGTCAGGCAAAAGGTGCCAGGAGGCCTGCATGGATGAACAAGGAGCTCCTGCCAAACTCAAACACAAAAGGGAAGTGTACAGAAGGTGGAAGGAGGGAGAGGTAACCTGGGAGGAATACGGAGACACTGTATTGATCCCTGGGCTGCTGTGTCCAGTTCTGGGCTCCCCAGTAGAAGAGAGACATGGGCATGCTGGAGAGAGTCCAACAAAGGGCCAGAAAGATGATGAAGGGACTGGAGCATCTCTCCTGTGAGGAGAGGCTGAGAGAGCTGGGACTGTTCAGCCTGGAAGCTCAGGGGGATCTCATCGACATCTAGAAATACCTGACGGGAGGCTGCAAAGAGGACGGAGCCCAGTGACAGGCAGTGGACAAAAGCCATCTGGACTGGTGCAGCTGTCAGACCACCTTAAAATATTGAGGGTATCATGGTCTTTATCTGCTGTTTTGCAGTCTTTTGGGAATTAAAAGCCAAAATGAAAATACTTATTTTCAGCCTCATGCATTAATCTAAACTTCTTGTCAGCCACGTGCTATTCGTGTAGTCAGGTGGCAAGTGTGAAGTGATGGACTCAGCTGCCAAATTTGTGGTCCTGACGCATCCGACCAATGTTTCACAGCGAAAACTTCCTTTGGGTGGGTGTTACCTTTTACAGGTAATACATTAAGCTATCGATGACAGAAATTATTTACGTTTAAATATGAAGCATGTTGGAGGTGACTTCCCGTAGTTCCGAAAAATTCCATTAGGCTTAATGTGAAGCCGCTCAGCAGCATGCTCCCTAACCACCTGATGAGTGTTTGGGTTTGGTGTAAGGGCTGTTGGAGAGCACTGCGTGCAGCCTTTCTTAAAGGAAAGCTGCTACACTTATTCCAGGCATGTTTTCCCAGAAACCTTGGGTAGCAGGAGAATGTTAGATATGTGAAACTCATGCCAATGTTGTTGGGTTTGGTTTGTTGTTTTTTTTTTTTAACTTGAATGCCACCTGCTGTTTTCTTGCCATGTATTTTGCATTACCCTCCATTTATTTAGCTGATGAACCCTTCAGGGAGTGCTTTTCTTCAGTGCTTTGGCTCCTCTCAGAATCTTCCATAAACAAAATGAATGAAGAGAGGTTAAATGAACATTTAATCTCATGACGTAAACATAATAGATGATCAGTCCTCCAGGTCGTCGGCTCTCGCTCCCCTTCTGTGTATGCGTGTAGTGATTTGCTTTATTTCCTTAAAGCACCTATAGTAACAGCATTTCCTACACCTGGAGACGCTCCAAACTGTGCTTCATCCCAGGTAAAAGCAGGTTCTCTCACGCTATTATTTATTTAAAAACAACAACGACAACCCCAGACGTGTCTGCTCCTCTCCCTGCTAGAGGAAAGCAAACCCCTTCCTTCCCGCAGCGCAAGCAGCAGAGAGGAAGCCGCCCCTCTTGACTCTTCCACTGCTTACGTGTCCTCCTCCCATCTGCTGAGCGCGGCTCTCGGGCAGGTGCCATGGCAGGAGAACCACATCCAGGTGGAATAATTCAATAACGGGACTTCCTGGGTATATGCGGGGTAAAACAAATACTGCTTTTTAGGGTGGGCCTTTACCTGAGTGTATTATTAAATCCAACTCGGGTATTTTTGAAGACTATTTATGCCACACTGATAAAGAATTGTTTCAAGTGGAGAGGGCTTCCTGCTACCCATTAAAAAGCCCTTTGATTTTGCTTTGCAATCAGAAATTTTTGTTGGTAATAAGCAAAAGGCCGTACCTTTTTGGCCGGACCTTTTTTATTATGTGCAGAAGGAAGTTGATATTTAAGAGTACATTGGCCAGAGAGGTTTCACAGGGGTTGAACAATTCCTGGTCTCTTTCTGTCTGCTTGGCCTTTGTAGTGCCATCACCCTACCCTTCATTGCATACTAAGGTCTAGCGACCTTGGCCCGAATCGGCTGCTGTATAAATGCAGGTTTTCGGTTGCCAGAGAGTTCCCATTTCTTGTTCTTTTTCTCTTCCACAGCATTTTGGAGATTTTTCACCATCAACCATGTGAATCTGCACTCCTTTCTCCTTATGGTTTCTGGCCAATTTAGCTCGTACCAGAATTGATTTGTAATTATGACAGAATCACAGAATGGTAGGGGTTGGAATGGACCTTCAGAGATCATCTGGTCCAACCCTCCCTGCCAGAGCAGGGTCACCTAGAGCAGGTTGCACAGGAACGCATCCAGGGGCGTTTGGAATGTCTCCAGAGATGGAGACTCCACCACCTCCCCGGGCAGCCTGTTCCAGTGCTCTGTCACCCTCAGAGTAAAGACGTTTTTCCTCATGTTGAGATTCTTTCCCTAAATTACAGCACTGCCTAATCTAGAGCTTTGTAGCAGTTTAGGAGTCCGATGTGTTTCCTCAGCCTCTCTACTGAATGTTTGCCTTGTGTCTGTACAAACCCAGTGTGACCGGAGTGGATTCCTCAGGGCTCAGTCAGCAGCCCCCCAGCAGAACCCGGAGAAGTTTGGAGGTTGTTGCTTTAAGCAAGGATATAGGTGTGTTACCTGCGTAACATCTGCGTATTTTGTGGTGGCTTCTTGTCTGTCTGGTAAATTTTGGCACGCGATGACAGTAAACAGATGGACCCGGCTGCAGATCCAGGCCGTTGATGGTGGTGGTGCAAGGAGGATTCTCCTTCCACGTGGGAAAGCGCTGTAACTTGCGTGTGCCGTGGGATTAGGTGGGTGTAGGCCAAGCAGTCGGGACTCATTTAGCTGGATTAAAATAATTCAAGTATGTGTTGTGCTCCTGGCTCTTTTTCAGTGTATATACAGTTTATTTGCATTGAAGGTTCCCCCTGGGAACAGGATGAGTTGTGTGTTTTAAGAAATAAAAGAAGAATGCCGTGTATTGCCTGGTTACCTGGGCAATCTCCCGGATGGATCCGTGTGTGTTTGAGCAGCAAAAAAAAAAAAAAAACAGCACTGAAAGACACCTGGATGTGATTTGTTTACAAAACATTCTGGTGCAAGAGCAGTAAAAAGGCTGACAGCCTGCCTGTATTTTAGTTTTTCAGTCCTAGACTACAGCAAGTTACAGTTAATTGTGCTTTCCCAATAAATGAAATGTCCTTAAAGAAATCTAAGCCAATTATAAACAATGTATTTTAGAAATTTTATTACTTTAAGTAGATAACTGAAATTTTACTTTTGCCTTTTCTCCAAAAATACTGTTCATCTTAGCAGTAGTAGTATATTCCAAAGCACTTAATCTTTTGTTTTCACTTTTCTCTAATCTACTCTGCCTATGAGAGGATTAATGAGATGTGAATTGTAATCTCCTTATTGATTTCCTAATTATTTTTCATAATCTAACTACAGCTCGTGATTTATGCTCCTCACTGATGAAAAATGTAGGAGCAACAGGAATGAATAATCCGTATGTTTATGCCCCAGAGCTGGTCGGGGATTTAGTTTTCCTTGTTTTGTAACCACCGTCTGGTCTAGTCCTTTTTCCGTATACTTTAGGTACTACTTTTCTGCCTTTCATCATAGCATATCTTTTAAAATCCTCATCTACTTAATTTCTGTAAATGAACTGGTTGTTATTTGGTTCAGGAGCCAGGATGTGCAGTAAATGTTTAACATAATGTCTTTGGCCGGTTTCATTCAGTAGCCTGTCTTGGCCTTTATTTCCCAGAGCACTTCCACTAAACCAGCAGCTGCCACCTTGTCTGCGGCATCCGGGGATCTTGATCTGTTCACTGAGCAAACGACAAAATCCGAAGAGTCGGCAAAGAAACAGCTCTCCAAAGACTCCATCTTATCCCTGTATGGCACAGGAACCATGCAGCAGCAAAGTGCTCCGGGTAAAGCCTTTCGTAAAGGTTTCTGTGCAGCCCTGTGTATAACCATTGTAGGTAACGCTTAACTCCTGCCGGTGTAAAACTAAGGCTAGGTGCCCTGCTACCTGTATTCAAATGAAGATTGTTTGATAACGATCTTTATAAAAATGAGAAAATTACTGAAACATAATACAGAAGCTAAAGGACAAAACAGCGTCAGCTTTTAATTTATTTATAGCCATTCAAATTACCAAGTGTACAATTTACTGAAAGATTTGTGCCTTCAGCTTCTGTGTCTAATTCACGGCTGAGGGTCCCAGTCTGCGCTGTGCGATCAGCAGGCTGCCGGGTTCAGCACGGAGCCGTCCTATCTTGATTTTAGCTGCATTTGTATGAAAACGAAGCCCTCCAGTACAGCCATGAAAAGATTTTGGTTCGCCACAGGGATTTGCCAAACTCTTTTTGGCAGTTAGCCTCTGGTGGCGAGTCCCTTTCCTTTGAGTTTTTAAGCACTTTCTTACTTTTACCAAACACTAAATTAACAGCGCTGGCGTACAACCGGACAAAGTTATCCTTTAAAATTGGACTTCTTCTTTTGGTGGACTTCTGACTGATGGGGATGGGGGAGAACATCACAGAACATTTTTGCTGAAATCTTGCCTTCTGCGGTACAGGTATGTTCATGGGGTCGTCTTCTATGCCGTTTACCACACAACCGTCAACTCATTTTCAAGGCTTTCCGGCCATGGGAGTTCCTGTGCCTGCAGCAACCGGGATGATGGGAAACATGATGGGACAATCGGTGCCAGTCATGGGACAGAGCACAGGCGTGATGGTAGGAATGGGAATGCCCAATGGATTTACTGGTACTACACAAACTGGTGTGATGGGACTTCCTCAAAATGTCGTCGGACCTCAAGGTGGAATGGTGGGACAGATGGTCACGCCACAAAATAAGTATGGATTGCAACAAAACCAACAAGCCCAGTGGAACCTCTCTCAGGTAAAGACTTGCTGTTCCCAGGCAGGAGTGCTTTAGAAAAGATGCTGCTTTTCAGATACAAAATGTTGGGCTGTAGGAGGAAAGTTGCGATGTAGCCGAGTTACGGACCACTGGACTATGAACTGCTCAGAGGCACAGGGAAAAAAATAATCAGTCAATTAATTAAAGACAACTAATATATAAGCAGAGAATGAATTTTGCCAAGGTAGACCAAACTCGGTTCTCTGCTTCTGTAGCTACTCCCATCCCGCATCTGAAGTACCCAGGTAAAAAGCTGGCTTGGCTATAGTTACAAAATACTGAAATGTAAACACAGCCTTATAACTAAAAGCAGAATTTAATTGCTTGAGGATAGCCATTAACAATTAATGCTTTCATTTACAGACCTCAAGATAAATTTCAGTGGGACATGCAGTGCTTTGCACTCTTACCATTCTCCTGTAGATAATTTGCTTAGGCTAATCCATTATTTATCTGTAGCATTTCTGGGCTTTTTTTTATTATTATTTTCTTAAACATGCTTGAAGGGCTCTCTAAGAGTGTTAGTGTACAGTTAGTACATTATATTTGTACATTATCCAGTGAAACATCTTGAAATCGGGTTTTTTTAAGGTTATTGGGGAGGGACGAAACAAGGCTAAATGACTCCCCTGGAGTTCAATGTGGCAACTGATAGCAACTATTTTTTTCATACTGTTCTTTCAATTATAAGAACATAATAAGTAATAAAATAATAAGTAAATAATAAGTAATTCCATGCTGCTTACTCTAGTAATTCAGGAAGTGAACCTGAATCACTTATTTAGATTGGATTATATTAATTTTTACTGTCCTACTCAGTCCTGCGGTGTGAACATTTAAGAAGGTAAGCAGCGTTTCTTACATGGATAAAACAGCCCCTATTTGAATACACAGGCTGCCATTCTGCTTTGAAAAGTAATTTTTAAAAGGTGAGAATTTCAAAATGTCAAACCAAAAAAATCTGTGGATTTACTCTTTACAGTCTTTTTTCAGGTACCTAACTTTAAAAGAACCCGTAACAGCGTTGAAATTAAAATCATGCTTCTAATCAAATATCTATTAAAAGTTGGCTCGTAGGACAAGCTCTTAACGCATTTCGGTACTCCTTGCACGTGTTACCGGTGTGCCAATATTCCAGAATTCGTAGGGCAACTGTGATCTAATCTCTGGCTCCAGTTGAAAGGGGGAGAGCTTGCTTTATTCGCCAGAAAAGCATGCTTTGATATATATATACATAGTCTACTTCCTAAGAATTCCACCCCAGAAGAGATTAACAACTAGGTAAAGCATGTTCTCATCAGCTTTTTTTGAATTGCCACATTCAGTGATGGGATGTTTCTGCAGATAGACATGTGAAAGCACACAGTACTGAATTTTACCCTGAAATACTAGTTTGTAGTTTATTTAACAGGGTTTTTTCCCACCAGTGTTTCAATTTCGTTTTGTAACTTCTCATGTTCACATGAGCAACTCGGATTTTTACCTAATGCAGCCTCTAACTTGAATCTAATGTTGCTTCTCCAACATCCCTGTTCATCAGCTCTGATTATTAATTGCTCCAAATGCTCTTTTGCTCTCAGACTCATGAGAGGGGACATCTTCACTCTGTCTGTACAGCAAAGTTTTTGGCTTCTCAGTAAGTGCTCGTTTTTTAGCAGGCAAGGGGGAGTAACCCAAAGAAGGCTTTTACATTGAGCCCTGAAAATGACAGTGACTGGGTAATATTTGTAGAGAGCAGAAATGTTTTTGCACCATCCCTGAAGTGAATGTGCTGAATTTTGTTCCCACTAGACATATCTTTAATTTCATGTGAATTTCATTTGGGTTTTGAGACACTATGGTACCTTGAGTAGATTCTTTAGAGGGAATAGTTAGATTAAGATAGTACTCAAGTTTATAAATCTGCCTCGTTCTTTGTTGATTGCCCCGAAAGGGGTGATTTCTAGAAAAAACTTGCGTATTCAAGATTTTGAGGTCTCCAAAGAAATATTGCTGCAACGAAACACATCTGGAGTTGCAAAAGCAGATTGCTTGCTTGGGTGTTTTCTTTATCGCAGTTGCCACAACTGTGTTGGTGAAGCGTTGAAACTTGGAAAGCAAGCTCTTACCAGCTGAGACACACGGGGCCCCTCTGTCACACCCTCTGTAAACTGACTAGCGGGGAGTTCGTACGGACTTGACACATAGGTGCCATGCTGCAGCTGGTCAGCTGATGTGTAACGGTGACCGCTTGAACAGAAACTGCTTCCGAAGAAGCTGCTAGCTTGAAACATGCTTAGAAAGTTCTGTTGAGTCGATATTTTTCTTTAATGAGAAATACTGATTTTAGGGAAACTTACTTTAACTGGGTTGCTGTCTGGCTTAGCGGCGTGTTGTGTTTCAGCGCTAACTAGGCTCGTGTGTGTGTGCTCCGCAGATGAATCAGCAAATGGCTGGAATGAATCTCAGCAGTTCCAGCACCGTGATGGGCTTTGGCCAGCCCCCCAGCACGGCGGCAGGATGGACTGGAAGCTCCTCTGGTCAGACTCTCAGCACACAACTGTGGAAATGAAAGTTGCAATGGAAGTCTCGCCCAGAACAGCCACCTAACATTCCTCGTTCAAATGCATTTACTTTTGCTGTTCCTTCCATGTACATACTCTTTTTCTTTTTCCCCAGCTGTTCAGATTAAGAATATAACTGACCGTGTCGTGGTCTATATTGATTTAAATTTGATGTAGTGAAAAGCAAATCAAGAATACATTTATATATCATTGGCAGCGTTTTCATACAATGCATATGATTTCATAGACCATATATTTAAGAAGCTGCTTAACCACATACTGAATTTTTTTCCCTCGAAATTCTAGATCAAATGTTTGCATATAAGGGATGTAGCTATCATGTTAGTAATATCCAAAAATATGAACCCTGACCCCCCCAAAATTACCCAGTAATCCTGTAGAAGGTACTGTATGAACAAATGTTTAATCATATATAAATAGAATGTAAATGTATCACTGAGCAATGTTTTCTAGTGTATCAAACAAATTTTGTTTCATCATACATTTCACTGTGATGTTATTATGGTGTGCATAACAGGGAATATGGTTATTGAAAGAAAGATAAACCTGGATGTTGCTGTCGTTCTACAAATCAATAGTTTATTCTTTTAAAAACGCGCATTTGATCCATTTGAGTTTCCTGTGATAAAAGTATCCGATCGGGCTCACGAGGCACGCACACAGTATTAATGCTGAGAACTAGCGGCACAATATGCATACAAGGTAACTCGATGTGAACAGATATATTTTTCCTTGCAGAGATATCCAGGTTTATGACAGTGATTGTGTTTACATTTTATGGTGCCTCGTAATGATAAAATGTTATTTCCCTATATTAAAAGGATAAATCCATAAATGATTGTGGGGTTTTATTTTGTTATTGTATGACCTATTTGACCGCTATTTCTTCAAGAAGTCTACTTTTAATGAAGGAAAACACGTTCAATTTGGAGGATCCATTTATGCAAATATTTAGATCAACAGCTTGTGATTTAAAATCAGTTTATAATTACACCATTAAGCTGGATAAATACAAAAACTATATACATAAACGATGATTTTGAAAATACTCCATTGCAGCCATGTTTCTCTTGATTGTTTTTACTATGTGGGAACAGCCTTAAAACAAAGGTAAGTGTCAGTTTATTAAGACGAGAGTTCAGAAATGCATGCAAACAAGTTAGAACGAAGCACACCCACTTGATTTGCTTATTAGAGTATCTGACAGCTTCCTTTTGCTTCCACAGAAATCCATCAGATGACCATTAAAAGGTCTCACGCCGAAGCAGACCGTTCTGACGCGTCCACTGTCCTGTACTTCCCGTGTAACTCTCTCTCCAGGTCATACCTCAATACTGACTGTGTCCAGATGGTATTTTGGCTCGTTAGCTAGATTTACTTTTTCTGTTCGTGTGTGCCATACAAGAACCTATAAAACAACATTTACATTAGTACAGTCAGCTGCAGAGATGATACAAAAGCTTTCTAGTAAGTGTGGAAATCGGTACCTTTGTGCAGTTGTTTGCTTTTGGTTCCAGTTCCTCCACTGTTGTTATCTGTTTCAGAAAATCGGATTCTTGCATTCCTGGTTGAGAACCACGACGCTTGAATACGGCTTTCGGGTGCGACAGAATCACTTGAAGACTCACAGCAAATCCTTGGAGAGAGGCAGGGGGGAAATGTTAAGAAAAACCTTTAGGCTTAACGTATTTGTGCAAGTTACACTTAAGCCAAGAAATCTCCCATGTTCTTTTTAAAAATATGTAAATTTGATTATATGGATAGACAAAATTTGGTAGGTTTATACATCCTACTTTGTTTTGTTTTGCCCCAAAGGTGCAATCAGATTTTTTTTAATTGCACCATATTTTCAACGTGTTTAATCAATTTCCTGTCATGTAGGGAACATACGCTTTTTTGCCTGAAATGTCAGGTATTGCTAAGATCTCGCACTATTCTTCCTTTCTACTTCTAATTAAGAATTAAAACTAAATTTTAAGTAAAATAAAATGTATTGAAATTTATACTGTACAAACACTTCTAGGTTTAAAGGTGAGAGTCAGAAAAAAAGGTTAAAATATGTTAGTTAGAACAGCTGTGGTCTTCAGAGATTTTTAGCCTTTAGAGAGTTTTAACATGACTGTTGGTGAAAGACAAGCCCTATTAATGTTTTGCTTTGCACACCGTGTTGTTAATGTGGACTTGTGAATGATTTTCATCAGCGGTGGCCTGCGGGACAGTCTGTAGTGATCTGTGCATTGCACAGCCTGCCTGAAAGGGCTCCGTCAGCACACGTGCCTCCCCCTGCAATGCTCCCTTCCAGTAACGTACGTCAGGTCGCTCAAAGGGAGGTTACAAACTGAGAAATCACTAGTTTGAACAAACTCGCCCTCTCTGAAGCAGCTCTCGTGCACCTCCACTTTGCCGTTATCTCTAGAACTTACCAGTTTTCATTCAGCAAGGTTGTCACCTGTATGCTGCTTTAAGAGTGACTTAAAACTCGACTGATACACTTGTAACTCCTTGTGTCTAATTGCCAAGCCTACCAAAGAAATCCTTTTTTTGTCAGTTCAAAGTGGTTCCAGCTGTCCCTTTATAACAGCAGTAGTAACAGTTTTGACATCTGTTCTGGAAAACCACAAGAGTATTTCATTCTAAAGCCAGTATTAAAATTTTCTCATTTTTAAAAGAGTAAAACTTCATCTAACAGAATATAAGACTGTCCCCTTTTTTACTAGAATTATCTTGCTACTGTATTTTCCTTCAAACTATCTGTACCTTTTATGGGAACCTTTTAAAGAGGAAAATATAAGGAAGTAATTACTACATCACAGGCGAAGAAGGCACACTGAAACCACTGTTATCATCTTAACTATCATGCTCTTGCTTGTAGCAAAGCACAGGAAGAGACCAGAAAGGGATTTTTATGTTATTAATTTTTTTTTAAGTAAACATTTGGACAGTGCATGTGAAGACTGTGGGTTGGATGTAAACTGAGGTCCTAATTCACTGGCAGGCACAGTTGAAGAAAACGTGTCACCTTATACATTATATCCTGTCTAAGATAAAGAAGAATAGGAGGCTAGATGGAAAGGGCTTATCCACACTTTCCAGAGTACTCTGGTGAATAAAAGACTTCCAGGAGGCGTGAGATGCCTTTAGTGCTTTCTGTGGCTGTAGGCTGGCTGTGAGGGAGCACGGGGTGGGCTCCATCCCACTGTACTCATTTGTGAGGAGCCAAGGTTGAGAGTTTAAGCTCCCTCAGCAGGAGAGCGCTGCGGTGCATACAGCCAGCTTTCTGCACCTTGAAAGATGACCATAGACTTATCATTGATGAACAAATTGGCCTGTTTCAGGTGTTTTTTTCATTCAATTAGAATAAACAATACAAATTTTTGGTGTAACTGGGCTTTAGCGTGGTTGATATTTTGGGCCCCCCTCAAAAAATGTTTGAGCCCTCATCAGCTGTGTGACCTGCTGTTTCTTTTTAAAAAGATTTAATTTTTTTTTAAGATGCAAGCTGGTTATCCATAAAGGAGAAAATGAAGTAAACACCAAAATTAGTGTAGTGTCCTAGTTTTTAGAGTGGAGAAGGAATCCATTCTAAGCAGAAGAGACACACAGCTTTTCTGCTGCTTATCTGTGTGTGTCTCAGCTTGGGTCCCTGCGCCCCCAGCCCATACTTATCCATACATTATTTTTTCCTAGGTTCTTGTGCTGCAAAGCTTGCTCCTCTGTTGAGAAAATTGTCTTGAGTTCTGAGGATGGATTTCAGATCTTCAGATGGGCCGTGCCCTCCCCTCCCCCCCTTCCTGCCATGCTATTGCAAACCACGATTTTAGGGTGTTATCAAAAAACCCCCATGTTTTCAGGCATCAAATAAAAGTCAGATTATTAAACTGAGTGTTGTATGTGGCAATGACACAAGACTACTGTGTGCTGACTGGCCTGAGGTTTGTTTCTTTGCTCAGTGGTCGTGCAGTCTTTGTTTCTTAAAAGAATCCAATAAAGCAGCAACTTAAAGAGAGAAAATAATTGTAGGAGACCTATCTCCTGGCTCTCTAGTTCTTCAGCTCTGCTTTATAACTGCTTTCATTTCACATGTATGATGACATTTTTTATTTACGTAGATAGACTTCCGATGGACTTGAGGGAAAACCATTTTCTTATGACAGCGTTCAGTTGACTTTTTATCTCAGACAGATCATTTTGGCATCAAAAAGAGAGGAGATGGCTCTGGTTTTGACCAGACTGGCACTAGTTATTTCTCTCAGTAGATAATGATCCTGTGGTAATAGATGAAAAGACACTGTTATTTTGAATTCTATCCCTAAAGAGGGATTAATCTGGGATTACTGTCTCCAGCATAGCGTAACGGAACAGTGCTACACGCATACAATTCTTTTACTTGATCATTATTCCTACAAGGTCGTATTGGGCTTAAGATCACATGAAATGACACAGGACGATTTCATAGCCAGAGTGTGAAGAGGTGTTTTTGGTTTTTTTATGTTTAATGCAAGGCTGTAAATTACATGTAATTGGCTGAAGAGCCACCTAGATAAGAATTCATTTGTTGGAGGACAAGATACCTGGGAGACATGGCAAAGATTACATCTCTGCTTCTTTCTACAGAAGCTGTTTCTGTTAATTCACACCTTGACTTGCGTTAGATCAATAGCTTCTGTTAAAAGGCAGAACCATCTTTCTTCATCCAGTTAGACCGAGACGGTCTTTAAAGATTTTGTTGCCGTGATTAATGCCTTTGCTTCCTGAATGTTCTGGATAGGGTAGTAGCTGAAGATAAGCTAGAAACTGAGAGCGTTTTTCGTTTCAGGAGTGTATAAATGCTAATGCTCAGTGCTGATGTTGAAACATATATACTGGTTTCCACACAGTTCAAGGTGCTGCCTTTGGTTTGTTGAACGTGCAGTGGTTTGGGGTCGGCTTCTTACAAGTATCTTCTCCCTGTGACATACTGTTTGGGTTGCAATAGGGCAGAGGTGCTCAACCAGGATTTTTGTAGTTCAGAACAAAGGCATCTGCTGACAGTTAATTTACCATGAAAGAGGATCTCCATTTTAAACTCAACAACATTTAAAATAGTTGTTACCCTTTGATGGTGGGGTGGTTTGGGGTTTTTTGAGTTTGGTGTCTGCCACAGCCACCCACTTAAAATCTTTTATACTTCTGACATCCAGCAGTGGCTCTTTCAGATGGAGAATAAATACACCTTATTATGCAGTGCCATTCAGAACTATTTCAACTGAGTTTTCTCCACATTATATTTTCATACTAACTATAGTATGATTGCAATTGCATAATTAAAATTTTTTCCCCCTATTTTTAATAACTTCAGTGTTTTCCAATGCTTTCAAAATAAAGCTTGGAAGATTCTAAATCAAATATGGAAATACTGTTTCATTAAGCATTTTGAAAATTTAAGACTTTTTTTTCTTTCAACCTTTTCTAAAGGTTGGATCAGATGATTTTTCAAGGTCACTTCCAACCTGGGCTCTTCTATGATTTTATGATTAATAGACTAGCATAAGAAAGATGAGATGTACTAAAGACCTCATACTATGGCAAAATTAGGAAAAAAAAAGTTTGCTCAGGCCCTAGCAGAGAGACTTAAGGCACAGTGGATAAGGTCTGGACCACAACTCCAAAATCTGCTTGCTCAGTGATTCACCAGCATAGATTAATCTCTGTGACTGAAGGAAGCAGCTCCTGGGATGCTCACATAAAGCATGCATCCGTTTTCCTTGAACAATCCTGACAGTAGGAGAATCACAATCTAACTTGTTCTCATGGGTGGTCAAAACCTCCAACACTGGGAACCAGCCAAAAGTAAATCACTAACAGCATAATTTAATATAGAACGCTTTAACTCAGGTCTATAACAAAACCACAGTGCCTCAGAGTCAATGTCACCTTTTGCTTACAACACCCAATTCTCTCTTGCTTTTCTTCCCAAGGGTAACGAAGTCTGTGTCAAACTCTAGAACCCACCTACAGTTAAAACTGAGGCGGAAATTTTAAAATTAGACACCAGAACTAATTCATGTGATCTGCTGGTTGCCAGACAAGAAGCAACACAGGAAACAGCTACTCTGCTTTCTGAAAGCAATTTAGCATTGGAGAATAGCAGTGTCAACCACAAACTCCTCAAAAGAAATAAGCCATGTTTACCGAACTGGTCTAATGTGACTGCCGTGTGTAAGCACATTTCAAAGAAGAATCTAGGGAAGTTGGCTACCTAGGGTCTTTGAGCTGATCCTAATGAAATCAGCAGGACCTGTCTCACTTGCAGTAGACTTGAATTTGGCCCTGTATCTTGAAGTCCAGAATAAGAAGTTTGTGTGCTTAAAAGCAAGGATGCACTTCCTCTTTACAGCCAGAAGTTGCATCAGTGGCCCCAAACCTTTTAAGCAGTCGTTATTTTCACACCTAGCCTCATGATCAAATTATTGTGAAAATCACTATGAAAAGATAGTTCTCTAAACTAAAGAGAGACCCCTTACCAGTGCTTTGGGAATACACTAATAAACAGCTGT
The DNA here is from genome assembly GCF_963924245.1 of Chroicocephalus ridibundus. Classification (NCBI taxonomy): domain Eukaryota; kingdom Metazoa; phylum Chordata; class Aves; order Charadriiformes; family Laridae; genus Chroicocephalus; species Chroicocephalus ridibundus. Next base: position 96,326,376 of record NC_086286.1, on the reverse strand, counting down.
AGATAACCGAGCAGTTTAATATATGCACCTTTCTTTTTTTCATGGTAATATTTTCAAAAGAGATCCTTGATCTTCCGTATGTGCAGTATATGGTATAACCTGAGTTGCCTATATACTTGGTGCCAGCAGGAGGAGGAATGGCAGTGATGTACTACAGCATGGACTTAGGTTTGTTAGCAAGTCCCCAAGGGTATACTGGGGGGGTCAGGGACTGACAAGGGTGGAAACCGGAGTGTTAACATGCATCCTGTAGATTCCACCTGTTCAAACGCCTGTCCAGATGCAGTTCTGGATTTACAGGTTCTGTTCTGTTTCTGCCCTTCCACCATATTCCGTATTTTAAGATGCAAACTTAACATAATTTTTTAGCAGCCTACCCAGCATCCATTTCCCTCCTTGCTGAAATTAAAAATGTAATTTAATCAGTTATTTTTTTGAAGACTAATAAAATTTTTCTCACAGAGTAGTAACTCCTTGTTTGTAGATCTGCAATAACTTCCTATAATCTCAACCCTTGTACTTTTTGCCTCTGTAACCCTCCCTTCTGTGACTTCGGTAAGAGGACATGCAGATAATGTTCGTCATGGAGCTGGTTTTTCCTCATGCCAGTGTTTCAGCCAGCAACTGCAAAGTGTAAACAACACCTTAAGAACTCGCCATGCATCTCTTTGTTTCTGGGTTAGACTCCCTTGGCTGATGTTGTGTAATGGCTTTTTGCCTGCTGCTAATGAATTATGAACCATGCTATCATCTTTATAATGCCCATTAAACTACCCATAAATTACCTGCTCTAGGTGACCCTGCTCTGGCAGGGAGGTTGGACTAGATGATCTCCAGAGGTCCCTTCCAACCCTACCATTCTGTGATTCTGTGATAAGTAAGCACTTCTCTAGCATAGTATCAATATGTATCTAGAAGTCCACTGGCAGAGACCCTTAAAATGCACAGTCCTCAACAGGCTGCATGGGTTTAGGGATTGACATATCTAGGTCTTCCCTGAGGAATGCCCCTACCTAGACACTCAAAATATTTTCATTCCAGGTGATACTATTAACTTGAAATGCTTCTACAGTGCAGAAGAATTCACCTATTGATGGTTCTGTCTTTGAGGTATTAACAACTATTTGTTCTCCTTTCCCTTTTTTAACCAATTGTACTGTAAAAGCTGTACATATTTTTCATCAAACATTTCAATCCATATAAAACTATTCTGTTGATGTGACAAAGCACTGTCCTTTTCCCTCTCCCAAAACATAAGGGTATCAGGAAAAAAATGAAAACGGCTGGCTATTTCTACCCTATTCTTGCCCTTGTATTCCTACTTTTCCTCTCCTTCCTGAATACAGAATATGCTCAAGTACAAATATCGTATCCTTTGCTGTGAAATCAGCTGCTGCTACATCAGAAGTCAGACTTCTACATAGTGGTGATTCATGTGGCAGTTGTGAATATATACAAGAGATTGTCTAAGCATGGACTGACAACAAGACAGAGCTATGCGGTGTGCTAACTTCGCAGCAGAAGATTGATTAGATCCATTTTGAAGCTTTTCTGCCTTCATCTACTAGGCTACAGCTGTCAGTGATTTTTCCCCTAAGCCCAGTGTTTCAAACTATAGCCATCTACAGTTATCACTGTCATTCCAAATAATCAATAAAAAAAATGAATAATTTCATGATAAAGTAGCATATTACAACATGAGGTGTAAGAAGGGCCTGTGTTTACACTTCCTGGTGTAGACTGATGACACAATAAAAGGCAGGGGCTCCTTGCAAAAATTAACTGGATTAACTCATTTACAATTAACTTGTTTCAGTCAAACAATTTATACAACATAAAAGCCAGGCTGCCACATGAAATTAAAAACAAATGAAAGTAAGTTCAGATATCACCAAGAAGCAACTTAATTAGATGAGATGTGCAAGCTAAGACTTCCCGGATGTTTAGTGCTGAAGGGCTGCGTACAGCGGATGCACTTCGGAAGTTTCAAAAGCTGCTTTATACCGAGACATCTGTTTCTGTCCCACTCATAAAGAATGTAAGAATAGTTATTATGGGAAACATTCACGTATCATGAAACATGGTACTTACCTGCCATGTCGATAGCAAAGGGCCTGTCAGCTCTCCAGCCAGTGTACCAGCCAACAACTTTGCCGTTTTCCACCACCGGGCGCTCATACCGTCGTCCTCCTACCAGTCCCACGGGCCATACCGATACTTTGCGGGTTGTGCGCATCTGCAAGAGGCAGGCACAGCATGACTGCATGTACATTTTCCTGGTACACGTTTTTTTTTGTTTGGTTGTTTTTTTTTTTGTAAATTTTGGTGGAAAGCCTACACATTAATCATGGAAACTATGTATTTAAAAGCAATTCTAGCTTACAGATTTCAGCCCAGCAGAGTAAGCGTTTGAAAGCTGCATGTGCCCACTCGTTTTCTGTGAACTCACCAGCTCTCTAGCCTGTAGGCACTTCGGTTCTACCAAAAATATCCTATTCATATTATTTTTGATAACAGAAATTTTAAAACCCATGAAAAAACAGTATTTGTATTCTTGTTTGTTTGTTTGGGTTTTCAAAGGTGTACTAGGTCTTTTTTACCTACAAGACTGTAGCAATCTTGCAGTAGGCTTATTTCTACAGACTGCTTACATATTGTACAAGCCCGGCGAGAGAGAATATTATAACAATGATTAATAAATATACATTACATTAAGACAATTACAGTTAGTTTGAGACTGGTAACAAATACACTGGGTACAGAAAATTGTGACCCACAACTCTTCCCCCTACCTGCAACATACCAGATTTGTACAACAGGTGCAGATCAGATCTATTAAAAGTTCACAGAAAATAAGTTTGGGCTAAGCCTTTTTAACTTCTACATTTTCTCCCAAAAAAACCTCTAAGTTTCTGAGAAGGACAGAAAGCAGGTCGAGCAGGATGCTTCTGACAGTTTGCTGTCAGTAACTGGAGTTTTTCCCAATGGTGTAAATGTAATGAAATTCTGGAAATGTGATCCTCATCTAGCCTAGAGGAATCTATAGATACTAAAAAATTACTCTTTCTTTATCAAAAAGCGTGCATGACTGGGATTCAGTGAATTCAGTTCACTGGTTAGTGGACCATTTTCTTCAGTAAACAGGAGATAACGTGACACGAACCTGATGCACTGCTCCCCATGGGAAAATCACTGACAGCCTGGCAGAAGAACTTGAGAAGACGAGTGCATGGACACAGCGACTTGCACATTTAACCACACTGATTCAAAAGCCACTGTTTTAACTGCTGTGCTTAAACATGGTCCTATTTAAGCAAGTATTAAACTATTTCAGTGTAACATGGGCTTAATCTGACCAATTTTTAAAACAATCTCTTTTATTCTAGTGCAGTTGAGGCCTATTCCTTAGGGAAAGGTTATCCCTTTCTCCTTCCAAGCGCTCCTTTTAGCAAAAACAAACACAGTTTTACATATTTGTAAGTGCAGTCCTCTATCGATAGATGTTGAAGTAAAAGACAACCTTGGTTAAATATTAAACGCTTCCCTCTCTTTCTGCCAAGGTGAAAGATTTATCATGCATATCATCTAGACTCCCAGGAGATGCACCAGAAAAAAAACCAAAGACATCACATCACTCTGGTTCAGATTTCGAAGCTAGAAACATTAGCAGATTCTTAGGAGAACTTTCACATAGGGAAGGCATAAAACAGATATTTTAAAATCCAAAATATGTATATACACCCAGAAGAGAGGCACACACGTTCTCGCCTTCCAATTCTTTGTGTATCTTTAAATTCATTTAGCAAAATTTTCGCACTTTCACCCTAATAATTGTTACAGCAAGTCAGACCATCTCACTCAGTATCAGACCATCTCACTCAGTATCAGCAGTCCATATGGGTTAAGAACAGAGTATGTATGCAATAGGCAATAAAGGGAATTCTCGTGATAAGGATTCTATCCAAACCATTGACTAATTTCCAGTGAGAGACTGCCATGAATCTCTCTACAGGTTATTGTTAAACATGTTTGCCTGGAACTGTTCTCCCTGATTAAGATAATTTTTCCAATCTCTCCCACTCCTCCGTTTAGGAAATGCAGAGTTAGCAATTAACTATTTGGATATGGAAATCAGCCAAACCTCCTCATGAAGACCTTTTAGCTCTGGTATTAGTGATATATCCATTTCGCAAATTTTTTTAACAGTGTATTTATATTAACATCCAAACACATCAGACACAGGACATCATCCTGTTGGGCTTGACTACACAGGCAAGTTTACAACATGTTTCCAAGGGCACGATCAAGCCGCATTTACCCAAAGGTGCTACACCAGTATTAACCGCAGGACAAACACAGATACCCACTAACTTTTTGTGTTGCCATTAATACCTTCTGGAGGGTATGGGTACCTGAACAAATTATTAGTGTACTGATTTACAGCATTTTAGTTACCCTGGACCAGCTGCCTGTACCCACGGTAAGCATAAAATGCCGTAAGACAAGGGCAGGCACGCTCTAACTACAACAGAGTAGCTAACTGGGGGAAGATGTCGAAAAGTAAGCCCATGCCCTGCCTTTTCCTCACAGGGAGCATTTGGGCAGCTGTACTGCAAAATGAGACAGATCACACCAGGCTCCCGGATTGCGTCAACAGCAGCCACAGCATTTATGCTAGCAGAACCAGACGGATTTACATTAATAGCTTACCTTACACGGTGTGTAGGAAAATCTTGTCATTGAGAAGTATCTCGCTGACCTCATGAAACCAGCATGCAATGACCCAAGAAGTTTTAATTATTACAGTCTTCAGTCCATCTCAGTGTCTATGAGTTAAGTCAGTAAAGCCACCACACATCAGAAGGAAGTAAGTAACCCTTTAAAGAGCTCTTTATTTTGTCCTTGGGTTACTTTCTTTATTCTCATGGGTTACATTTTGGGAGAATTAAATAAGCAGGTGTCAAAAATACAGTAATCCCTTTAAGTACAAACTGAAAGAGCACATCTAGACCGGTATTTATGCTAATTCTGAAATACCTTACAGACTCAGGATATGCTAGGCAGATGAAAGTAGGAATATTTCTTTTAATGTTCTGAGAGTAGCATTACTGCATTTAACATACTGACGTGTTAAAGCTGTATTTATGTACAATGGGGAAAGCTATTATTTGGATTAAAAGGCCAGCTTGCATCTGGAATTTGATGCTGCTAATCATTGGGACAGAAAAAGGTGATTCAAAACCGTGTTAATTCTAAATAGCTTTAGTGGTGTGGGTTAAACAGCTGCCAAAATCCTATAACTTACAAACAGCTTCCTAAATTACTCTTCTACCTGTCATTTTAATGTGCGGTAGCACATGCTATCTTAATACTCAGCAATTTAAGTCCTAGTAGCTTACATGAATGGTATTCATCTTACTTATGCTTAACTCTCTGTAAGTTAGGTATCTGGTCTGTCCTAGTTAGATTTCTGTAGTTCATGAACAGAGATAGGAACCTACTGGTGTGGTTCATCCTGCCTGGCTTAGACAGCTATCTGAAGGTAGGATGAATCTCCCTCTGGAAATGCTTTTGTCCTCTATTTGCTTTCTGATTATTTGAAAGGGGGTCTTGGGCATTGTAGAGTGATATACTGCATGGGGGAAGATGTGAAAAGGACTCTGTGAGATAGCAGAATGAACCCAAACAAATTGGGGGAACACAATTGGGAAGGAGTGGTCAAGGAAATGACAGGAGAGAGGAGTAACAACTGCCCAAAGAAATCCCAGTGAGATGATGGGCATATAACAGTAAATACAATAGCAATAGAGGATCCACTAAAGATTAACAAGTGAAAATGCAGAAAATGTAGCCAAGCAATAAGAGAGATAGTGATAAAAGCATTGCCAAAAATAGCATCTCATTAGTTAATCAAGAAAAGCTGCTTAATGGGATGCGCCGGACTGATGGATAGGGAAGATACCAAGCCAGTAGCAAAATATAAAAGCCCAAGGGGAATGAAAGCAAATGACAGACAGAAGGAAGCATGGCCATACTTCCTACAGTGAAAAGGTTTCCAGGCTGGAACAGCCATCCTAGTGTTTTTGCAGCAAGTTGTTGATGCATTTCTGTTTGGGATTCAAAGCTCTCAGCAAACGCAAACCTGGCTGCCACACATGGTGAGCTTTTCTTCTCCCACTGTTCTCTCTCACTTCAACCCCGGTGTAATTTGTGATCCGGACTGGCCAGGCTACAGATTATTGTCAAGATTTGCCCCCCTCCCATCCCAGCAAGATTCAAGCTGATTCCTCTGCAAAATTCCAATTTATTATTACCAAAGATGGGATCTAGAGCTCCGTCACTACCAGTCTTCCACAGGAGAAAATGTTACGGGTTAAAGCACAAGCACAGCCAAGTTCCCTATCAATTCTCAGACAGGCATCCTGAATTACTCACAGGTCACTTAAAGCCAAATTCTGCTTCACCAAAACTTACATGATTGCACTAGAAGTCAGAGGGACAGCCCAGCTGCAATGATGCTATGCCCATTTACTGAGGCATTAAATGGAGCTCCTGCCCCTACTAATCATTACTTCAAAGAAGTCATAGAAAATCCGTGCCAGTGGGTTTTGTGGTTCAGGCACTGTGACGCTCAGGGGACAGTAACTTCAAAAAGCAAGTTCGTTGTCAGTAAACTTGATGGTAAAGGGTATGTCTCCATGGGAAAACTTGTGAAAAGGGTCCACAATATATAAGAAAATATAAAAATAAAAATTGTCAATCATTGATCTAGCCTGCTCTACAACCCCCCACAGGTGATCTGATTTAGCACTTCATCATCCTTACTATTAGAAAGCTTTTTTCCAAACATCTGCCATAAACCTCCTCTGCTGATCTGCACCCAATCTATACTGCAGAGGGAGGATAGATTAATTCCCCCTTCTCTCAAACAACATTTTACATATGGGATACAATGATTAATGCTTCTAAATTACACCAGCATCCTTGGGCACAAATGTCAATATTGCTTCCCTACAGGAGAAAACTGTACTAAATTTAACTAAAGCAGTTGGGAGCCAATTTCTCTGGGTTGGGAAGTCTTCCAAAACATTTTATATTTATGTTTCCTTTTGGCCCTTGTACTTACTAATTCTTTTTCTCATCCTACTTTCTGTTATTCTACTAGGTTGTGTTCACTGTACCTCTGAAGAACTGCTGATCATGCGTGCTTAATTTCTTAGTAAAAGTATCAGTTTCACAGGTAAAAAGACTTCTGTTGAAGTGCAGAAACAGTCAGTGCTTGGTACTTTGTAACCCAGAGTCCCTCACGGGGATAAATCTGTTTCAAATACCTTTTTTTTTTTGTCACTGTTTGCTCTCACTTTTAAGCTATTTCATTGTTTCTCTACCAGTCTTTTCTAATCCAAGCTCTTTAGCATAGGTGTTACATGTCTATGTGCAAGGGGAATGTCAGTGCGCATTTAAAATCTGTCATGTATTCTTAAATCATTTATATACTAGAAAGGTATTTAATGCACTGCTAACTTATATTTAGATCTTTTTTATGATGAAGAAAATAACTAATGACAGCCAGCTAATATTTAATTCTGTGTAGACTACTTAGTATTATTTTTAAGACTATAGCAAAATTTGATTTTTCCAGCCAGCTCCAAGAGATACAACAGATCTCCATGTTTTCAAAGATAAACAGATTCACTTATACTACTTTTACATCTTTTGCATAAATATATCCATTTAAAAAATATACAGAGTTAGCTTAATACAGTGTATAAAGGTTAGGGCGGTTATATAAAAGTTATCCAAGGAGCACTAACCCTTCCCTAGTCAAAGCTGGAATAAGTCGTAAATATTTACCTCTTCTGTAATGTCTTTTTTTAGTTGCTCTCAAAATATTTCACAAAGATGATCATGGCAAAACTGAAGCCTTTGCGACATGCAATGCCTGCACATATTTCTGGTCTATTTTTAACAACAAAGATTTTTTTTTTTTTTGGGTTACAAACTGCTAAGAGCCCTTAGAATACCTGCTACCTTCGTTACATACCTTTTGGGAAAGTGAAGGGCAGGGGCATAAGAAAATGCTTTCAGTCTGCATTGCTCACACGACTTGCCCTCTGCTCTACAGTGCCAATCTGAAAATTACTAGAGTTGGACAGCCCTAACCTTCGATAGCCAAGGCAGTCTTCTGCAGGCAACAGCTACAGCAAACTGAATTCTTGTCCCCAACTCAGAGGGGGCAACAGGGCTAACCGCTAAGCTATTAAATAAAAGTTTGGGTGTGTTTTTTTTTCCCCCCCCTTAGAAATGACAATTAATGCTGTGATTTACTTTGAACTCCATGCTGCAAGGCTGTGTTCAGATCACACCTTATAGAGTGGGTTCCTCTAAGGAGTCCCAGTCTGCAGATCCTCTACACACTCAGACAAGATCGTTGTGTATGCCATACATTGCATGCTCTAGGCACCTAGCAAATCTTGCTACAAACTTTTAGACGCCAATGACCAAAGGGCTAGGGGTGGCAGCGAGGGAGATCATAGTTTTAGATACAAGCATTTTAATTTCACATACACCTCAGTTTAGGTGTCTGAGCAAAATATAAGCAAAGGTAACAGATATAACCTAGACAGAAATCTCTAAAAATCAACGCATTTCTGAATGCAGCAAGCTCACTTTCTCATACATGATAAAGACTTTATTCCTGTTCTTCGTACTCCTTAAGCAGCTCACTCCTCACCTCGAAGGTTTCAGGGGAGTCTGAATCAACAGCACAATCAACAGCAGAGTGGACCTCCAACACAACTTCCTCCAAATTGCATACAGATCCTTACAGGGACCAAAGCAGCAGTGGCCTTTGGCCAACTACTCAAAATATGGATAGGGTAGAGAAAATGACTGAGATGCAGAAACACGTGAAGGATGTGAAGAGTTAAGGTAAGTGGAACTTAGCGATGGCTATCTTTGGTTTCTAGTGCTGAGGCTAATCTTGTTTTTAAAATCTCTCTATGAAGGTGGAATGCCAGCTTTATCTTAGGTTTTCTTTCTGGAAGTCTAAAAATGTAAAATTGACAGTTGCTAAGCATCAGTCACAATATTACAATAACTTGCATTCAAGAATAAGATGAAGCACAAATGCAACAGAAACTATAACAGAGTCACTCCAAAAAGAACAGCCTACAGTAAAAAATAGAAGTTATGATGATTCATACAGAAACATCTGTAAAGCTTATCAAATACAATAGTTGGGATTTCAGGCCTCTCAGTGGCTTTTTTATGAATGCAAGGTGACGTTCAACTGATAAGAGACGTTTTCAGAAAAAGGACTGTTGTTTTTGATGGAGAGATGCAGATGGACACCTCCAGGTGAACAGATCATATCTGAGCAGAAAAAATATAAGTTATTTTCGAGGTCTGCATCCTAAAATAATAAGTCACAAAATAGGATATGCCAGAACCGCCCGCATTAATGTGAAAGCACTATTTTTCACTTGACCACCATTATACTCTCAAGCAGAAAGAGCTGGGAATAACTTAAACGCCACATGTCCACTCCTGAAAATATTTCTTCATCATTGCTGCAGCCCCAGTTAGTATTCTAAAGAATTTTACAATCACTGAACCAATTGGTCCTTTCCCTGAAGCCTTTCCAGGGAAGGTGAGCCTTTCCTAACAAAATGCTCAGATGAGTCAATGCTGCATACACTGTAGCAGCAGGAAGACAAACCAGGCTCTCCACCTTATTCTAGGAACAACAATGAAACCTGCTCAGACCCTGCCCAGTTTAACTTTGAGGACATAGTTTTGCCGGTCAGAAACTAAGCTCACACACATGCCACCATATGTCTTCGGAAAAGAGCAATTATAAACAGCACCAGAGGGTTCCAGTTTTACTACAGATGGTGACATTTTCCAGCAAAACACTACTGTAAGCTGGAGGGTTTTTTCCCTGATTTCCATGAAATGCATTTTGCCCCGGTCTATTGGGCCCAGCTCACTCCATATCAAATATGAGGTACTCATTCCTGTAAGTACCAGACAGAAGTACTTCGGACAGAGATTTGAATTTCCTCATCAAAAGCTCTCAGAAGTATCCCATGGCATCTCATGTCAAAGCATGCTCCTTTTTGATCATGCCCTTATGGCTTATACACCTTCACTCACAGTAAAGCCTTTGTGGTTTTTGCTTTGTTAAAAAGGCTACATCTTCTCTAAGGGCACTAGGGAAACCCACAGCAAAGGAGCTGCCTTAAACACAATCCTTCACTGACCTGCAGTTTCCTGGCACGCTGTCTGCTCCGTAATGCTTTTTCAACCTCTGAGCAAAATGCATCCCTAACGCTTTTCTCATGTTGCTTTTCTGGTCCTAACTAGCACTGGTTCCCACCCCCCAAAGCCCTTGCTGCTGTTACTGTAACAAACTTGGAATCAGAAGAAAGCCATTACAAAGAAGGCAGACCTATTTCATAAGCCAGCAAACGTACAGAACTGCTTGGGGACAGATGCTAGCAGACATTGCTGCTGGCAGTTTGGGACCCACATGTCCCCATGCCCGCATCAGTGACATGCTGAAGGTCACCCAACCAACACAGAATGGTGGTAGGACCAAAATTCAGAGATCCTGTCTCGTCCCTCTGCATTTATACCACCTTCCTACAGTTTATTTGACCTCCTTTGGGATTATGTGACTGCAGGTCTGTAGAATTGTTCCTGGCAGGGTAACAAACTGAAAAAAACCTCCCGCGCAGGTATCGTTACTGCCACTTTCATGGCAGAAATTATTACCAGATTTCATCTGCACACAACACGTTCTGAAGCTGTTCTCTTCATGCTTGGAGAAGACAAGCACAGTTTACCCTCATAAATCAATCAATTCCTGAAGGAGAAATCGGAATTTACTACAGAGCTGTCAAGCCAGAATCCACAAAGATAGAGAAGGGTTTGTTTTAAGAAAAAAAAAAAAAAAAACAAAACCCTAAAGCAGTGCCTCAACTGAAAACACTTTGCTCTCTCCAAATGCAACCTCCCACTTGTCTTAAAGGCAGATCCCTTTAGTAAAGCCTGCCAAGGGACTTCCATTAACTTTGTCAGGTCGACAAGGCATTCCCCGTGTTACTACCAGCAGCGTCCCAGAGACCTTACATACAGCTCGTTAGGGACCCCAGAAAACAGTCATGGGAACTTGCAGCGGTAACTGGAACAAAAGCTCCTTCTCCACTCCTGTAACAGAGCTTTCCAACCACCACATTTCACAGGAAGACTCATTCATGCCTATGTGTTTGCCAGCAAACACAGGGCTCAGGATAAACGCCCCTTCCCCAGCAGCTGAACCCCGGTCAAAGAGAAGCCTTAGGACTGCGGAGATGCACGCCCAATGTGATCATTCTTGTTAGCAAAAGAAAACACAGATTGCCTGTTGTGCTTGCAGTTTTCAAAGTTAACCCTTCAGACAGATTTATCTCCCTGCTTTCCTGCATTTCCCACCTAATTAGAGAGGTAATTTGTACCTTTTTTTTTTTCACTGTTTACAGCAATTAGAACAGTAATACAGGAAATTATAAAAGAATAAGCCTGACAACCCCCCTTCAGTAGCTGTGGGTCACTCAAGTGATCAGTCTGCCAATACTGTTCCTTTAGCTTGTCCTTAACATTTGTATTAAGAAAAAAAAAAAAAAGTAGAGATTCATCTCCAAATATCTTTTGTCCCACATTACTCATTGTGGTGAAGCCTGTACCAATTCACAGGCTCCCTAAGATTGAATCAAATTAGTTTTACATCCCCGAACAGAAGTGGACACTCCCATCACATCAAAGATCGGTAGGTGGAATTACTCTGCATTATAATGCGCTAAGCGCAGCCAGGAGATTTTAAGGAAAAATCAATTACAACAAAGGTTTAGCCTCCAGGCAAAGGTCTTCAAATTAGCAGCTCCAGTGCTGAATGCTAAATGGGCAAAGGAAGTAAGGCATCCCTTCGGAATGGGGACCCTGCACCTGCCCACACACTGGAAAGGGAAAGGGAGGCATTACCAACCTGAGCACAAACGAACACAAGCATTTCTAAAATAACTTGCTTCAGGGAATTTCACGTGCTTCACATTTCTGTGTACCGTGTTCATTTTAACCTACCGACTGTAAAGCATTCAGGGAAGCACAGTGCTTCCAAACTGCAGAACAGGGGAGCACACCACTAAATACTGCCCACCAGCAAAAATCACGTACCGCAATTTGTCTGAAGTCCTGTACGTTCCCTATCTGCTGCCAACCTAGTTTTCCGTTTCCCTCCCTCCTTTTCCTGCCAAGGTTACTTTTCCAGCTGTCACTGAAGATGTATTCTGCTGTTTTATGTCCACCTACTAAACACCCCTTCTTCCTGCTAGGGGGAATCCAGAAAGAAAGCAGGATAACCTCTCCCCCGAAAAGGAGCAAAGCGCATCACCAAGGGGATGTAATGAAGACAAAACCAGGTCCCTCCACAAAAGAGGATCCAGAAACAGGGTGTTTGGTCATTACACAAACGATCTGCTGCTTTTAAGAGCTTCAAAAAAAACTGGGCAACTCCACGTGAAGGAGCCGGCTCTGGATTAATTTGTTCTCACCAAGAAAGAGCTGCAAAGGATGGCGACTCCTGATGTGAGTTTGCCCTACAGGGAGAGGAACGCAGCCTGAAAAAAAAATAGTATCAAAGACGACGAGCTTTTCATCCCAGTTTTAACACAAACATAGGATCCCTTAAATTTCCCTAAACGTGCCTCGCTAGGCAGGAAAACCATAAAACAGCAGGAAAAAGTTGGGGGGGCGGGAGGGGGGTGAGGAACATGGAAGGGAGGGACAAGAAACTTAAAGCGAAGAGCTGGGTGGTCACACACCCGCAGCGCCGGGAAGCCCGGGTGAGGGACGGGGCGACGGGACTTGTCTCATCCGTGCCTGGGTTTTGGGTGAGGGGCACCGGGGGTGATGCCGAGCGGGGATGGAACACGGCCCCCCCCGGCGCTGCGGGGCGGGACGGGCAGTGGCGGGGAGTTGAGGGAAGGCGAGGAGTGGCTGGACATGGCGGGCGCCTGAGGAGGTGCGAAGCGGACGCCTGAAGGGAGGCGAGGAGAAGCGGGACATGGCCGGCGCCTGAGAGGAGGCGAAGCGGACACCTGAGGGGAGACGAGGAGAGGCGGGAAACGGCAGGTGGCTGAGGGGAGGCGAAGCGAAGAAGCGGGACATGGTGGGCGCCTGAGGGGAGGCGAGGAGAGGCGGGAAAGGGCGAGCGCCTGAGGGGAAGCGAAGCGGCGGCCTGAGGTGAGACGGGACATGGCGGGCGCCTGAGGGGAGGCGAGGAGAAGCGGGAAACAGCAGGTGCCTGAGGTGAGGAGAGGCGGGACATGGCGGGCACCTGAGGGGAGGGCCGCGGCGCGCACCCCCCGCCCCGCACGCACCTCCTGGAAGAGTTCCAGACTGTAGGTGTTGTCGTCGTCGGCGAAGAAGAGCACCCCGGGCTGGGGCGGGGGCAGGTGCTGGTGCCGCTGCCGCAGCCATGCCAGGCCGGCGTTGCGCTGCTCGGTGGCGCGGGGCAGCCCCGGCCGCTTGTAGCGGCGGGGCGTGGGGACGTGGAGGTGGGTGCAGGGCAGGCCGGCTCCCGCCACGAAGCGGCTCACCAGCTCGCTGCGCGCCGCCGCGTCCTCCACCAGGATCCAGTGGAGCCGCGCCACCTGCCGGAAGGTGTTGGCCAGGCGGGTGAGCTCGGCCTTCTGCACCGGGCGGCTGTAGGTGGGCGTGATGGCATAGATGGTGGGCAGCGCCGCCTCCGGCCGCCGCGGGGGGGGAGCCCGCCCCGCTGCCGGCCGGGCCCCCCCGCTACCGCCCCCGCCGCGGGGGGCCAAGGCGGGCAGCGGCGGCCGGCTGCTGTCGATGTCCAGCACGATGATGACGATGAGGACCCAGGGCAGCAGCAGGAGGAAGCGGCTGAAGAGCAGAGACTTCATCCTGCCCTCCCGCCGCGCCGCCCCTCAGCGCCGCCCCATGGACGGGGGCGCTCAGCGCATGGCGGCGGGGCTGCCCCCTTCGCGCTCCTCCGCCGGGCGGACGGGGAGGGCGGCGCTCCCGACTGCGGGCGCGGGGGGCCGCCGGCGGGTCGGGTCGCGGCGGGTCGCCCCGCGGAGCTCTGCCGCAGCCCGGCGGGGCAGAGCAGGTGCCTGGCCCCACTCCCGCCGCGCCTCTATTCGGCGAGCGGCCGCCCTTCCTCCTCCTCCTCTTCCTTCTCCCTCAGCATCGCCAGGGGCGCCGCGCCGTCGCGGCCGGGGCTCGGGGGAGACGCTCCTTCTCCTCCGCTTCCCCGGGCGGCTCTGGCGGTGCGCGGGGGCGGGGAGAGGCGGGAGGGAGGGTCCCCGCGGGCGGCGGGGGGGCTCCCGCCCCGCCCCGCTCCGGCTGCCGCCCCCGGGCGCGGCGGGGAGGGGGCGGTGGCGGCCGGCGGAGCTCCGCGCTCGGTGCCCTCCGGGGGCGGCGCCGGGGCCGGGCTGGCGGCGGCACCGGGGGGCTCTTTCCCTCCGCGGTTGGCACTGCGGCCGGCGGCAACTTCGGCCGACGGCCGGGACGCCCTCCCGACGGGCCGGGGAGACCCCCGTGCTCCGCCGCGGAGGGGGTGCCTCCCGGAGTACTTACCGCTCGTACCGGCGGGCACCCGCTCGCTTCATTTTTGTTGTTTGGTTTTTTTGAGCTCCGCAGAAGTGCCAAGTTGTAAATAAGGCGGCCGTGTAGTGCCGTTCCCCGCGTTTTCCCTCGGTGCCCGTCAGCCGGTGCCACCCTCCCGGCCCCTGCCTGGTGTGACTGCGCTACCTGAACTGCCTTTTCCCCCTTTTTCCACCGTGCTGCTTCCCTATAGATCAGACGGACTTGAGAGCTCCTTTTTAAAAAGCATTCGTATATGAGAATTTCATAATAATCCACCTGTCTTTATTTTGAGAAAAAGGCATTCATCAGGTGCCGCAGCACACAGGAAACGCACGATCTAAAAACCTCTTATGAATCTTTTCCTACCAGGGAAGTTTCAGATGCATTTTTCAACACTCCCTGCTGTCATAACTAAACACAGCTTGAATTGTGCTTTTAAAACTTCATGTTGCATAAAAACACAGAGGCATGGCATTAGTATTTACAAATTACTGAATTCTCCGAAATTCTGTGATTAAAATGTTTTTACCCTTGTATAGATCAAATGATGGTCTCACCGACTTGTGGACTATTTTAAATCAGAAACAGAGTGATTCATCACTGATACATTGACTTATCAGTGGGAATAGCCCGGGTTAGAGAAATCTGTCATGTCTTCACACAGCCTCCTTGGTTTAAACTACTGCTTTCATTTCTGTTTCATATGCATCCTTCGCATTTGCATGTGTACAGCAAATGCAGATAATGGGGGCACCATGTATATCTATCATTCATATCTATCTGGAATCAATTTGTTATTCAAAAGGACATATTAACCCAGAGGGCTCACACACAGAAAGGACGTCTAAATGATGTAATATATAAGCTGAAATTCATATGAAAGTGAGGGTGACACATGACCAGGCACTGAACATCTAAATGAGGAAACATCTGTGTAGCAGAGAGCTAATTAGAGTTAGCAAGTTTAGTGAAGGAGTGGAAGGGTTGTTACGTGATTAATGAAATAATATGGAGGAATGCAGTGAGCTTAAATAGTTCGATACATCCAAATCAAAAACATCTCGGACATGAAATTACAGTTGCCCATTTTGTGCTGATGCAGTTTATCTAGAGGACAATCATGTAAACACCATCTCTCTCCGATGACTGAACATACCATTGTTTTCTCATTTACGGTATAATCCTATTTACAGAGATAATTCGTTCAAATAATGCAAACATGTGTATCAAAGCAACATACCAAGAAGCTATTGCTTGTTCTCGTTTGAAAGTCAGTAATCATTTGGAAAAGCTAATTCAAAGCTAGTCACATCTAGGTATTATATGATACCACGTCAGGACCCTAAAAAGCTACTGGGGCAGAACCTAGAAACTAAGGGTTATGAATAGATGTGTTTAATTGACATTCTTTATAGTCAAAAATATGATAATAATAAAAATACTATTTTTAACTTTATATTATTTTTTATACAAAAAATTGGTGGACTTGCATGTTGTATTCAGAGCTTAGCCTAGAGAGAATACTTAATAGTTTATGGCTATAAGACCTTAATAAAGGCAGCAATAAGAATAGCTAAACGTAATTGCAGCAGTTTCGGAAGGAGCACAAACACTAACTCAGCACCAGGGAGGTATCCTGATGAACTATTTGGTGTTCTTCCATCTCTTTAATTGTGCTCCTGAAAGCTGGTAACTACATGTTTCTGTACACTGGCTAACATAGTATTTACTGCTTCTAACTGTACACAAGATCTGTAACGTAATGATATGAGACATTTGGCTGTTTGATAACAAATCACAATAACTATATTTTTACCCCAGAAGCATTGTAACATGTTTTCACGTCCCACAGAACAGACTTGCAGGTCATGAGTGTGCGATGTCAAATAATGCAGCAGCATTTTCTGTGAGCTTTAGGTATAGATTATCTTAGACGGAGAGGTAAGAGATAATGAAGACACTACATATAAGCCAAATGTTGTTTATTGAACTGTTGTTTCTTGATAAGCAAAGCAAAATGTTCTTCCTTTGGAAACTGGAGGAACCCGGTAAAATAGCCATTCCATTTGTGGGTACAAACTCTCTACAGAGATAGTTGTTTCTGCCAAACACCTTAGCACTGGTTATTATAAAAATTGTCACATTTGATTTGAGGCCTCAGGTGCAACTCTGAAACAAAGGACGAGTTTCTAACTTGTGATGGATGGTACCAATCATTGTGTGACTCAGGCTGTTCCTATGGTTTCACACGCAATATCCAGTATGGTGCATATTCTGGGTTGTATCAGGGTGTGTGGGCAGGCATTTCTCTCCAGGATCTGGTCCAGAATTGTTTGTTTGCAGTAGCTTATTGCTTGGCTCATCTATTATGGTATTGCTGATTGCTGCCCCCATTCTCCAAAGACTTTTGTCAGAGATGTGTCAGGACTTGGCACCCGATTTTTCATTTGTTTTAAAAAAAACTACCTCCACTTCAGTTTCGTGTGCTTCTTACCAGGGGATGATGCCTGGCGGGGGGATGCTCAACACAGTGCTAGGAAGCAGTGTGTGTGTGGAAGCGTGCATATGCGTGTACATGCAAAAGAAATGTCTTCTCTGGGAACATTCTCCACAGGCCCATGGAGACTTTTTGCAAATTGGAGCATACTGCAGATTCTTCGCCTTGTGCTGTCTGGATGCGGTCGTAAGGGATTGTAATGCTAGCCAGCAATTGCATGCCCCAGTTTCTTCCTTTTTCACTGGTTTCAGTCTTTCCAACATCTGTAGAAAAGGATAGGCATAGCATGAGAGTTCCGATAGAAGTGCCATCATAGATGTACTTTTTCCACTTTCTCTAAAGCAGCTCCATTCTTTTTGGTTTTCTCCCCCTCACCACTCAGGGTCACCCCCCACATCAGGCAGCTCTTCTGCAACCCAGCCTACCCACCCAGCCTTCTCACAGCTGGATGTGCCCGGGGTTGGGGGGCAAACTGGCCAAGCCTTTTGCTTGCTCCATTTGAATTTCCCCTCAGTTTCTGCACACCAGGATTTGCTCAAGCTGAGTACAACACTACAGACTGTTATTTTTCAGATATTGGAAAGATGGCCAGAGTTATAGATAGCATTTGAAAAAAAGCTATTAAAATCGATTGTTTTGTAGGTTCTGTGGCTGACAGAACTATTACAGTCCTGCGGGAAGCAGAAGCAAAACCAGTTGGATAAACATATAAAAATGTGCAATTATTTTTAACTAGTGGATAAAACACTGCAGAGAAATAGTTCCTATTTCACATAGCTGTAACTGAATAGATTAAACTTAAGAATGGTCCATTTCTTTGGACTGTTTCATGGTTTTCTTTCAATAGCAGAGACTGGTGGTAACCGAAGGTGCTCTGGCGTGCAAAGGTGGCTGATCAGCCTAGTCTCTGTGGTGAGACTGGGTGACTCAAACCATAGCAGGCAAAAGACTAGCCTGCCTGTCTAAATTAAATATATGCAGCATAGTGTCTAGTGTTTGAATGTCCACCTCTTGGCATTGCTCAGTCAAAGAAAATGTGTGATTAGCCAAAAGAAGAGCAGTGGGGCTGCATCTCGCGGGAGTGTCAGAGAACATCCACTGCCTACTGCACACTGAAGGGCAGAAGCCTGATCTCAGTGCAGTCACTGTGTATGTAGGGATTTAAATGAGAACAGATTTATTATACGTTAGCAAAGGCCCAAAAGACCAATGCTTAAGCCAGGCGTCCTACAGACAATGTAATGTGCTGCCATCTGACAGGCACAGACCACCACCCTAAGTGTCTGCACAGAGGTATCTTGGCATCGGCGAGAGGCTAAGAAAGAAAAAAGAAAAAAGGAAGCAGCGGCACAGGATGCAGCAAAAACATAATTTCTTCTGTCCTCTTCTGTCTCTTTAGACTTATTTCAGCCTCATTAGATCACCTAACGCTTTCTCTAAGAGAGTGCATTTTCCTACACTTTCCAGTTGTAGAAGCCCACAAAAAATGTAATCATCCAACTCAGAAGTGAAGGACCCTGCACTTGCACACAGGACACTGTGTGTCAGAAAAGACAGGCAATAGAGACCAGGCTGGACTTGCTAAAATAATATATATGGGGGTCTGTGCTGTTCCAGAAACAAGAAACCAGCTGCCTGAGCTGACAATGAAGAACAAGATTGCATGTTTATGTATGCACATAGACCATTTTGAAATAATTTTCTCTAGTGCTTTGTTCGTATTCCTAATAAGCCAACTTGTTTATCACTATAGCAACCAGCGACAGATTCCTGGAAAGAGGAGCTGCAAATGCCCATTTGGACCTCTGTGGTCACAGGCAGTTGGTACGAGCAAGGTGTCATGCCTGCCTCCCAGAGCTCTGAAATGCCACGTAGGGACAGAAGTGGGGTGAGGCAGGCGTGACAAGTTGCAACATAGCGGAAGGGGGACACGCAGAGGGAACAGGGCTGTGCATAGCTTGATGGAAACCACCACAAAAAATAAATGTTATTTTAAAATAATGCAAGGCAAAAAAAGGCAAAATAAGTTTGCAATGCAGAGCTGAATCCTGAACGCTGAAGAGATTCAATTATCCCTCCATGCCACGGGCTTCGTTGATGAAGACTGGAAAAGGTGGGAAATGGACATGCAAAGAAGCTGCTCATAGGAGGTCCTCCAGGCACAGGTTTGGATCGAAATCCATGCTCTCACCAAACATCTGCCGCCAGCAAACACCTGAAACCTGTGCCAGTTGCTGGGCCACGTTCCAGGTGATGTTTCACAACTATAGCATTCGCTCAAGCGGCAAAGGTAGGCAGGGCAGAGCGACAGATCTGAGCACCAGAGATAACCCCAGGGGTAACATAGTTTCAAAGAAGGGAAAGTGTTTATTTGCTTTTCAGCCTAGAGAACTGCATGCCCCCAAACCCCCTATGTTACAAGGATATTAGCAGGAATGCAAACTCAGGCATTCAAGGATTGGAGGCACTACAAATAAAATTGCCTGTTGAACCTTAAAGTGGTCTCTTTGAGCACTTGCCTTATGATTCAGCCTTTGCACCTTTAATCTTCTTTTCAATCTACCTTTTCAGATAATATGAAGAGGACCCCCCTTACGCTGTTTGGCTGCCCCTCCCCTGTATTCATGTAACTCATATCGGAAGACCCTGAGCAATCCCTGAGTCCTGGTACCTAGTCAGTTTGCTTATATTTTGAGCAGGCCCTGGATATGAAAAAAAAAACCTGAAAGTTAAAAGTGGTATGGTTGAAAAAGGCTACTTGACCCTTGGTCCTGATACTTAGAGGGTTGAATGTTTTAGTCCATGTTTTGTTTGTAATGTAATGTTATATTAATGAGGTAATGTTGTTGTAGCACCAGTGTCCTAGCGTATGTCAGGCAAGCTTGTAAGGAGATGGATCTTGTAGCATACTACATGTTACAGTAAAAAAAAACCCTAAGCAGACAAGTGTTCAGGCATACAAGCTTTTCTTCTGGTCCGAAACAGCAATTTACCTAAATGCCCTCAAAACAGGAACTGCTTCAGGTTACTCCCTGGAGTTATTCCACATAAAGATGATGTTTTCTTTCACCGTGTGGCAATTTTTTTTGTAAGAGCCTCGAGTTGATGAATATTTTTTTTGTCCTTCAGAAGTCAAAAGATTTGCTCCAGTTTCTCTTGAAATCCTAAGAAACATCCCACACCATTATATTTCAGACCTACATGAGGCCTTGTTGACAGAATAAATTGTTTTAGTATAATCAGATTTAAACTTAAACCAGCATAGCCTAATGCAAGCAAACTTCTCTGGAGGGACACTTATTTCAGTGTTTAAGTAGTGGGTCTCTGCCGCGCTTAATTTGATCAGGAAAAGGCTTTAGGCTATGCCAAAATAAGCCACTCTGAAAGTAAAACCTATTGACACACGTGGTACTGGGGAACCTGTATCAGTTGACTGATTCAGAAAGAAAAGTCGCTTCCCCCTACTTCAAGACTAAATCATCCCTGTGTGAATCTATCATCCTCTGGCTCATGGGCCAACATCCAACCTGGGCTGCCAGCAGTGACACTGAGACAGCTGGCAGTCACCATGGTAAGTGGATATTGCGTGACAAGGCTTGCGAGGCAGCTGGGTGACACCTCATATTGTGAACCAGCAGATAGGAAAGTTTCTTGGTCTTGTCTGTGGACTTGGTTTCATGATACAATATTTATTTACTTCTGGGATGGCCCTTGCTTTATGGAAATAACTGGCTGACACTGGCTCTGTTTTTTATGAAGATGTGTTTTGAAAACTGCTGTTCAGAGTGCATCGCTGAGAGGACAAGTGGTTTGTGGCATCGCTGAGGTGATGAGTGTTTTACGGCACTGTAAGTGTCTGAGCAGTTGGAGACTGGCAGATCACTTCAATGACCCAGAGCATATACCTGCCTCCCTAAATCTTTGGGGAGCTAGCTGGCCAAACGGGGGATATTTCCTTACCATTTACTATTATATGTGCTGTATACAGTAATTGTATAAGATTTTAGGAGACATTAGGCAGGCAATGTGAGAAGGCACATATGAAGGTGTGGTTGCTGCGCAATAACCTTATGGTCCCAGAACAACGAAGGATTTATCATGGCTAGGGGAGAGCAGGCACCTTTTCAAACCGTGTCCTCCCTAGGCTCACTTTTTTCTCCTCAAGACAGGCTTGCCTGTACAGATCCAATAACAAAAAGAAAGAGGAGTTTGCTGCATCCTGGTGCAGACTGTGAACGTGGCACTTTCAAGGCAGTGAAGATGGCATCTTCATTATGGGCAAGACAGGCAGTGGAAAAAGGGTCATGCTATATCAACACCAACCATAAACTCATGTGCTGGGAATGTTACTTGAAACACTGCCTCTTTTTTTTTCCTCTCAAATAGACTAGACCAGGGAGAGGGACAGCTGGGCTTGGTCAGCACCCAGTTGGCCTGCATGCCTCATCAATATGTCTGTGGATTACTGCTGCCTTTCCATCTGTTTGCGGTGTCTCCTCCCACACTGAAATTCTCATTATACCCTAGTAGTGGTCACGGTACCATAAATATACATGTTACACAGTACTCTTGTGCCGAGCTCACAAACTCAGCCCATGATTAGCTGGGCTCAACAACACTGAGGAATTGGCTCTACAGGTATTTGTAACACTGCCGCCGAACTACAGAGCTAATATATTCCTCCTTCCCTCTTCATTCACCTTCCCAGTATTTCTTCTTTGCATTGTTCCAACAGGATGTCCCTGGAGCCTCCCAGCTTGTCAAGCACAGCACACTGCTCTGTGCTCGAAAGCATATGGTCAACAAAAGAAAGAGCTTGCAGCTGGAATTTGAATGTGGCACAAACTGAATTACTTTAAAAATCAAGGTATGTGCCAGCAAGAAACAAATTGTAGAAACACCAGGCACAAAAGTTCATGTAGTCCAACCATTGACCTCAAGCCAGGAGACATTTGTCTAAACTTCCCATGATGATAAACCAGCCACCTCCTGATGTCCTGATGGTAAGAAAGTTCTCCTGATATTTAACATAAGCCTTACTGTTACTGTATGTCCACAGGTTACTGTCTCAGTGCAAATGGAGAATAACTGACCACTTTCCCATTTATAGCAACCTTTTACACAGCTAGCACCAATACCTCCCCTTCATCTCTGCTTTTCTACAGAACGCATCTTTCTTTTTCCTAGAAATTCTTTTTTGAATTCATAATAAATAAAAGTCTTCTCATTACATCTGTATGTTTCATAAAATGTGGACTCCAATACAAGAATGACTGCTCTGATCAAGACCGTACCAGTGCCATGTGGAGGATAGTATTTGCTACCCATGCCTTCCATATGATACTTGGAACAGTTAGGTTAATTTTGTCATCTATTATACGTCCTTTTCTATGGTACTGTTCCCTAGCCAGGTATTCTATACATAATCCTACTCCCTCCTTTCTAATAGTGATAATATGGCCATCCTTCTTCTTGTTCTCATTCTTTGTTCTTGTTCTTGTTCTTATTCTTCAGGATTTTCTCCATTCCCCACAAACTCACAGAATGCTCAGTGATTTCTGAGATTTTGTCATAGGAATGGTAATTTGAGTAATTCCAGCTCATCCAAATATTCCTTAAAAGATTCTTTTCCTATTTTAGCCTGTTCTCCTGTTATTCATATTAAAGATCATTAGACAATGGATTATAGTTCCTCTTTTTGGAAAAGATTAAGTCATAAGAAAAGACATTGCGCCTTTCAGTCTTTTTTGACAGACTGTCCTTAATATTCATGTTAGTTGAATGGAATTATAAAAGTTTCCTAAATTCCCTTTTTCATTACCTTAAAACAAGGGACAACAAGTCACCATCTTACTCCTCCTTGATAAATTCTGATTTTGAAAGCTTGTAAGCTGACTGTTACTCTGAAATATGACCAACAAAATGCCCCACGGGATCATTGCTGAAGGTGTGGTGGAACAAAAAGCACATTTTTCATGAACAGCTGTGATAAAATATAGCAGAAGAGACACTTTCCTTAGACTGCTGGTAGGCTCATACACTCACTTCTCTGGTGATTTTATTTGCCTTTGTGCTTGCAGTTGATACAGAAGTGCAGGAAAGGGCGTGAATATGACTTTGGGCAGGATGCAGGAATGCTCGTTGGATAAAACAGCAGACCAGGGGTGGGAGAAGTATTGCAGCCTCCCAAATCTGCGGTACACTGTCTGTAAGGTAGGAGGAAATCACTGCATAGATCCCCAAAACCAAGCTGCTGAAGGACCATAACAGATTAGCAGTGTAGACCCTGGCTATCCAAGGTAGAGGGGACACGTCTAAGCAGCTGTGGGCAAGCATGTGGGTCAGGTAGATGTTGAAGAGGCTCAGGCTAGCATCATACCTTAGAAGGGATCAGGAATGGGAGGAAAAGGCTTTTCTTCATCACAAGGCAAAGGATGAGGACATGCTGTTATTCCCAGGAGTTATTTTTCAAGGACAATTTGCCCTCAGGCACTGTTGTTTTGTTAATAAGGATGTGGCCAAGCTAAGCAATTTTCTCTAAGTTATTGTGTGCATTTCTTTCTCAAACCATGTCCATGGCAAATTATGTATAATTGGGCTGTAAGGCTCTCTGTGTCCTGCTTAATCTGCTGTTTACTGATATGCTCTTTATCAACACTGACAATTTTTTTCTTGATGATTTTGTCACCTCTAACAGAATGTAAACAGTGATTATGTAAACAGCTTACACTCCTTTTCACCATGTTCAAACACTCTGATTTCTTATCTTGTTAAGGGTGAGGGCTGGATACAGAAACATGGTAGCCTACACTGCAATTTAATAATTAGGGCTGGATGGAAGCACCGTCCTGCATTAAGGATGTGCCACCCCTGCCATGCTGTGCCGAGGCTTGCATGTAGGACTGTAACTTCAGTTAGCGCCTGGGGCATATCATCAGCTGGATCAGTCCCCTCCTTCAGAGAATGGGACTGTGCCAGGGGTTTGAATGCCAGGGCATTCCTCTGACAAGCACAAGTAGCAGGTCTCAAGTAAAAATATGCCCTTATCTAACTCTATGTGTCAGTGTAATGATACTATGGCTTTCACAGGCCTAAAGTGCCAAAGCATGAAAATTGTGTCTTTCCACAGCAGATGGGCTGTGCTGCCATCCAGCATCACCTAGACAGGCTGGAGAGCTGGGCAGAGAAGAACCTAATGAGGTTCAACAAGGACAAGTGTAAGGTCCTGCACCTGGGGAGGAAGAATGTCGGGCACCAATATAGGTTAGGGGTGGACCTGCTGGAATGCAGCTCTGAAGAAAAAGATCTGGGGATCTTGGTAGACAGTAAACTATCCATGAGCAAGCAATGTGCCCTTGTCACTGTAAGGGACGGACTGTAAATTCCCTGACGAGGGGCAGAAGGCCCTCCAAGCCTTCAGTGGAATGCCTCAAACACTCGCAAGGAAATAAATAATGCAGGCCTGGCCTTCAAAGAACTGATAAGGCTAACACTTCTGGCACCTGAAAGTGTGGGAGAACTGTCTTGTGAAGACAGGATAGTTCTGCCACTCATGTGGTGAGCTTGCTAGTTCTCAGTTCTCAAGGCCGTTGTGTCCGATGAGTGACTTTTGCTTCATTATCCGCGAAATGCATATGAAAGTGCACACCCCTGCATATACTAATGAAGATTATACAGATCATGCTAAACATGTATGACTATGGCACTCATCTCTCCACCTAAATCACACTACACCTCACCTGGGAGAAGGGAGAAACATGAGACGAGGCTGTCCTCAGCAAGGGGGGTGGACCGTGCTGATTCAGCAAACATAAAAGGGGAACATAGGTGCCCCTAGGGTGGAACAAAGAAGAAACAATAGAAGAAGATAGTGCCTGGGAAGATTCTTCCCAAGAAAGAAGACCGTGCCTGGGAAGATTTCTCCAAGAAAGAAGAAGATTATGCCTGGGAAGATTCCCTGAAAAAGATGCTGGAACGAGGACTGGTGATCTCTCTATCTCTGTCTTTTTCTCCTTCTTTTCCTTTCTCTATCCCTCAGTTTCTCTTTTCTTTTAGAATTGTTGAGTAACGGTTAGAGTTGTTAAATAACGACCTTAAGTATGACCTTAAGTACCGCTTGCCATAAGTTGTCCTACACCTGTTGTTAAGTAACACAATGCATACCTCACCACTTGCCATAATTTGTTATATACCTAACCAATTATCATGGACTTGTTAAGGCCTATACTAACCATTTCGGTAAGCTAATAAATGTTTCTATATGGACCTTGAGATTTGTCTCACCTTAGTCCTCACCATTGAGAATTTACGAATCTGAAGTCAGTTACCCCGCCTCTTTACTAAGAGTGGGACGTGACAGTCGCCAAGGCGGCCAACGGAATTCTGGGCTGCATAGGGAAGAGTGTGGCCAGCAGGTCAAGGGAGGTCATTCTCCCCCTCTGCTCTGCACTGGTGAGGCCACAACTGGAATACTGTGTCCAGTTCTGGGCTCCCCAGTCCAAGAGAGACAGGGAACCACTGGAGCAAGTCCAGCGTGGGGCAACAAAGATGACTGAGGGATTGGAGCATCTCCCTTATGAGGAAAGGCTGAGAGAGCTGGGACTCTTTAGGCTGGAGAAGGCTGAGTGTAGACCTTATTAATGTTTACAAGTATCTAAAGGGTGGGTTTAAGGAGAATGGAGCCAGACTCTTTTCAGAGGTTCCCAGTAACAGGACAAGGGGTAACAGGCACAAGCTGGAACATAGGAAGTTCCGATCAAATATGAGAAAAAACTTCTTTACGGTGAGGGTGACAGAGCACTGGAACAGGCTGCCCAGGGAGGTTGTGGAGTCCCCTTCTCTGGAGATTTTCAAGACCTGCCTGGGTGCAGTCCTGAGTAATGTGCTCTAGGCAATCCCTCTTTAGCAGGGGAGTTGGACTAGATGATCTCTAGAGGTCCCTTCCAACTCTGAAAATAACTTGATTCTGTGATTCTGTGATTTCTTGCCCTGCAGCTTGAAATTCAGTATGTATCACTAAGATACCATACACAGAAATTTTAATTTCTTTTCTTCCCTGGCAAGTGGAATTTCAAGGATTGGGATTTATCATATTGTTTTAAGGAATATTATTCTTTTAGAAACCCTTCACCAATTTTGGCATTTGAGAAGAATAAGGCATCTCATGCTTTGTGGAAAGACAAGGCAAGTAGTTGTACCTGTCACAACCTTCCTCTTAAATTACACTATTTGTAATTCTCCAGTAATCCAGTTTAACGTAGTTTAGCTATTTGCCAGAAGTTTTCACTAAAAATGAGAATCTGTATACTTCTCATATGGTTTAACACACCAGCTCTTCCAAATTTGCATTAGCATTCTATTATGTATAGCATAAAGAGAAAAGCCTCATGAACTTCCTCTATCAGTAGTGGATATTGGAACTGTACCATTTTTTTGTCTATTATTTGCTCTTCTGTTTTCAGTCCTGCTGTTATTGCAAAGAGGAGTGAAATTAGTCTACTACTTCACAGAAATCTCTGCAATGTAAGGTTGAAAGTGACCTCAAGAGGTCATTTTATCTAATGATTTCTACACATTTTCAACCAGTGGATCAGTGCCAAAGTTGAGAATATTTTCCTGGTTACCATCTAGCTTTATTGGCACATATTTAATGGGACTAACTGTATCATTAATCTGTAGACCGGTTATGAACCACTGAACCCCAGGCTCATGGGCCACCAGGTGTCCCAGGACCTCAGTATGGCTATCTTGAGACCAGGGGCATCATTCATCTCCTTCTGCTGCAGATTCAGGTGTATACTGCTGCCACCCTCGTATTTCACACAACCTATTCTTGGATCCCCCATTTCAAGGTAGTCCTCAGATTTCAGCAGAGAAGGAGCTCTGAGAAGACAAATGGTGCTGGCAACAGCTTGCTCCCGACCACTGTCCTCCCCAAATGGCTCTGGTCCTTCTCTGGTCAGGGAAGCTGACATGCACCCACCATATGAGAATCTCTCTATGAAACTGAGCTGGTCAGACGCTGCCACCCCCAAAACAGCTCAGCCAGGCCATGCTGGCTCCTGGCTGGCAGCAGGCTGTGCAAATTATCCAAGCAACCTATGGACGGTCGGCAGAACAAGCACCCCTGATTTAGTCCATCCCCATCCTTGAGACAAAATCAAGCAAATTTATACCATCCTCAGCTGCTCTTAAAAATGTTCATTGTAGAGGATGCCAGTAGTCTCTGCGGTAACCAATGCTCAATTGCCCTTTCAATTAAAAGAACAATGCCTAATCTAAATTACCTGCCTTCTCAGCAACTAAGATTACTTGTTTTCCTGCTGATTTTGGAAGAAGAGTACACATTCTGTGCATGTGAAGATTCACGTCATCCTTGTATTCTTTCTATGAAAGACAGGTTCAATTCTTTCAGCCATTCTCAAGAAGTCACCTTTCTTACCATTCATGTTGCTCACATCTGAGCTGCGTGATTCATAGAGCTACATTCTTCTAAAAATACCTAGCCCAAAAATGGACACAGTTTTGCAGCTGAGGTCACTAGTGCCAACCTGGGTTAAAGAATCACTGCCTATATTTTATATTCCTATATTCCCAGAAGGGCATTTGAATGTCTTGCACTTTCAATTGCAATCCATTGCCATCTTCTGGATCCTTTTCTGCAGCAGAATAAAACCGAACAGATCAGGACAAACTTCTGCAGGACCCCATCTCTTGTATCATCGCATTTAAGAAACCCACTGAATGATAAACTCAATCAGTTGTACATTCACCTCATAGTTTTATCTGGGTCATTTTCCTTCAGCTTGCTCAGGACAACATTGTGTGGGATTATCAAATGCTGTCGTATGGGTATGGTCAATATAAATTCTGTCTGTGGTTCTTCATATTTTTGTGAGGTTTCTAACTATGTTAAGGAATTTTGTTAGAATGGTATGATGTGACATGCTCGTAACAAAACTATATATTGTCTGTTTTGTTGGTTATCAAGGGACAGTTCAGTGAGAGTGTTTCCAGGTACTGAAGTTAAACTCATCCATCATTGTGTGTCCCATAGATTTCTTCCTAGTCTTGTTCTTAAGATAAATCGTGCTTGCCTTTTTTCAGTCCTCTGGGACTCCCTGTCCACCTGCAATTTTCAGAAATGATCGTTAATAAGTGGTTGCTCAGGATAAGTCCTATAATACTCTTGGAGAAATTTCCTCAGAGCCAGCTGACATGAATACAGCTAGCCTGTCTAGATAGTCCATCCTCTGCCTGTGCTCTTGTTGAAATTAATTGCATGAAATATCTGGTAAAAAATAACTTTTCTTGTGATTAATAAAGGAAAAAAAGGAACTTCATGGAAGGTCCATCATGCGTACTGCTTTTAAAATGCTATGCATATTTGGGTAGACTTTTCAAAAAAACTCACCTACAATGCAATATATAAACCCCCGTGGACCAAGTGCAGCAGAGGACCAAGTGCAGCAGAGTGATTTCAAATTCCACCCTGAGCTCCAGATGACAAATATATTAACTTCAGTATTGTAAGAGTCGCTGGCTAGATTAAAATATAGAGATGGAGTCACAGTCACCAAAGTTATTCCATGAGAAGACCGGTCCTTTAGAGATCGCTATTTATTGTAAAGTCTGAATCATTTCTCTTTCTCAGAATTCTTTAAAGGATTAAGTGTTAAATTACATATCATTTTAAGAGCTGGGTTTGCTAGTCCTTTCTGTCCTCATAATTCATTGCCTTCACCTCTACCTGTATTTATAGCGTGCATGAATGAAGTTTGCCCAGGCAGAACGTAAGATAAAAATACTTTTGAAAGCTAGTTAATATCTGTACTTGGATGCATCACATAGCAATGATCATCCTTATTTTTTCAGATTCCTCTTGTTCTTCCAGATCTCTGTGACTGGTGTCAAATGTACAGTTTTACATTTTTTTATGGAGATTTTTTTTTTCATGCAACTCCTCCTACTTATGCCAGAGTGTTTTTCTGTGATAGATGCAAAACATCACCTGAAATCCTGATTACGCTCCTTTTATTCACATAGGCTCTCCATGCTGATGCAGATTCACCCGTTCACAAAGTCACGTCAGATGTTAAGGGTTGTTAGAATTTCTAAATGAAATTTTTGCTGTTTGATAGCTTGGTGGTAGCTTTGACACTGACTTTAACGTGATCAGAGCATCACCCTTTGTTTGTCCAAAGCTTTCAGTAGACTGTTGCTATTGTGTAATTCATAGGACTACAGGGTAATTAAAGGTGTTCGTGCTCGTTTGCGCACTACTTCTTTCCAGGGAATGGATGATCACAGAAATGCACCAGGATGAAGGTCTCGCAGCTCTAGTTGCGTGAAAAGAAGCTCCAGTCATGAAGAATTCATAATCTAATTTCAGAGACAATAACTGACTATAGCACAGAGCTAGAAAACTAAAGGAAGCGTGAAAAGTTTTTAAGCTCGCACAGAAAACTGAGATACTTCCTTCAATGCTAAGTATTTTTTTTTTGTGATAAACAGACCTTTTCTCCTCAATAGGGAGCTACTTGCTTTTTATACCTTCTAGATATTGCTGCTTTAGACAGCCATGCAATAAACCAGGCATTTTCATTATTAAAACCTTTTCTTCAACTGGTTATAGCTTTCTGGAAATAAAACTTGCTTGCCTGATTTCTTAACATTGCAACTGGGAGAAAACAACAACAACAAAAAAAAAGAGAAGCAGACACTAGAGTGATATAACAAACGTGAAATATTAAATAAGAACAAACAACAAATAGAGGTTGTCCAGTTGCCTAGATTTCAAAAATTAAAGATTAAGTAGAGTAAGTACAGGGGCAGTTTGCAGAAGTTTGCATGGAATTAAATTACCTAAGTGCTGCCCCCTGAATAATCTAAACAGCACTGGCTCAAAGTCCAGCCCAGAAACCTGGGAGACCCAATTGCTTTATCTGCGTCCCCTTGATGAGCAACTCTTCCTCAGTCACAGAAAATAAAAATATTCAAAGGCAAACCCCAAAGCTTTGCAGGGCTTTGCCTGCATCTTGCATCTTGCTTCTTGCCTCCTTCAGCGAGCCCTGACCAAAGGTGGGCTCTTCAGACACGGCTGCAGCACCGGGTCCAGCTGTGCTGCCTCTTGCTTCCTCACTGGTGGTGACCCGGGGGTGATGCCCGGGTGCAGAGCACTCAGACAGACAGGCAGCCCTGCCTAAGGGACACCTTCCCAAGGAGGAGCTTTTTCCTTTGCAACTTCTCATCCTTGTTTGCCTGAGGGCTCATGATCAAACCTGTTCAAAACAGACTTGTGCTCAGTGTTCTTGTTTAGTGCAGAGCATAAAAGGACAATAGGATTTTATTAACCCCAAGTTCGACTCCTACACCTGCACAAGGTTCATTGAAAGGCTGGGGCCAAAATAATCCACAGCTCTACCGTGTGCCATAGTCAGGCTCAGTTACTCATCCCAGCCTCACACCAGAACAAGGCCTAGGGGTGAGGTGAAACTGTGAGGAAGAAAATCAAATTAAACATCCAGAATAATAGAATTTTCTTACATTATTTTCTACATCAAATGAAATGTCTCTATCTTCCCCAAACCACTTTTGTCAAGTGCCCTGTTTGATTGGTGCTACAGGATTGTTTGGCACAAGCATGGTCTGAAAAAACAAACTTCACCCCCTGGAGAATTTTGCTGGGAATAATAGATCTGTGTGAAGGTCTAAATCAATAGAAGTCTTTCTGAATGCATTTCCAGGAAACCTGGACACATAAGCAGTGACTTTGACTAAAACACAAGGTGCCAGCCACTGTTTGGAAAGCAATTTATAGTTAAGTAATTTAAATTTCATAGTGAAGAAGGCCATATAGTAAGAAGATCATCCACTGCAGGGGGGGGAAGCTGGAGGCCTTCAGGGACTGCAAAATGCTGGCACAATTTTGGGAGGAGGTTTGAGGTTTATTTTTTTTCAAGTATAATTTCTGGATCCCATTCCAATCCCAAAGGAAAACCCCCTTCTGCCTCCCCTGAATCTCAGCATATATTCAGCTTTTACCTATATTTTATTTTTTCCTAACGTTTCTTTTCTGTCAGAGGATTATTTTCCCTGTTATTAAAAGCTTTCTTTTAGGCTATTGGGGTAGGTCTTTAAGGTCTGGATTCTGTCACTTCTTGTTTACATGTTTTCAAGTGTTTCTCCTCAAGTTTAAGGTTAACTGGAGGAGAATTAAATGTAGAGGCTAAACTACCAGGCAGTCAGCTGAAGAGCACACCAGGGATTCTTCCCCTTTTACCATCCACTATTAAGACTAGAGCTTATGAAAGGTCTGATTCTCTTAAGCCCCATTTTATGACCCAATGCCACTCCCAAACCTTTTTTTTCAACTGCAGCACCATCCTGCAGACACCTAAACTGGGGACCTGTCCCTTTGTGCCCACTCCAGTGTTCACCAGACTTGTTTTGCCCTGGCCTCTCCTTGACTGAATAGCTCAGCAATCACCTTCTGCCCAAACACAGCTGGGACGGCCTAAGCCCACAGTTGTCACCTTCCAGAAGCATGTCCTCTCCGTGAGGATATACGCTAGTCACGCCAGAAATGAGGGGAAGAAAAAAACCTGTGATTTCTACACACTGGCTGAAGTGACGCCAGCAGATGGATGGCAGTGAAGGCAGGAATCACAGGGCCAGAGAGGGAGAAAAAAGGGACTTCATGTCAACTGTTGCTCCCACCTGTGACAGCAGCAGGTATTGCTTGGAGCACCCCCAGGCTTTGGAACAACTGACCCTGCATTTCTCTCCGAGGTGTTCACTAATCGCGAGGCTATTAAATAAAATATGGGGTCCGGCCATTTTAATTTTGTCTCTGAGTTTACAAACCAATAGTTCTATTGCTTCTCTTGGGAGACGTCCCATATGTCCCCAGCCTGTCTAGAAGCAGGCATCCTCTTGCACCAAGCCGCTTTGCATCCCTGCCCACCCTTCTCCGACCAGCCTTTAAAGGGGCTGGGCTGTCCAGGAGCACAGCAGAGGAGGGGGATGACCACGCCACTGGCCACAGGGCCCACTGCTGGCACCAGGGACCCCACGGTCTACACAATGTGATGGCACCCACGTACTCTATGAGATGGCTCAGTTAGGTCAGCCCCACAGCAGAGCCCTATGATGATCTGAGGATTAAAAGTCTGGCTTTAGAGCCACGCTGCTATGAGCTGGGTGTTGATGACTTTAAGTGTTAGTTACACTTTCTCTTGCCCAGGTTTGGTTGATATAAACTCGTTTGCTTCCAGGGACCTTGTACTGGGGGCCATCCCAGCCTTGAAAACCTTAGAAAGCAACTCGAAGTGTGAAAACCCATATAAGCAGCAGAGAAAACAATTTGCAGGAAAATAGAGAGCAGCAGCAATAAGGGCAGGGGAAAGGGAAGCATCTCTCCGAGGCTCCCCCAGGGCATGGTGAGCCAGTAAAAATCAAAAAAGAAAACAGCATGCAAGCCCAAATCCTGCCAGTAGCAAGTCAAACAAACAGCTGAAGCAAAAGGCAACTCTTAGAAACAAAGCTGCTGCTCAACCTCACCCCTTCTTCAGAAGTATCCCCAATACAGAAAACAAGATGCCATGACACATGAGCCAGTTCTCGCTCATAAATATTTCTCCCTGACTTTTCCCTTGGCTTCCCCCCAGGCCTGCTGTGCTGGGGCTGGGGCACCGGATGGGTGTGCAGGGGTGGGCTCCCTGGGCAGCCTGGTCAGGCATAGGGCTGTGAGTGCTGGGGGGCCACAGCTTCAACTGTCTTCCCATATCCTTATACTCAGCTTGTCTTCCCTTTCTTTGGACAGGAGAGGCAACTTGAGAGAGAGTATTACACATCTGGTGTTCACAGAATGGTTTGGGTTAAAGGGACCTTTAAAGATCATCTAGTTCAACGCCCCCTGCCATGGGCAGGTACATCTTTCACTAGACAAGGTTGCTCAAAGCCTTCTTGAACCTGATCTTGAACACTTCCAGTGATGGGGAATCCACAACTTGTCCGGGCAACCTGTTCCAGTGTTTCACCACCCTCATCATAAAAAGCTTCTTCCTTACGTCCAATCTAAATCTACCCTCTTTTGGTCTAAAACCTTTTCCCCTTGTCCTGTCACTACAGGCTTTGTTAAAAAGTGTCTTTCTTATAAGCCTGCTTTGTGTATTGAAAGACCACAATAAGGACTCTCTGAAGCCTTCTCTTCTCCAGGCTGAATAACACCAACTCCCTCAGCCTGTCTTCATAGGAGAGGTGCTCCAGCCCTCTGATCATTTTCGTGGCCATCCTCTGGACCTGCTCCAACAGGTCCATGTCCTTCTTATGTTGGGGGCCCCAGAGCTGGATGCAGTACTCCAGGTGCGGTCTCACCAGAGTGGAGCAGAATCACCTCCCTCGACCTGCTGGACACGCTTCTTTTGACGTAGCCCAGGATACAGTTGGCTCCTGGCCAGCTTTTCATCCACCAGTACCCTCAAGTCCTTCTTGGCAAAGCTGCTCTCAATCCCTTCATCCCCCAGCCTGTATTGATACCAGGGGTTGCCCTGACCCACGTGCAGGACCCTGCACTTGGCCTTGTTGAACTTCATGAAGTTTGCATGGGCCCACTTCTTGAGCTTGTCCAGGCCCCTCTGGATAGCACCCCATCCCTCAGGCATGTCAACTGCACCACTCAGCTTGGTGGTGTCTGCAAACTTGCTGAGGGTGCGCTTGGTCCCACTGTCTGTGTGTTGAAGTTACCATTTTCATGTTGAGTGCAGTGTTCCATTCATACAGAAACATATGCATATTTTACACAAATTGGATCCCTCTTCCAAAGTATATACCTTCTAAAAGTAAAGAACGGTACAGTAAATAAACACAGAGGCAGTAGGATTCTGTATCTAGAAAGTTAATAGAAAGTTAGGACCCCCTACTCTTCTATCAAAACCAAGGCACTATCAGCAGCTTTGAACAAGGTTTTAAAAGGGCTCTGAAGGTCACTGGGAACGGTGTGCCCAGCCCCAGCTGTGTCTCTCCAAACCTCCCTCAGTGCTTGACTTTTGTGTTTAAAGCAATTTCATGATGACTTTTAATTTGGCACTGTAAGTATATAATTTAAAAATCCTCTCATAACAGAAAAGAATGAAAAAAAAAATTCATTGTGAAATTTTGCACTGGTGTCCTTTACCTTGAGTTTCTCTAGTTGGAGAATTACAGCTAAGGATTACAAGCTCCTGATATGAATGCATGTTTGAGTGAGTGCTTATAATATACCCACAGAGGAATACAAGGAAACGTCGTCTATTTTGGCAACCCTTGCACTTTTCAAATTAGATGCAGAGAAGTTATTCTAATTGTTTAAAGGTCTCTGAGTCTCAGCAAATTGTATTGACAGAGCTTTCACTTTCAATAAAAACCAAACCTGAAATGTTTTTGTAAATGTGTTGTTTTCATCAAGATTTTTCTTTCGCTGTTATTACCCTTTTTACTGGGCAAAAATTACACAGGCAGCCACACTTATGCACATCCCCATCCCTAGTGCCCCCCTTCCCCACCACAAGTTTCCTGATTTCTCCGGTCTTTTTACATCCCCATCTCCTGACCCACCACAAACCAGCTGCACACGGAGCCAAGGGCAGTGGGTTTGCTTCTAAGTAAATGCAGAGGCAGGAGGAGAAAAGGGGAAAAAGGAATTTAAGGAGCGGGGGGGGAAATTTAAGGAAACTGGGAGGACAGGCAGTATGAGGAGAGCCGAGTACGGGCAAAGCAAGAATAAGATGAGCCAGGACGACTGAAGCAGAGAGGAGCGAAGATTTTGCTACAGATTGCCCTGTCATGAAATTGAAATACGGGGCTTTAAATCGCAAGGTAGGTGAGGCAGAATGAGATAAAAGGAAGCCAAGGGAGTAGTAGTGAGCAATAAGCTGTGTTTGTGATGCACATGCACAGTAAGCGCATAAACCAATTAATGAAAATATTGCATTAGCATCTGCGGCGGGATCATCCCTCCTCTGTGCCCACACGGAGCTCTCCTGGACGCGGCTGCCTCTTTTCAGTAGGGACCCGCTCGTGCCCATCCAAATTTTCCAGTGGAAGAAGTGGTACTGCTCTGGTTTTAATGAGTTCCCTAATAAAGAGGTGATGACTGGCAGTGCAATTTCCCTTCCACACTTTGTGCTTTCATGACTGGAGTTTATTATTAACCTCACTACTACATTTTCTGTTATTTTACTCTGGTGGTTTAATTGTATTTCCACCTCAGTCATGTGCATTCGCTTTCTAATCGTCTCCTTTCCCAGATTGCTTTCATGTGAGCAGCAGGGCTTTTCTGTTAAGTACTCTGCAATGTTTTTAGCAGGCATTTCTTTCTGGTTTAATCTCTCTTTTTTTTCCCTCTCTGCCCATGTATTACTCATCCTTAATGGGGTACAGCACCTTGTGCTCTCTGACATGGAAAACAGGGACAATGTAAGCAAACATCAAGGACAAAGCATAAAAATAATGGAGGCAGTCTCTGTAAAAGTGGAATCAATGACTCAGGCAAGTAGATGCCACGTGTAACTAATTTTAAGGAAAGACAGCATCAGCCATGCCTAGAAATGCAGATGTATTTATCACCTTTCAGCCCCCCTGTTTAGCTGTTACTAACAGCATATTGGAAGGGAACAAAGGAAATTTCTGAATGTAGAAGCCAGAGATGCCTTAGCAAGGTGGTCCGGGGTAATGGAAATTTAGGGCACAAAGAGCAGGTCTGATTCTTATTTTATTAATGCTGATATGAATCAGGTGTGTGTATGCACTGAAGGAGTGATGAAGTTGTGCCAAGGTAGGGTTGGAGAGAAGTCGGCCAGGTCTCCCATCTCCCCTCTAACACAGAGCAGCAGCCCCCTCAGGAATGGCACCTCTGCCCTCACTAAATAAAAGAAGATGGAAATAAATCTTTGGACTCCACTGTAAAATACTGGGAGGCGTGCACAGGTGACCCGGGGTGTGTGAGAGCTAGTCAGTGCGTGCTTCTAACAGGGCGAAAGAAGCAAAAGCGCAGTAACCCTAATTGTATGGTCAGTGGTTTAGTATTAAGTCAATGAAAATAATTGAGAGTCAACTCTTTCTTTACAGTCTGGCCCCTTTCCAGCACTGGCATTTTAGGGGAGCCGTACATCGGATATCAAAAAAATGTAATTTGCTGGAGTTAGTTAAAGGTCACTAATGTGAATGAGAATCGGGACCTTTGATTTTACATCGCAGCGCACGTTTCCATTTGATGTGTTACACACAAACGCTGCTCGTCTGTAAGAAGTAAGGGCGGTTCACGTTCATTTGCTGAACAATTGTAAGCAGTGCAGAAAACCTCATGAAGCTGAGGCAGGGCCTGGAGGGACTGCCTCGTAGCAAAGGACAAGCCCTTCTGCTGATGGGGTTATGAGACAGACCCTGAGCTGCCTTGGTTAAGGTTATAAACATCTCCATGAGAAGAAAAATCTGGGTGCTGAAGAGCTCTTTAGACTACTGGGGAAATGTATGATAAGAACCACAGGCACGTGGATAAAACGGAACAAAATCAAATAGGAAGTGAAGCATGCCTGAAATGGTGAAGCCGAATAATCTGTTGATGCAGCAGAAGTGGGTGGTGAACTCTCTGTTTCTGGTTATCCATGCTGGATACCCTGCGAGAAGACATACTTTAGCAAAGCACATACAGAGGGGTCAGGAGAGGAGACCCTGAGTAAATTTAAAGGCTTGTATTAAATAAAGATTTGATTAGATGGTCTAACAACCTTGGTTTTAACCCCCGTGAACCATTTGCTCTGGCTGTCCTTCATGGCAGCGCTCTTGGCCGGATGCCCTGAGCGGGGCTGGCGGGCGAAGGCAAGATGCGGGCAGAGGCTGGCCAGGAGAGGAGCGGTCGTGCATGCAGCCTTCAGCCTACGGTGTGTGGCTGTGTTAGCGGGGGCGGGCTTTTCCAAAAGCCGTGCTGATGAAACCCCGCCGCAGAGATCTGCAGGACATGGGAGCTCCTTTGGGCTACCTGCCTGAAGAGCTTTTCAGCCTTTCGGCACAGGAGACGGGGAAAGCCATAACCCTTTGCCAGCATCCTCGCAGGACTCGTGGCGCTCCTGTGACAAAAGAGCGATATCAGTCCCCACTTCGCAGATGGTGCAGTGAAGCACCAGAACCCACATCACCCGATCTGAGATTTTCAGAATTATCCACTGCACCATTCTCTGTCCTTGACTTCCCTGGGATGTCTGACTGGGAGATGTCCTGCTGCCGTTATCAGAAGCCCCTTCCTCACCCCTACAGTAAGACAAAGCGGATGGCAACATAAATAAGACGGTCCAAAATAAAAGCCCACCTGCAAGTAAACCGTGGAGCTCGTTTTGAAAATGTGAACCACATGTACTAAAATAATTTTCTTAGAGCAGAACATTAATTGTCACTAACTGATGACACAGCTGCCCCTGCTGCTCAGCAGGGATGTTAGGAAGGGCCTAACTAGAATCATAGAATAGTTTGGGTTGGAAGGGACCTTTAAAGGATATCTAGTCCAAGACCCCTGCAATGACCAGGGACATCAACTAGATCAGGTTGCTCAGAGCCCCGTCCAGCCTGACCTTGAATGTCCCCAGGGATGGGGCATCTACCACCTCTCTGGGCAACCTGTGCCAGTGTCTCACCACCCTCCTTGTAAAAATGTCTTCCTTCTATCTAGTCTAAATCTTCCCTCTTTTAGTTTAAAGCCATTACCCCTTGTCCTATCGCAAGAGGCTCTGCTGAAAAGTTTGTCCCCATGTTTCTTGTAAGCCCCCTTTAAGTACTGACAGGCCGCGATGAGGTCTCCCCGGAGCCTTCCCTTCTCCCGGTTGAACAACCCAAGTGTCTTTTGGGCAGGAGCGGGGCCGGAGGGGGGTGTCTGGGGGGGTCCCCCCCTCCCGCGGGCTCCCACGGCGGCTCTGGGGGGCGCAGCGCTGCGCGGGGAGGCGCAAAGGGCGGGCTGCAGCGCCACCTGGCGGCCAGCGGGGGCGAGCCACAGCCCGGGGGCTGCGCGCTTCCTGCGCGTACCGCGGCGAGCGCCCGCCCGGGGCGGGGGCGGGGGGGGGTGGCGATGCGCGCTTCCTGCGCGCTTCCTGCGAGTCCCGCAGCGAGTGCCCGCCTGGGGGACGCGCGATTCCTGCGCTTCCTGCCGCCGTGTTGCCACTGGAAGGACTTTGCGGACTGACGAATCAAAAATAAACCCAAATAAAATAAATTTAAAAATATAAAAAAAATTCAGAAAGGGGGATTTTTCAGGCCTGCCACATTAACCATGGAGCCATAGCCATGTGCGACCTGCGCTGCCTGCGACAGCGGGGCCAACGCTGCATATTGGTCAATGGAAAATCAGTTATTAATCAGCAAAGAGCTATTGATTTTCCATCTGCTGTTTCCATAGAACAACAAATTGGCTGTTGCAGTCGGCGAGCTGCAAAGCGCCACCAGGAGCACCTCTGGCCCAAAGGAGCAAGTCGATCCGCGGCAGGAGATGCGGGATATTCTGGGGTCACTGCTCAAATAGAGCAGGCCCCAATCTGGAGAACGTGGGGGGGGTACATTTCGTGTTTATAATTAACAAATTAGGGCAAATTCACGGTTGCATTGAGAAGCAGAATGGAAGCCGTGGCATATTATTCAACTCCACATAAAAACATATTTTCGAGGGATGTAGAATGTTTTCCAGTCGGTTCATAGTGGACCTGAGAAATACATCATTTTCCTCTGTCAGAATTCAGTCAGCAAAGCAACCTTCTCCTTTCTTTTTTTAATGCAGTGGAAATATTTATAAGGTATTTGGTGAGACAGAGTCTTCTGATCGTTTTCCTTCTATGTATAGATCATTTGTGATGGCTCACCCAGGCAGATGTGTGCTGATCTGGACCATACGGGCTTGCCGATTTATTTTAGGTCTATAATGGAGACTTTTATCACCAACTGCTGGGATTTGGGTTCTTTTTATGAAACTTGCCCAGAAATGGAACATTCTGAGACCTGACATTCTTTTGTAGTCTTTGTCCTAAAATCCTAAAATCCCTGAGTAATATACTCAAGCACGTCATTGAAATACATCCACAACGCAGAGCTTATGCTGACATTTACCCAGGAGCGCATCAGTATCAGCAGTGTATAATGCTGCATAAAGGGAACAGGCCAGTGTTCTTTCATACTTTTTAGTATGAAAATTATGATTTCATGATCTAGAAGATGCCCTCGTTTGGATCTAAATTTTAACCGTCCAGCAGTCAGCGGAGCGTGAAGGTTGGCTTGGGTCTATTTTAGCTACCTTTTCAAAATGCACGCAGTCGGTGTTCCTCTGCATTTCACTGCGTTTCTCTAACTGATCAAATTGTGGTTGTTTCTTCAGTCATGGTCATAGAATCATAGAATCATAGAATCATAGAATCATAGAATCATAGGGTTGGAAGGGACCTCTGGAGATCACCTAGTCCAACCCCCCTGCCAGAGCAGGGTCACCTAGAGCAGGTTGCACAGGAACGCGTCCAGGTGGGTTTTGAATGTCTCCAGAGAAGGAGACTCCACCACCTCTCTGGGCAGCCTGTTCCAGTGCTCTGCCACCCTCAGGGTAAAGAAGTTCCTCCTCATGTTTAGGTGGAACTTCCTATGTTCAAGTTTGTGCCCATTGCCTCTTGTCCTGTCCCCGGGCACCACTGAAAAGAGCCTGGCCCCATCCTCCTGACACCCACCCTTTAAGTATTTATAAGTGTTGATAAGGTCACCCCTCAGACGTCTTTTTTCCAGACTGAAGAGACCCAAATCCCTCAGCCTTTCCACAGGCTTTCCACAGGTTGTGTCCCGCAACACAATGACAGTAGAAAAGGCACGAGCTCTCAGAGCTGTCATTAAGAATCACAAGTTCATTTACTCACCACTGAAAATTTTATCTGAAATAATCCAAAGCCCCACAACCATTACAGGCGACTGGAAAGAGGGAAGATTTTGCCTCTTGGAAATGCCTCTTGGAAACCAGGGCTATGAAAGAATTACCCCGGACCTTGATATGAAGAGCATAGTGCGTAGCTCTTTTCTGGTGATGACCGTCAGGAGAACGTTGGAAGGTAGGTTAGGTGCTAAAATTGTTCGTGGAAGATGGTGTCCCCAGTGTCACAGTTACTGCTGCCACTATGGAGAACACAGTCCTGGCTTCATACAGCATCGCTGGCACGTGCAGCCCTACTGCAAGGAAACACTGGTCAGCTCACGTGGTTTAAATCGAATTGAGATTAAAGCAATTTATTGATTTATTAACAGTGCGTGTTTAACCTGCAACCAGTGAACTCTGTCATCAGGACTGAAATCAGGAACACAGCAGATGATAGACCCCAGGACCAGACACTTGCAAAACGTTAATAAATGCCTGCAGATTTCTAAGCACGCTTTTATAGCCCCAACTTTTAAGCCCCCCCCCCTCCCAGGCAGTGTGGACCACACACCCCATGGCCTGTGTGTGCATGCAGGTGCCCCACGCACAGACCCTCCTGCGGAGACGTGGCTGCTCCTGTGGTGCACGCACCCATGCCGCTGCCGGCTGTCACCCTCTCAGATGGTTTTGGGGGCCCCATAAAGCCACTTAGCTGAGGGGGCTGTGGGGGATCCCAGCCGGGGCTGTGTTCCCCTGTTTCCATTGCTGTCCCCGTGCGAGCTGGGTGAGCTGGCAGCCAGCACTGCCCTTGCTTCTGAGCCCTGAAGGTTCGTCAGCCGATACTCCTCGTTTCCCGCGCTGCCTGGCCAGGGAAGGCCCCTCACGGCTGGCAGGGGAAGCCAAGCGGGAGTTCTGCTTGTCCGCTCCTGGTCTGGGGCCATCCCGGGTGACTTCTCCAGAGCAAGACCTTTAGAGACTTGACCCCTTTGCTTTGCTCTCTCAGAAGAGTTTGCAAAGCAGCTGGAAATGTCCAAGTTTACTGGTGGTAAACTTGGTAAACTGGTTATATGGCCCTGGGCCCGTGGGGCTATGGAAGTTTAAGGTCCTCTCCGAATGCAGCTTCCTAGAAAACTGGGGCATTGTTACAATGAAGTCTCTATCTCTGTACTGATAATCTTCCTGCCTAGATCGTAGTACTTTGTATTTATTTCTAGTTATGCTTGTTTTCTTCAACCTAATA
Source organism: Chroicocephalus ridibundus (assembly GCF_963924245.1). NCBI lineage: Eukaryota > Metazoa > Chordata > Aves > Charadriiformes > Laridae > Chroicocephalus > Chroicocephalus ridibundus. Next base: position 96,285,084 of record NC_086286.1, on the reverse strand, counting down.
TATGTACACCTCTTCCTTTTTATATATTTTTATTTATTTTTTTCTTTAACCAGGTTTTCAAGACAGCGTTCTCCTTTTATGTAACTCCTTCCTTTTCCTTGCAGTTTCCCCGAAGTGCTTTCTTCCTCTGCTGCTTTCCCACCTGTGTCGGTCCCTCTCCAGCTTGATGTTACCTAATTTTATTTATTTTTTTTTTTACTCCTTTCTTGGAGGCTTCAGCCCTTTGGTCCCAGTCACTGTCCAAAAGTGAGTGTGTTCCCAAACACCGAGAGTGTTCCTGGCGGTGCCTTGCTCAGTCACCCTCCGGATGCTGCCGAGCGAGCATCCTTGGGGCTACACCGGAGCTGATCACAGCATCTCCTGTTAATGTGCGTGATAGCCTCTCGCTGCATTGTGACTCTCAGTTTGCAGCTGTTTGCACTTGACCAGAACATGGAAAAATAAATAGTAATTTGGGGGCACATTTCCCCACCTCCTCTTTTTTTTTTTTTTTTTTTTCCTGAAAAACTTTTAAGTGTCTGAATTTAGCCAGCTGGGGTGCTTCTCCCTGGGGGCTCTGTGGCAAAGCTTGAACCACAGTACAAGAGGGAAATGGAAAGTAAAATAAATCACAATAGTGATATTTTCAGATGTGAGAAGGTCCTTATGTAGGGTTTTAGTGTTCTCCAGCTCGGACAGTGCTGAATTGTCCTTTAGGGGAAAAAAAAAAAAAGACAAAGGAAGAATGGAAAACAACCTTTTTTGTGTCTCTTTTTATATTTCCTGTGCACTCACATCTCCCGCTTCAAGACTGAGCCAGGTGGAACTGAACCTTACATCAACTTCTTCCATGCTTTGAAAGGTGCAAAATGCAAAGTCCAAATAAACCAACAAAAGTTTAGATGAGAGTCGTATTTACAAAGCTACAAGGCAACTTCTTTACCTTGCTCCCTGCAGCCCTCCCGCTCTTATGTTTATGCATTATGTGAAGCTTTTTAAAGCTGACATTTGGGATTTATCCCTGGAGGATTATCTTTGAAGCAACACATCACTTCTTAGTACTTATGATTTTCTTAACATCTTGCATTCATAATTCTAAGACACAAATAATACTATCAATATTAATGCATTGAAGACATTTTCTTCTGTACCTGAGGATACGTTACTACCCACAGAGATAAGTAACATTTCATAAATATATACAACAATCTTAACTTTTGTTATCATGACGTGTCTTCAGTGCTGTGATTGTAATAACACTTCAGAGCGTGTCATTGTTACTAGCTGTAAAGAAGCTACTTCTCAGGAAACATTGAGTCCATTGAGCCAGCATCTCTACCCACGCGGAGAAAATACTGAATAAATATATGAATACACAAATATACAAATATATATATAAAAGTGTGGTTACTCATTCAAGTGAAAAGAATTTTGTCTTGTAAAAACCTTTTAATAGGTTTTCTGTGAATATCTACATAAAAATCATTTGTTCATTTAACAAGAAATAGTTAAACAGTTGTGCAAGGCTGTGCTTAGGCTTCTGTTGGGAGAAAGATTTTGTAGACCCTCCTTCTGCATTTAAAAGGTGCCATTTTCTCCTGTGCCTGCAGAAGGAATTGTCTTTGTTTTGTGTCGTCACCCCACAAAAGAGGTGAATAGCCCCCTGTTGTCTGTCAGAATTCCTTGGGCTGAAAGGGGTCTACTGAAATTACTCAAAAATTTTGAATAAAGGTTAAAAAAATGATGTTTAAATCCATTCATGGGTAATTCATATGAGGGAAATAGGTTTAATTTAATTATTTTCTATTGTAAATCATGTTGTATTATTATTCACATAGATAGAGAATTGGGTAAGTTACCCTATTTATTTCTTACTACTTATGTTGAGGAAGACCCTAATGCCTCTTGCAGCAGTGTGTTTCCTTTATCTTTCCATAGTTTTGGTGTAATGTTTGCAGTGGAGGCCTCAAGATTAATAATAATAATAATAATAATAAATAATAAGTATACTTGCTATTAATTATCTAATTCTCGTTTAGACACAAACCAGAAATTAATAAACAGAAATTAATAAACAAGGGTACTTGCCAGAGACATTTTCCATTTTGACTGTGAAATAGGTAGAAATAATTGATGGACTGATTATTTATTTATATATTTCAAATAGGAGGCAACAAAATGAAAGAGAGCACATTTAAAAGCTTTATTATAGGCCCTAGGCAAAGGTTTTGCTCTTGTAATGTATTTTAATATGCTAACTGATTTATGGATAATAAAGCTGCATGAGATGTTTGCAATGGAATTGGGGTCGCTTGAAGTTGGTCTTGGGGTCACCACAGAGTGAAGGACCCTTCACCCAAACATCACAAACTATGGCTGTCTCATCACTAAATCATCTGTGCTGGGCTGCTGAGCCTCTGACTTTCCTACGTGTACAAGTCCAGACAGGATTTTTGCATCTTCTGGTCCCCCAGCACACTGGGTCACAAACCCCCTCTGAGACCGCCTTGGCTTCACTTTGTAGCTTTTGCTGGCTTCAGTGTTCAGAAACCACCTCCTGATTTCCAATCTCATTTTTTTTTTCCTGGCTGATTTATGCCTTTTGTTGGTTGTTGTTGTACCATTATTGTATTTTATCTGAAATAGTTTTTCCGTTCCTAGAGTTTAACCCTCTGATACAGAGGAGCTTCATCCTTCCGAGGGTCTTGCTCAGCTAAGCAAACCAAGCTGTCCTACTAAATACAGCAAATCATAGAATCATAGAATTGTTAGAGTTGGAAGGGACCTTAAAGATAATCTAGTTCCAACCCCCTTGACTTGGGCAGGGACACCCTCCACTAGACCAGGTTGCTCAAAGGCTCATCCAGCCTGGCCTTGAACACTTCCAGGGAAACTCTGCTCACCCTAAAAGTTCTCTCCTATGTCTAGTCTGGCAAAATTCAACTTTCTTGTACATAAGTGACTAGAATTGTATAAGACCCCAACGACAGTCCGTGTTTTGTCAGACCCATCACAAAGTTTCACTTGCCTTTGTCATGGCTGCAAGGCTTGGAGACATCTGCAAATACACGCAAGCACTTGTGTATATGTACAAATGTATGTCTTTACATAAGTACACATGTGCATGAACACACATACATCCACACATTATTTTTAGTGTTTGTTGCCAGCTGAGGAACTCCTGGATTACAGTGCTGAATTATTATTATTGCTGAAGTGCGCGGCCTTGTGTGTTATGGTGCTCCTCTGGGATTGCTCCTGTCCTCGGCACCATCTCTCCCTGTGTGACAGCCAGTCTCCCCGTACTGAGGATGGTGTACTTGGCAAATTTTGTTACCACTTGACCACTTCTTGCTCCATTAATATTGCTAATACCAAACCAGACCCAGTCCTTGAAAAACTTTGCTCATCATCTTCTTCCAGTCTTGGACGATCCCTTCCAGCCTTGTAGCATCCCTTCCAGCTCATCCTGTTGATGCGTTCATTCCAAGCTTCCTTACTCACACTACATGGCTTGTACTCATTCTTCTCAATACAAAATAATTTCCTGTGTGGCTGTATAGCAGATGTTTCACAGATGTCTAGATAAATGAGGTTTTGGTGCTAGTAATGCATAATAAGAATAGTTAAAAATATCAATTATAGTTCCCAAGAAAGATGCTAGGATCATCTGACAGGTATGTTGCATTAATCTTCCATCCATCTTCACTTGTTTAATTAGTTTTTCTTCAAAAATGACTCCAAGGCTGCATATATGAATCAAGTCAGTATCATGCTCTGAACTGCACATCCTAGACTTCTGCTCTTTTTCTTAATTTTGTTCGAGATCTCCACTCTCAGACTTGCGACCGTATGAACCCAGTCCAGCATGAACTAACTCTCTGGTTCTGGCTATTCTGCTGGTATTGAGGTGACAACTACTTCCTTCACTGTGTTTGAGTTTGTCACTGTATGTAAGAGCGCATCCCTAATGTGACTGTTGGCCATTAAAGAATAAACAACTCTCCTGATGTGGTCAAAGACTTGCATTCGCTTCAGAAGAAGCTGGAAAAAGTCCTGGTGAAGATAACTGTTTCTGCAGGCAGGCAAGGAAAGCTGGAGGTAAGGAAAGGTGGGATGGACCAACCAGAGTAGCTCTGTCATTTCTGTCATTAAGTTTGTCGTGTTAAGCCTGGAATGAAAATACCTCTTTCCCATCGTCCCCGTCCCAAAGCGGATGCCAGCAGCACTTTTATAATTGTGCCTATGGTCGCGGTGGTTGGACGTAATCAATTCTCTGGCTCTGTCCCTCATACCTCTTCTTCCCAGACATAGAGCCTATGCATGCAGCCTGGGGGAAGGATGTGGGTTGGCGTGGATGTGCAGTTGACTTGACCACCATTGTTGCAGTAGCAAACGTTGCTGAAGCAGTAGAAGTCCTTAGACACAGAGCAGGACAGGAGGGCTGCTGAGACTCCTCTTGGAAGGTCAGGGGAACGCATCTTTGCTCTGTGTCCCTGTTGGACCTGGACTGAAAATCAAGGCCTTCATTTGTAACAGGGACAGCAGCAGCTAGAACTGGAGGTGAGGTGGGGGGTTTTGGTGACCACTGGGTGGGGAGGAACACTACACCCATGAAAAGCCATGCAGGGCCTCTTGGAGAAAACATCTCCAACAGTGTCCCAAAAAGGGAAACAAAAATGGACTGACGAACCTAAAAAGCACACACGGCTGCTTCAAAAATCTTCTATCTTACTTCCAGCATGTTCCTGCAGTGCCCGTCATGGCAATAGGTCTGCCTAAACTCTTTCATTTTCCTGTTGCAGTGTAATGAAGGTTTGCTCCCCCAGTTAGCTCATTTTTAATCCCTTTTCTGAGCTGGGCATGCCTTTTTCATTTTTTTTATAATGCTTAATAATCATGTATGTTCAGTCCCCTGGGTGGTATGTTAATTCTTTTCTTTCATCTACTTAATTAGAAGATTTTGTTCTGCATAAAATATACGAGGCAGCTGGGGCAGGGTCTTATGAACTGGTGAGCATCCAATAACTATATTAAGCAGTTTCTTAAGGCTTTGAAATTGTCTTCAGATGGTAGCTGTTGACAAACCCTGAAGTGAAGCACTACTTGAATATTCACATTAAAACCGCCATTGCAGTTAAGTTAGCGATGCATGATTAATTGGCTTAAAAGCAATGGATTCATATGGAGTAAAATGCCTCTATGAAAATCAATAGCATGACTACAATTAGCGAGAGCATTACTTTGAAGATATTAAGGGCCACAAATCAAATCTGTCAGCTGAAGAGCAACAGTGGCTGTATATACAAACAAACAGCCGTCGTGTCTGTAAGACAGCATGAGGGGCTTATGGGTCTTTCTCTTCTCTTAATAACTGCAGTGATGGGGGCAAATAACAGAGTCAAAGGTGCTACTTTGCTTCCACCCCTGAGGTTTGACCAGGATCTCTTGGTCCTTGGGCACATGGGGGTGTGCAGGACTTGACTCCATCACCCAAGACTAGCTCCCCTCTCTTTGCCACCCGTGTTCACCCCCATTTCAGGTGGTGTTGGCAGCCCGCGACAGCCCCACAACTGACAGATGGGCAGTGCCAGAGTTTCACGGGGGTCTTGCTCCTCTACCTTGAAAACACAAAGGCTTTTTTTGGTTGTACAAGTGTTATAAACACTGCTCCTCTCTTGTTGCATCCCCACAGACCCCCTCTTATGCTATTGCATAAAAGCCTCTTCAGGACTGAGAACTGCTTCAATCCATAGGCAAATGAAATACAGTATTGTGGCCATGTTTACGGTGGTACTCAGGGAAATGCTACAGATTTCAGAGTCTTCCTAGGACATGTGCCCTGAATGAAAAAAAATAATGCACCACTTGGGTGCATTTTCATGTCTTTCACTCACACAAACATGCTGAGCGGCTGATTCTGTGTATCACTGCAAAACTAGAAAGCTGTCTGTCTGTCTGCTGGGGCACTAATCCTCTTGGTTTGAAGCTGATGTAAACCGTGATAAGAATTTTAACTTGGAAATGAAGGGAGAAGGATGGAAGAGATTTCTTTAACCTTCATGCCTGGAGACCCAATGTAAAAAAAAATGAAAAATAAACTAAACAACACTATGTCAATCTAACGGAAGTGCAGAAGGTGAGAGGATGGACAGTACAGAGAAGGAAAGTGAGATGAGAACAGGGAGGCTAAACAACAGCTGTATTGACCTAAGTAGAAATTAGCCCCAGAATCCTCATCCTTCAAAAAACGCAATAAAGTACCTACATTCTTCTTAAAAATTTAGGAAGTATTTAATTGAGTAAATTATCAAATAACATTGAAAAACCACAGTGTACTATAAAAATATTCAGTTGGGATAGAGTTTTGTGAACGACCCTTAAAGTTAATACTAGTGCTAATACTGGTGCTTTTGAAATTTGCTGGTGGCATGAAGATGGGAAGCATTGTCAATATTGCAGAAGATGATGAAGAAAAAAATGCTATCCCAAAGAGGAAAACAACGTCACAAACTTCAGCGGAACACAGGGCAAGATCATTTAAAGACTAACGTGGAGAATTTACACTGAAAGCTGGGAACTTATCAGCTGGAAATGGAAATGGGGAGAAAGCACTGGGTCACTGAGCCAGTCAGGACGAATATTGTCATCGGTGTGATCCAACCATGAAAGGCAAATCCAGGCTGAGGATATCCCTGATGACGTGTTTCCAGTGGAGCGAAAGCAGCATTCAGGCGGTTTTGTGGAAGACCGTGCTGAGACCTTGTCTGGAGCGTTGTGCACCTCCTTTCCAGAGGTGGTGACACTCCCGTGCATGAAAGATGGAGGAGCTGCAGAGCCCAGCCTGTGGGATGGATGTGGGAGGCAAAGGCAGGGGCTTGGCTCACTTAGTCCTTCCAAAGCTGAAAAGAGATGTAATTGTTCCCTGCAAACACATCGTGACACTAAATTCTGGAGAAACAGGAGAAGAAAAGCTATCTAAGCCAAAGAATGTAATTCATATAGAAACAATTGGGAATATATTTAGCCAGGATTTCAAAAAATGTTTTTCATTATCAGTGTACTGAGGCTCTGGAATAGGATAGTGGTCAGTTCGTTAAATACTATGACCAGCGTATTTGGCAAGTGACTGGTATTAAAGGCTCAGGAGCTCCTTTTCAGTCTTATATTCCTTCGACTGGCACTGCTTAAAGCTAGGAATAGATAGAGAGTCTCATATCCCAGCAGAGCTGATGCTGCTGGTCTGTAACACCAGGTCCGGGCTGTTATAATTGCTTAAAACTCAGCCATCCTGGTCTTCTTTCATTAGAGCTGTGCTTGCTGTGGGAACTGGAGGACAAGCAGAATGGGTTTCATTTCGTTTATTCCCAGACCAGCTGCTGTTTATCCCTCTGAGACAAGTGCCCAGCACCCCTCCTCCTGTGCCGCATCAGTCTGGCACCTCAGTCCTCTGCTGTGTCCCCGTGCTGCAGACAGCGAGTGTGCTTTCTGTGGAGCACAAGCTGTGCAAAGCATCCCGGCATATCAGACACGCCGGAACAAGCCCAACAAGATTATCCTGGAGCTAGGTGAGAGATTCAGACCTGGAAACTCATCCTCCTCACTGCTGGACCTCCCCAGCCCAGAGTGGGCTCCTTTGGCAGCCTCAAAGGTTGGTTAGCCCAATACTCAACTGGAGGAGGGAGGGGGCAATCAGAGCCCCCCGCGCACAGCACACACCTTATCTTGACTCTGCAAGGCAGAGTCACCTCGGGACTGCCATAATTCAGGTTTGGCTTCTCCTATCTTGGGGGTGAAGTGATGGACATGTTGCACTGTGTTCCAGACATCCCTTCTTCATCTCATCCTTTAAGTTTAGGAGAAAAGATGCCTCATCTTCTGGCTCTGGCTCCCCCAAGCCAGGCTGGGAGCCATTCCTTCCTCCAGCCCCACCTCGCACAGCTGCTGGTGGCTGATAAAACCTACCCCACTATTTAATAAAGTGGAGAGAAGATGTCAAAGTATGGAGGGGTGGGTTTTGGCCTCTTTCTTATAAGTGAATAACTACACTGCAGGGCACGGGAGGTGCAGCCATCAGGCAGACAGAGATGCAGCTGGATGGATCTTCTAAGTAGCTTTTTTTTAAAAAAAACTCTCCTGTTATTGAATCCTGGGGAGGTGGGAAGGGGAGACAGATTTAATATTTTTTTTGTCTCCTAAAAAAGTGTGATTTATTATCTGAAGGCAATAATTCTAAATGGTGTTATTGGTATGCGGCACGCAGGGATCTTAGTGCTAGTGCATCTTTATTAATGTTGTTATAAAAGCTTCTACTGGGATCCTAGTTATCAAATGACTCTGACAGCAATTCATCCACAAAGCCCTGTGTTTTAATTTCTCACTATCTGAAAAGAAACGGTCTGGGTGGGTGGAAAGACTCCTATTTTCAGCTGCTTTGTCCTTTGCTTTAAAGCCTGGCACGTTGCAAGTGTAAAGGAGGAACATGTAGGATTACAGCGGGAGGAATACATCTTTGAAAAATAAATATCCTGCCATAAAAAGCATGTTACAAAGTGACAGGTACCATCTATTGATATAATGGAGTCTTTGATTCCCATAGTGCCGGCCATTATAGGAAGCGGTACATAGAGATGTGAGCCAGAGCCTTGAAAAACCCTTTGAATAGCAGCAGAGCCACAAATAGCAGCAAGGGATTTAATGGTAAAACATGTTACAAAGGTTTTGCTGTATGCACTGTGAAACAATAGAGAGTTAATGAATTACTGGAAACAGCAAATGTCTCCTTTGATACAAATCAGAGACTGATCAGGGAAGCAGCTAATTTCTAGGACTTCCTCCTCCTTCATCCCGCTCTCCAGTTATGGCTGTCCATGATCGCACAGGAGGTCCAGACCCAGCAGAATCTGTGAGCAAAAATGACCAGCTAACCCAAGGAGGCAGCTGAAAAATAATACCTTTTTTATTGCTTTCTTCTGGCAAGGCTCGAAACTTTTCCAATTGTGTGATATTACAGCAGTGCATCATATGAATGTAACAAAGTGAGCACTGAGTGAATGATGCATGAGCTGAAAGTGGAAAGGGGCAACGCCGGTGGTTCTAAAAAAAGCGTAGGTACATGTATGTCTGAACCGTTCCCCCCGCCAGCTCATTGCTTAGCATTTGTCCAGGCAAATCTGTCCTTGCGTCTCTTTCATCAGACCCTGGAAGGACAATACATTTTCTAGATTATAGCTTTGGGGGCCAAGTCTCTCCCACATGGGTCTTTTTGTGTGGCTGGAAAACGCCATTTCAGCAACACTGTGGTGTGATGGCCCTTGTTTCCAAGGAAGATGTATTATTGCTTGCCTGGAGAACCTGCAGCCTGGGACCCTAATTCCCTTTTATTAAAGATGCAGGGCGAAGCAACCTTTAAAATGGCCTTTAGTCTATTTAGAGGTGAAGAAGAGGTAGTAAGGTGTGGGCTCTGCGAGACTGGCTCTTCTTACATGACCAACACATAACACACATCTGCAAGGATCCACACAGAATTTTATTTCTCACACTGTCCTGCCCCAAACCTTTTTCCTTTGCAAGCTTATATAAAACCCTTTGAGTTTTCTCTGTTGAAAATGCAAAGTCTTTTAAATTCTGTTCTAATGAACGATGGCTTTTTTGTGCCTTCAGCTTGATAAGAGCAAGGTGTAGGTCTCAAAACTGAGGCCAAGCTGGAGCAATGTCACGGTTTGTTGGCAGTATAGTTGTGTCTGTGCTGGCATTTTACCACTTAGGTCAGGAAGTCTTCTGCTGGCCATTGCACTAGGAGCCAGGTTTTAAATCCAGGCACTTTTCTGGCCTAACCCTGTGGACAGGCTTGCCAAAGCTGCCTCAGGGCTGTACACAAACAAAACAAACCATTTTGGAGTCGCCGCTGGGTTGTCCCTAGTGTCCTCTTGTCCTTTTACTTATCTCTGTGTGAGACCGATGTTTCTGCCAAGGTTTGGCGCAGGCTGCAGGCGGCAGGGAGACAGAGCATCCGCAGGTCCCTCGCCTGGGTAGAGGAGACAGCGGCGCGGGGTCTTCTCCAGCCCTGCTCTTCCTGCTGGCTACCCAAGCGACCTGCCCTTCTCTTTAGTGCTTTACTTAGGCAGAGCTTGGTAACGAACATGGCTTGATCTTCAGCCCCAGCCTATTGTAGGGGGAGTGGGAAGCTGCTGGGCACCAGTGTTTGTGCTTGGGGTGAGCCCAGTCCCGGGTCAGCTCGGTGGTGCAGAGCCTGGAGAGCAGTGCTCCTTGGAGGAGGATTTTGCCTTGGAGGGCAGTGGCTCAGGTGTCCAGCATAGTATTGAACATATTCCTGGTATTTAACGACCATAGTAATAATTACTAGCTCTCTGAAAAACCACCGCCACCTCTAAATGGCTGAGGAAGTAAATAAAGACTTAGGGGCAGTGATGCTGCAGTGTACAGAGGCTGCATCCAGAGCAGTACATGTGCCACTCAGACTTTAAAACCTCTCATCCTGGCAGCAAGAATGGTCATCTTGTCAACACGCTTTCTGCTCTTAGTTGCATAACTGGAGAAGAGAAAGATTAAAAGAAATTTTTACATGTATGTCTCACCCATGCAGCTTGGGTCTCAGAGATGTGTTTCACTACGATGCATATAAGCAACAGGAATGGGCTGTTCTGTGAGTTTTGATCTTGGCATAACTCCATATTGTATAAAAACCATTAATGGAAATGAAACCAAAAGATGACCCATAGGAGTGCAAGACAATGCTACTTCGTGGTCCTGTGCGGGTGGAGGCCGGGGAGGTGACATGCGGGAGCAGAGTCATTCAGAAGAGCCACAGCACCTCGTAGCAGGGCATGGGGAGGATAGATACACAGGTTTGTTCGACAACTCTCTGCAATTAAATCCCCTCATACAAAGGGAAATCAAGAAAACTGGAAATACGGTAGCGAACGAGTGAACGAGGACCTCTGCAGCGAGCAGTGCTTTGGAAATCACAGCCAGCCAGTGGCTATGGAAACCTTCTACTATCCAAACGGGAATAAATAATTTAGGAAAGACCCATATTAAAGACTGAATTTCTCTCCCAGGCTCAGACAGATGGACTTCTTCCCTCGGGTAGATAATTTCTGTCTCTTTTAACAAAGTGCGGCTCCATCCAGCATTTCAGCAAAAGGTAACACCAGACCCGCAGAGCTTTTTGTCTTTTCAGCAGCCCATGCTTCACGCACACAAAATAAAGATAATATTGAACTAACCTCATCTGGACTAGAGCATGTGTGAGCAGGCATGCTTTAGCTGCCTAGCTAGAGAAAAACGATGGCTTTTTTTCAGGATGAAAATGTATGTAGTAGAACAAGAGCGCTGGCTTTTGGCAGCCCAGGTGAAGTCCCTCTTGCCATTGCCACTGCCTATAGCTTGAGAGCCCCCCGTCACTGAGGGATGATAGAGCATATACCAGGCAGTGCGGTTTCTTTCCCCAAAGTTTGGGTCTCTCTACACTATAGTAGAGTTACGAGCCACTTTTCTGCAGCTGAATTGCTCTTCCTGGGCTACACGCACTGGTAGCTGCAGCATGTGCTGCCAAATGAAGAGTCTGGGGAGAAGAAACGGTGAATGCCAAGCGATCCATCTTGAAAAGCCACCTGCACATAGGACAGGAAAGAAAGGATCCAGGAGTGCTTGAAAGTTAAATTTCACCAAAGAGGAAGGCTGTGTGCAGAGTTTCAGCAGGATCTTCCCTCTGCCCTGGTTCTCGTCTTTCCCTCTTCACTTGAATTGCCTTTTATATTCCTTTCCACCTGCCCTTTCTTTTCATTTTCCTTCTTCCCTTCCAATTAGTGTTCTTATAATAACAACCATAGTAAAGATAAAAGTTAGAACAGGAGGAAGAGAAGTAGTCCTGGAAGGAAAGGAGCGTTTGCCTCATCCTGTAGCTCACTGGCACGTTCAGCACAGGTCTGGGCTCCTCCAGCTGGACGCTCGCTGGGGCAGGACGCTGGTGGCACTGGCCAGCTGCACGGTGTGATCCCATTTTCCAGGGCACTTTCAGGCACTGCTGTAAAAACCACAGAAGGTTGTTTTTTATACATTATCTCCTTCCCACTTCTAACACATCCCGTACCAAAGGCTCTGCTCCCACTCTTCTGGGAAATCGAATCCCATGTTGCCTCCACGATGATTGTCATCTGATGACGAGTGGAAGCTGCAGGGTTACTCAGGCTCCCGGGAAAGAAAGGAGGGGAGCAGAGGCACCACGGGTTAAACAAATGATGATAGCATGAAGGCAATGGAAACGCATACAGGGAAAGGTTGTATGGCCTAGGGGACTGGTTTCTACAGGCCATTTCGAGGTATGGATCTCAGGCTGTTTAAGTGGGAGCAGCTGTCAGACATTTCCTAATCACAGAGGTTTGCCTGCCATGTTGGACCGAACTCCCGATTAGAAAGTCCACGGCTGGGAAAAGGCCGTCTGTGGGAGCTTACATCGTATTTTTATTGCTTGCAAATAGCTGTTAAAACATTTCCTACAACAATTCCCATTCATTCAAAATTTTCTATATTTTCTCTTGAAGTAGATTAAACTGCATACAGAGTCCTTAAAAATCAAACCTTGGGTAGCTTCCAAAGAGCCATAAAGCTAAGGTTGCATGATGATAACAGTCATTTGTAAAAGTAAATATGATAAAATGAACAGCTGCTTGCATGAAGCAGCACCACAGACTTCCTAACGACTAGATCGGTTCATTTGGGGTTTCAAAATAATTTGAGTTCTGCTTGTCTGAGTGCTGTTAATTGATCAGAAAGTGAAGCTGATCACTGCTCGCTTTTCCCTTGACATATATGCTTTAATAAATTATTGCTTGCAACTCATGCAGTGTTACTCATTATTGACTTCAGATACATTAGCTGGACGGATGGAAAGGACTGTTCACCAGAACCTTTAATATCATACTGGGGTTTTTTGAGGTTCTCAGCAGGACCTCTGCTCTCTGACAAACTCCCATCAATGAGGTGGGGTGGTTTTCAGAAAACTGCCAGAGTATTTTTCTTAATAATATGTGCAAGCGAGCTCTTCCTACTGCGAGAATTTTCACGTACTAAACACATTTAGTTGGCCATAAGCAACAAATAAATATATATCCTCGGATTTCAGCAGCTGATAAAGGCTTATTGCATTCTTTAAAATAAGGCACATTTGTATGCGGCACTGCTGGGTCTGAAAGTATAAATTGGCGCCTTCTGGATTTTCTTAGTAAACTCTGCTCTTGTGGTAGTCTCCAGAGAAAAGGCGCTAGACTTGGGAAACCCCCTCTCCTCTGAAAACAGCCTCATACAAGTTTGGAAAACTTGTTTGAAAACTTGTAGAAAACACATTTTTCTAAACCTGTGTGAGACTCAAGAAAATGCAGGATGGGAGACTGGGGGAAGATGGAATGAAAAAGGGACAAGGAGAAAGAAAACAGAGAAAGAGGCACTTAAAAAGAGAGTTAGGGAGAAAAGCTGATGAAAATGAAATGAGATAAGAAAATATGAAAGAGAAGCAGAAGAAGATGAAAAAATAAGGAGCACATATGTTTATTTTATAGGAAGTTGGCTGGCAGGCTGAATTTCAACTCTGGTCAGGGAATGGAAATTACGGTGGTCGCTGAATGAAAAGTGAATAACAAATATCCTAAATTAAGAGCTCAAGAGACTGAAATATGCTTGTAAAACTACCCTGGAACAAGAAAACCACCACATTTTAAGACCGAAGCTTGTTGATGAATAATTTGCAAGCAGAAAACAGGCTAAATGTCTTGGGTAAGAAAGCACTAGAAAATGCTTGCTCAGATACGCTGATGAAATGAAAGACCGTATTCTGCTATCAACTTTCCTTACTTTGAATTCCATTTAAAATAATGAAATAAAGAACCTTTTGCCATTAACCATAATATTGGATTCTCCTTCCCTGCAAGCAACTGCCCAGGTTGCTTTGTGGCTGGTGCTGATTTACATAATTGTTGTAAGCTTCTTGTATGACAAATGGTAAACTCATTTTTCAAGAGAGAATTCAGATCCACTTGTGATGGAAATGTGAGGGTAGGGACATAAGAGGAAGGTCTGCGTGGAAACAAGAGCTGGTATGTGGTGGTCCTGGGCAGTACTGCTGAGAGACTCGCTGACCTTATTCCTCCCTGGAAACATGACAACTTGGAGGCACTGTACAACTACTGCAACCTCTAAGCAGGAGATATGGTCTTCCCAAAATGTTTCTGGGGAGGTGGGTGGTGCTGCAGGGAGCCAGGGCTGGGGAGCCGGTGAGGTCGGGGCCAAGCCCCCAGTGGGGATGGAGCCATGGGGCCAGCCAGCCTCATACTTGAGTGCAGCCCAGCCCTGGCGCCGTAGGACCGTTCAGCCCATCGATGCACGACAGTATCTGAGCTTGGGAGGGAATAAAACCCACCCCGTGGGTCTCATCCAAAAGGCTACCACAACCCTAACACCTCAGAATCTCTTATCTATTGTTCATCTATTGTATCTTATCTAATCGACTGTTGGAGATCTGTAATGGTAAGAAAGTGTTGGTTTTCCCTGCATTCGCTGGAAGATTCAGTGCAGCAGGATGAAATTTCCACCCTAAAATGTATCTGGGATAATTCCCAGGCTTTCACTCTTTTACTGGTTTTAGTTGTTTTTCTTCTATATCAGCTTCAAAGGAGATCCTCAGTCCTGATTGGCATCACTGTCACTAGAGCAGAAATGCACCCTTCGTTTCTAACAGAATGGTGTCCGTATTTCAACATAAAGTCTTCCTCTAGGAAATCCATGGCTTGCATGATAGCACTCTGAATTATAACATCTGTGAGAAGGGGTAGCTGTCAGAACATATCTGTGCTTTTTTTCCTCTAATCCGTACATCAAGCAAAGCAGAAAATAGGAGGTGAGGAAAAGCTTTAATTCAGTACTACATTTCCACAGTAACAGAAAAATTCAATGCTGTAAAACGCAAACTGATCCAGCACGTGCAGTTTGCCAGACTTTGCTACATGATGGGTTAGATCTCTTACACACCTCTCGATCAGGTTGGAGGCACGTAACCACTCTGCCACACTTCAGAGAAGTTTGACATGCCAAGAGCGAGAAGGTAGCTAAAATAACAGCAATCTCTGCTTTAAAGACAGGTCTGTGCTGCCATCCAAACAAAGGTGTACGCAGAGCAATTGGCGGTGGAGGTGTTTATCTGGGTAAATTCTGTGAAGGTCTTTATGTCTTTGAGAGAAGCTGCAGGAAGAGCAGAAGCGCTCAGAGAGAAGGCAGCAATATTGGCCCAGCAAGGGAAGCTCTAACACAAAAATTCTTGGGAAAACAAGAGAGAAAACATCAGAGGGTGATCATTAATTGTCAAGGTATTCCTTGCATTACTTTAGAACTCAGAGAAACAGAATTTAGCTTAGTCTTGGTGAGGGAGCAAAGTTGCATTAAAGCCATCTGATGCTATTGTGATATTTTTTCTTTCATGAAGTTAAATTGCAGTCTGAAGTCTGGTCAACAGGTTGGTTGAAAAAGTGGTAGGAGCTCTAAAGATGAAAGTATAAACAGAGTGCAAAGTGAACAAGTAATGAGAATCAGATATCCTGGATTCACACCATTAACAGCCTCCAGAATATCACAGTTCATGGACGCCTAAAAGCACTGCTGGATTCACAGAAACACAGAATGGTTGAGGCTGGAAGACACCTCTGGAAGTCATCTGGTCTAGCCCCCTGCTCAAGCAGGGCCATCTGGAGACGGTTGCCCAGAAGTGTGTCCAAACGTCTTTTGAGTATCTCCAAGGATGGAGACTCCTCAACTTCCCTGGGTAACCTGTGCCAGTGATTGGTCACCCTCACAGTGAAAAAGCGTTCCCTGATGTTCAGGCAGCATCTCCTGTGTTTCAGTTTGTGCCCATTGCCTCACTGGACATTACTGAAAAGAGCCTGTTTCTGACCTCTTTGCACCCTCCCTTCAGGTATTTATATACATTGATGAGATCCCCCCTGAACCTTCTCTTCTCCAGGCTGAGTAGTCCCAGCTCTCTCAGCCCTTCCTCATAAGAGAGATGCTCCAGTCCGTTAATCATCTCAGCGGCCCTTTGTTGGACTCTCTCCAGGATGTCCACGTCTCTCTTTCACTGGGCAGCCCAGAACTGGACCCAGCACTCCAGGTGTGGCCTCACCAGTGCTGAGCAGAGGGGAAGGATCATGTCTCTTGACCTGCTGACAGCACTCCTAATGCAGCCCAGGACACCATTAGCCTTCTTTACAGCCAGGGTACGTTGCTGTTCAACTTGGTGCCCACCAGGCACCCCACTCAGCTTTTCTGCAAAGCTGACCTTATCCTAAAACCTGGCAAAGACAATGCTGAAAGTCTAAGACTACAATAGCGATGGTCCCATAACACATGCGGGAACACTGACACTGCAGAATGGGGGAACTGGTGGACAGGCTGCCATCTACTATACTGCAAGGTAGGGACCTAAATTTAACGTGTCTGAAAAATGAATTAAAGTAGAAAAGTTGCATGTCACAGCGGTGTAACAGTGGGAAGCCGTAAGAATTTCCTTTATGTCTCCTACAGTCATTAATTTCATGTGTGGAAATAGTGTGCCTGCCAGAACTGGAGAAGAGCTGGAATTATGCTTCAGCCAGAGCTTGTGCTCTATTATTATCTTATGCTCCATTATTATCTAAATGCAGAGCATGCTCTGGAATCAAAATCATTTTTGTGCATCTGGAGATAAAAAGACAGAGGAGAAAGAGTAGCTATATAGCTATTTTTTAATTCTGTGAATACTGTTCTTTCAGACAGAATTCATAAACCAGTAACTTCTTATCTTATATTCATGAAAAGATTGCCACCAGCATGTAAATGAGATATTTAAAATCTTAATCACTCTATCACTTACAAATACAACTTGAGATTTTCATGTAATTACATTACAAGAAATTCCATAAAATAAAGGTGAATAATTTATCACTTACATGATACAGCCAGAAATGGAGACTCCAAAGTGGATTGTAAAATCTATTTCTATTTGGACTTTTTAAGCAGCAAGAAATAACATTTTAACATATGGTACTGTAATATTGGCTCCTGATAAGATCTTCCTGATCCTCCAAACCATAGGCAAACTGAGCATGGACTAATTAGATTGGGACACACTATAGCTGAGAGAGGCAAGGGGAAATACTAACATATGCAACAACATATGGATAATGAAAGAGCATATGCTTATTATAATAAAACTGTGCTTCTGATATTTAGAAGTTAGAATAGAATAGAATCATGGAATCTTTGTGGTTGGAAGGGACCTTTGAGACCATCGAGTCCAACCATACACACACACAAAAAAAACCCCTACAATCTCTGCCACTAGAGCATGCCCTGAAGTGCCACATCTAGACATTTCTTAAACACCTCTAGGGATGGTGACTCCACCACCTCCCTGGGCAGGCTGTTCCAGTGCCTGACCACTCTTTCAGTAAAGTAATTCTTCCTAATATCTAATCTAAACCTCCCCTGCCACAACTTCAGGCCATTTCCTCTGGTCCTGTCATTATTCACTTGGGAGAAGAGGCCAACACCCACCTCTCTCCAACCTTCTTTCAGGTAGTTGGAGAGGGCAATGAGGTCTCCCCTCAGCCTCCTCTTCTCCAAGCTAAACATGCCCAGCTCCCTCAGCCTCTCCTCATATGACCTGGTCTCCAGACCCCTCACCAGCCTGGTAGCTCTCCTCTGGACACGCTCCAGCACTTCCATGTCACTCGTGTACAGAGGGGCCCAGAACTGAACACAGGACTCGAGGTGAGGCCTCACCAGTGCCGAGTACAGAGGCACGATCACTTCCCTACACCTGCTGGCCACGCTACTCCTGATACAAACCAGAATGCTGTTGGCCTTCTTGGCCACGTGGGCACACTGCTGACTCATGTTAAGCTGGCCGTCCACCAGCACGCCCAGGTCCTTTTCTGCTGGGCAGCTTTCCAGCCACTCTGCCCCAAGCCTGTAGCGTTGCTTGGGGTTGTTGTGACCGAAATGCAGGACCCGGCACTTGGCCTTATTAAACCTCATACAGTTGGCCTTGGCCCATTGATCCAGCCTGTCCAGGTCCCTCTGTAGAGCCTTCCTACCCTCAAGCAGATCAACACTCCTGCTGTGGTAAGGAATAAATATGTAGAAGTCAAGGCCCCTGATGAAAAATTGAACCCTCATGTATGTTAAGTCTTTACAGCATATAAAAATGACTACCTCAAATGACACAAAAACCGTGATTGTGTTTCCGTGAAGTCTGGTTTGTGGATACGTAAGGATGCAGAGAGCAGCCTGCACATGGAAGACCTGCGAAGAGGGTCCCATCTGTCTAGTAAAGGGTGTATCATAATTCACAAAAACTTCTGTGATGGGACACTGGTGGCTTTGCTTTGTCACCCTCTGTTCCCAGACAGACCTTCTACCAACTTACAGCACTGATCTGCAGAATGGCAAACAGAAGAGACAACTGGATGACATTCCCTCCTTAATACTTCATCAAAGCATTTGGTCTGATCTGGTTAGGCTTACAGGAAAGGGAAGTTTACGTTGGATATTTGTGATTTTTTTTCTTGATAGCACTGTGCAGTATAAATAGGGACTTTGCAACTTGCACGTAGCACGGCCAGCTTATAAACCGCTAATGGTCTGAGTAGGACTTGATTACCAAAATGAAGTTTTTACCTAAAGAAAAAGGAGGCAGCTTTGCAATGACCCTGTGTTTCATAAGAGCATGACTACGGTTTATTTACCCAGGTTTTAATCTTGTCCATATATTTCTTGCTAAAGGTGATCACCCATGAAGAATGCTACTCGCAGACTAGTTCTGCTTTGTCAAAAGCCTTTTCTAAGCTAATCAATGGAGCAACGCCAAGAGAGAGCACTTGCAGCATCATCACTCATTTCTATATGTCTATAAATGTTTTCTGCTTCTGACTTCTAAAATAAGTCCATCCAATTGGCTTTACATAAATTGACAGGAAGGCGGTTTGAATCTTCTGCCATATGTAAAAGATATGCTATTTGTTTCAGTTGCCTCCAGGGTCGTGTTGTCATTTGGCGGGGCCAATGCCTTCCTTCAGCTCTGCATTGCCTCTCCTTTCTCTTTCACCTCAACAGCAAAAAACATGCGCATAGGTGAGAGCATCTCTAAAAATATCTAGCATTAGCTAAAAGGAGTGTTCATCTGAGGGAGATGTGTGAAAAAGGCGGCAGATAGAGAGAGAGGGTACAGACGCAAAACGAGCCAAGGCTTAACATTGTGGCGGGGGGGAGGGGGAGGATTTGTTATACAGCCCTAGCTGTGCAGCGTTTTTGCTCTCTACGACATCTGCTCTGAGAGACCCCAAGCTAACTCCTTAAAGGGAGAGAAGTGGGGTGCAACGAGTGCAGCTCTGGACCGTGGTGCGCACTGAGGGTTTGCCACCGACTGTGGTGGTGCAGGACTGGCTTTAAAGCTCCCCCTCATCCCAAAGGCCCCCCACCCCAGTCGCCTGCAGGCAGCACTTTCACACTGCTCAATCACTGCTGGAGCATACTTAAATAAGACGACCGTGAGTTAGAGTCAGGTTAGCACAGCTGAGAATATTGGCAAGAAGAGTGCTAAAACCCAGTGCTATACAAGGGGTTAATTAACAATGTGAACCACAGCAGCAACATTGACAGAAAGCTAACAAGATACTATATTTTCTCTAGAAATAACTGTAAACAAAGCATTTGGCTTACTAGACTGCGCTGGAAGTAGAAAGAAATAGCCTGACTGGATTTCAAATATTACAGGGCTCATGGTTGATTAAGCTCAAAAGAAGTTTAAATATTTGTTGGGAAAAAACAGGATTCTGCTGCAGAAATATTTTGCCAGTGGCAAGCCCAGTGGCAGGAGTACTGGTTCAGGTATCTCCTGTTAAGGAGTACGAGGATGGCATTTTGGCATGGAGACAACCTGAGTGATTGGATGGAGAGAAGTCAGATAGGAGGCCTACTCACTGTCCTCTCCTGGAAAGGTGATGTGAGCTTCTTGTGAAGTCTTCACCTCCTGCCAAGGCAGAAAATGAAGTAGTGACTATTGCACCACTGGGCAGTTTGTAGGTGGAAGCTGGCTCTGGCTGAAGACTGGTGAGATTGAACCCCAGAGTCATTGCCAGTACCAGATGCTCGGTAACCATAGATATTGACCTCCTCTCCCATGTGTGTTATTCCCCTAGGTGTTATGCCTCCCTGGCTTTTGTATGCAATGCTGTAGATCACTTTTCACTGTCCTGGTCTTCACATTCTTCTGAAAGTCTATGTCCCATGTCCTTTAGGACACAAGGACTGTTTGGTCTGTGACCTGATCATAGTGCTTTCTGCTTCTCACCGAGAAGGACTGCAAAGTGGTGTGCTCTGGAAAGAGGTCTTGAGTTTTCACGTTTCAAAAGCATTTGAGGTCTATAAATACCTTCCAAGTATTTAGAGGTCAAGTTTACAGTTCAAGCTTTAGGCCAGATAAAGAAATCATATGTTTGCAACCTACTGATTGCAACACCCAGCTGAAAGCGGGGGATAGTGCAGGGACAGTCTCCATTAGGAGAAAAAGGTTGTGCATTGTATCCAGTGGCTGGTCTAAATAAAATGTCTAAATACCCCTTAGTACAGGAAATGAAACCAGAAGTTCTTGTTCAGTAGCCCTCAATTAATCATACCATTTGGCACATCATTATTGAATTGATCTTCTGCAACTTGGAGAAGTTCAGATAAGAAAAATAAATAATGCTCCCAACCTGATAGCGTAATGATGACAGCGCTCAACAGGGGTGTCACAAAAACAGGTCTGAAGCCTCACAGAGTGAAGAGAGAACCGAACCTGCGTCTCCCATTTCTGAGGGAGCGCTTGAGACAGGATCCCAGTTTGGCCAGAACGAGGAGGTAAATTTACCTGCACGGTGTCTTTAAAGTGATACTAGTGAATTTTACATGTCTCAGGGCAAACTGTATTGGAAATGAAAACTTTGAATGTCTTAAATCAAGAAACTCAGAGTAAGGTGGATTACAGTGAGGGACACATAAGCAATTATCCCCTGTATCCCTGTGCTTCAGCAAGGCTTGCTCTCAGCCCAAAAACTTTTGTGATCTTCCTGCTTTGCAAGAAACTCTACCCAGTCCCTTCTGGATTCCTTGGGAATATCTTATGATGCTGTGAACTCATAGGGCTGCTGCCACTTTTTGCAGCCCGTCCGCTGCCCAGCTCCTGTCCCCTCCCCTGTCCCACCTTCCCCTGAGGAAATTCTCCCAGCTGTGGAGGATCAGGTGCTCCTGGGGGGTTCCTCTGTGGTGGTTGCTTCTGTCCGGCACAGTGTCCCAGCCGCCCAGTGTTGGGACAGAAGAGCACTGAGGCCACTGGCAGCCCTCCCCCTGACATGATATTGCAGGTGAGTTACCGTTTTGTGATTTACTGTTGCCTCTGAAGCCATCCACACACCACATCAGGGCCATTTATGCATGTGGATGTCCTTGGTCTTGTACTTGTTCCCACGGGGTAAGGTCTTCTCCGATCACTCTTCCACAGTGCCCAGTGCAGGGGGACGGGGCACTGCCTGCCATCCCACAAAAGCCCTTCTGGAAGCATGATTCTTCTAACTCTAAAACCCGCATCTAAACACATTTTACACCCCCTACACATACTTCACTCTAATCATATCAGCTGATCCTAGACTACTTCACACGTAGACACCTTCCCTGTAACCAGCCCCAGTCCCCCAGATAAAGGAGCTACAAATTCCTGTTTGGCTCTATCCCATTAACAGCCTGGTCCAGCTTTGCTGGGGAGCGAGACACCCCTAATACACAAGTTTCCAAAATGAGCACAGTGGGGCTGGGACCTGCGGGAGCTGCAGGTAATCCCTGCACCATAAATTACTTTATTTTGTGCTGCTCCATGTTTGGTGGTAGGTGTGTAAGGGAGAGGAACACATGCCTTTTCGGAAGCCCCGCTTCTCGTGGGAGACATGCTTACCACAGCTGATGGGAGAGGTTATGCCTGACATGGTACCCAACTGCACACTGCAAACACCCCTTTGGCAACACCTCAGGCTGCAAGAAGACGGAACGGCGTCTGAGTCATGAGACTCAAACTAGTCCTGAGGCTGTTCTTATTAATGAAGGAGAATCCCTACTAGCTCAGGTGTGAGGGCTGTTCAGTAATTTTGCATGTAGTAGCACCTAAAGTCCCTCTTTAGGACTAGAACACTCTTGTGAT
The DNA here is from genome assembly GCF_963924245.1 of Chroicocephalus ridibundus. Classification (NCBI taxonomy): domain Eukaryota; kingdom Metazoa; phylum Chordata; class Aves; order Charadriiformes; family Laridae; genus Chroicocephalus; species Chroicocephalus ridibundus. The sequence goes on along the minus strand of NC_086286.1, from coordinate 96,262,829 downwards.
ATTTATTCTGGAAACATGAAGTGACTGTCCCTGTCCTGAAATGACCCAAGCCTGATGGGTTAGAAACCCGGGAAGCAGCTCAGCCTCTTGGTGGGCAGTGCCCTTTGGCATTTTGACCATTTGAAAACATTTCCCTCAGTATGATTTGTCCACGTTTGCAGTGGATTCAGTCGTCACGTGCAAGACTATCTCTCGGGTATGGTTAGACATGTAAAGAGGCAAGTATGAACTAGGGAGCCACATTAGAAATTGAATACATTGTGTAGATGAAAATAGTTTCAAAAAGCTTTATAAACTGGAAAGCCCCCTAATATCTACTGTTGGGATGCAATCTGAGTTGGAGGGAAGTCTTTCTTCAAAGTAGAAAATGGTGATGAACTGCATCTCCGTCAAACACTATTATTACATTTCCACACTGAGCTGCTACTTTGTCTCCCAACAAGAACAATGTATTTAATAAATGTGGGATTTATTTGTGCCTCCAGTTTTGAAACAAATCCATTCTGGACTCATTAATTTTTCGACTTCTGCTCGTGGGCATGTTATTTAAAAGAAGGTGAATGGATTAAACTCAGCTCTTAGTTCCTATTTGTCTGCCTACTTTTTTGAGGAATACTATTTTCCAGTGGAAAATAGTCCAATCTAAGGGGAAACCATTTTATTTCTTTATCTGGAGTTTCCACTGGCACCTTTTCTCCAGTGGTGTGTTGAGAGTAATCAGCTTTTTCAAGGAATATATCAGCACTTCACATGATTAGACACTGGCTCGGCTCATCAAGAAGATGGAGGTCCCAACCCCCTGTGCTTATGGAAGGAGACAGGTGATATATTTTGGAGTACCTGACTAGTTCTTGTTGTGTATTTTATGCATAATTCTTACTATGTGCATAATAAGGATATGCAAAAATTATACACATAGAGGATCTGGACCTAAATATTAGCCCTTACTTCTCTTAAGCAGGTTTAATCAAATGCTAGTAGTATTTGACATCTTCTCTTTCCTCCTCTCCTCCCTGTGGCTTTCGTAATTAGAAGTCTTTTTTAAAGTAAAATGTGCACATTCAGACAATGTTTCTTGAATTATGTATGTATTGATGTTGTTTACATCCTCCTTTCCTGTTTGTTTCTGAATATTCAACTTAACTGCAAGTTTCCTTTTTCTCCTGTGCTCGTGTTGGTTTTGCTTCCCAAGACCATATTGTAAATCATGTGCCTCACAAAACCTTTTTTTAAAGTATGCGCTAATATAAGGATCACAGACTTACATATTGGCCTATACTTACAAACTTTAAAGATGTTCATTAGTTTTGCTTCGTCTGAGATATTTAAGTAGCTATTCTGAATCTCTGAATAACCCGTATGACTTTGGATAAATACCCTGAGGGCGCATATCCAAATAGCTGTGTTTTCGCTTATGCCACCTGAAGCAAGCCACAGAAAGGAGCTTAATATTAATAATAAACCAAAGTCTGAAATCACAGTGTCAGACCTCAGCGAGACCCTGCCCTGTGTTGAATTTCTGGAGAGCAAACAGCCGCCTCTGCGACGGTGGCGTGAGTGTGGCAGTGATGGCCTTGGAGGACGTGAAGGACGGGCCACGAAATTGAAGGCTGCTTGACAGCAGAGGCATGGAGTGACCTGGACATCACCTCCTGTGTGCCGGGGCCAGCTCTCTGCTGCCCGGTTCGGGTTCTGGCTCTATCCCAGCTGCACCTGCCCCTCGGTCGTTCGTTACACACAGCACACCATCTCTTTCCAGAGGAAGACCATGAGGTGAATTAGTGGGTTCCTGCCCTGGCTCAGGCTGCCTGGCAGGGCAGGCAGGAAGGGATTCAGGTGCACACCTTCCCTGGGGGACCCTGCACCAGCCTCCTGCAAATGCCGGTACTCGGACCATCTCCACGCGGCTGCCACGGCCATGTGCCCCATGAGCACTGGGTGTCTCACAAGCGCTATGGCTGTGGGCATCTCCTGGCTCCAGCTGGAATGGTGGGAAGACCCACAGTCACCCTGCGTCTGCTAGGCACAGATGCTGAAGCAGTGTTTTTTTGAAATACTTTCTGCTTTTTGCCAGATCAGCAGGTTTCCTGGATACGTGCAGCCAGCAGCTCTCGTCAGCCGATGAAACCCTACTCGCAAACTATGACCTTCTTGGTATCAGATGCCTCTCTCTTGGGTGTCCAGCTTGAGAGCCCTCATCAAAAGGGCAGTATTGGTATGCATTAGGACGTCCCACTTGAAAATCAGACCCATTTATGAAATCCCAAATTGGTCACATATACAAACATTGCATCCAAACCAATGCCCAATTTATGTATAGTTCATCCAAACTCTACATATAATTCATCTGTAGAGACCAGCAGGAGCCATTTTGGCTGGGCAACACTTCTTACATGTGAAATACATTTCAAAATATAAATGCAATCGAGGTCTTACCAGTACTGCATTTATTGACGTTCACTTTGTAGTGTGCTGAGCCTCTCCCTAGTTTTGAAAGGATCCCAAACAGCAATCTTCAATCATTTCCCTTTCCACTCTTCTCCTTATCAGCTGTCTCCACACATCAATTCTCCCTGAACTTTTGTCCTCTATTTTTATCACATACAATATTTGTCTTGACTTATTTAGATTGCAGGCTCTCTGAGGAAGAGAATGTGCTTTATCTGCTTGGAAGAAATGGCCGTGGAAATGTATGGCACTATATAAATGCTTTGTAACACTAATAACACAAAATGTGTGTGAAGTTGGTGCGGTTTATGGTTAGTAGATTTTATGGTGACTAAGTCCTTTCTATCACTTGAGATGACAAACACCTTTTTCAATGCCCTCAAGGCATCTCAACCCCCTCCTTCTGCTTCTGGTATTATCATAGAAAGATAAGGCAATGCATCTTTTTTATTTTCCTTTTTTTAACGTGGGAGGCCTGTGGGGAGAAGGCAGTGTTGGATCTGAGCTGGAAGGATCAGCAGAAATCACCCAATAGCATTCCGAAGCGTTAACGATGAGTAAGATAGAAATCTCGAGATGAAAGGCCTGAGGCCATGTTTTATTTACCCCACTGTAAATCAGGAGTCAATTTTCCAGTGAAAAATGGTCCAGAGTAAAGTGGTGTCAGAGTTAGGCCCATAAAGACCTGAACTGTATGTTCAGTCTTTGTTGCAAGGTTGCAAGGGGCAATGGTAGAGAAAGAAGAACGGGTGGGAGAAAGAAAATATGAAATACCTATTACAATAAACATTGCTGGAAGCATATATAATAAGACTGATGAACTGGCGGCATATCTGTTGCAGGAGGGGTACGGTATCATTGGTATTGCTGAAGCATATCCAGCCAAGAAAATGACAGGCTTAGAAGCACTGAGGAGCAGAACTTACAGAAAGGATAGACCAGCTGACATGGGAGGTAGCGTGCCATTAACACCAAAGAATAATTTTGTGTTTGATGAAAGAATGTCAGGGCTTTATCTGCCACAGAAGAGCCTGACTGAAGTTGTGATGAGAAGGAGGGACACATTAAATTGAGTTTTGATTGGTTCTTAATAGAAACTTATATGAAATTATTGTAGCTCCCCACGCTTTTAACCAGTCACTGCCACGGGTCGTTCTTCCGTTATTTTCTGCATAATAATTTTTGCGTAATGCAGTAGTAATTGAAGGATGTTCCCTTTCTCTCCTGACTTAGATGGCATTTTAGGAAGGGAAGTTTCCTTTTTTACATTTTTTTTTACAATGTGCCAGTTGGCAGATGTCCTTTAAAAACAAAAGTTTTTTACAATGTGCCAGTAGGCAGATGTCATTTATAATACAGTTCAGTATTAGTTAGATACCCCTGCAGAAAGCTGATAACGTAAAGCCAGTAGGTTGGATGAACATTTCTTTCAGAAGGTATCTTCTCTATGCCTCACCATCAAGAGCTGGAGAATCAACCACTTATTTTCCTGGTATTTTGTGCTAGAAATCATTGACCTGATGTTTAAAAAATTCCTGTTTAAATTTTATGTCTTCTACTTCCCAATGATTAGTTCCTGCTATGTCCCTAGCTTTGTTAGCAATTGTCCTCTGACTGACAGCACTAGAAATGTCAACTGTATATTTGAAATCAAATTTAGTACATGTAGAAAACAAGAAAATTTGCCTCTTAATGCTCAGCAGTCTATTCCATACCTGTTCAGGCAAGTTTCTCTGGGGAGGTGCAGTTTTCGTTTTCCATCCATTGAGCCTTTGGCCCCTTCATGGTGTCAGCAAATAACAGGTTCTATGTTGGATGCGAAACACTAGACCGAACCAGTAAACAAATTTTGCATCAGGCAGTAGAGATCTTTGCTATTTTTCAGTCTGACATTTTCAGAATCAGTGACTTGCTGGCAGGAGACGCTAAGCTCAAAATATAATCTTGTTATCAGTCCCCAGAGCCATCCATTCCACTAACAATTTTTATTTAATTTATCTCTGTATTATGCTAGTACTGCTAATTATAGGGTCTACAAATTGTGGTTTTACTATTAATTTACTCCCTTTACTATCCTCAATTTTCAGCGTGTCTGTAACTCTTCCTGACTCCCGACTCCTCTAAACCAGCTTTAACACAACACTCTCTTTCTTTTCACGTACAGGCTCAAATTTTCAAGTTGTATGGGCAAAACTTCCAGAGCGTTTTTCCAGTGTCAGATTTGTTTGCCTGTAGCACCTGATACATCCAAAGATGCAGAGGAGGATTTACCTGAACACTTACCCTCACGCGCTTCCAATTAGTGGTTACAAATTGGGATTTTGCAAGGCTAATTATATATGGAATGACATGTATAGGCACCTGAAACCAAGGATAAGATTCAAATCGGATGAATCACCTGTGACTTCTTTTGGACCATGACTTTGAGACACCGCCATCCAAACTGATGTTCGCGAATAAACAGAGAGCGTATCTCCAAGCAGCCAAATCTCGCTCCTGGATGTCTATCTGTAGTAATTGGGTAGACGCTCTCACTTTCTCTAAATATGCACCCTGTAGATAGACACACACCACTGCTCAAATAAATCAAGGGAGAGCAGCAAGCTGACGGGCCATCAGAAAACACAGCATCCGTCTCCCAAGAGGCATATTCGTAATATACCTTTACCTCAGGTGCTCCTGTCTATTGGGAAAGCAAATGGAGAATTCTGCTTATTCACTGCCAGCAAGGAGGAAAACTTACCTTACTCTTTGGGAAAGCGTTTGTATAGACCAGTCTAATCCATTCTTGTCTCTCTGCTCCTACAGTGCAGCTTGTATCAATAGATCACGCAGATTTTTCCTCCTACAGCTCCAAAAGCAAACTTCTGCGCATGAGGCACATTTATATGAGGGGAGTGCTTGCTCCAGCAGGTTAGGACATTTTGAAAGGTTTTGGACTTGCTCCCATTGAGAGTAGTGGCAAAACAGCCTTTGATCCCCGGGGAGTTAAGGTAAAGCCCAACATTTCCCGCCAAAATAGTTGACAATGTAGAAATTAAATGCATAATGAACTGCAGAGTTTCCTCCTGTGATAATTTTGTGGGGTGATGACGTACTATGTCTGGCCTATTCTTGCATGGGTTTCAGATGAACAAAAATGGCCCACTATCCTCCCCAAAATTGTACAGACAGATATGTATGCGTGTAAGAGTTTTATTCCAAAAGGGGCAAGTTATCACACAGTCGTAGAAAGAGAACTAGTGGGGGATTTTTAGTTTAATTGCTGCTATTAGATCAGGTTTTCCCCTTGCCCTGAGCAGCACGCGTACATACAAGTACCCCAACCCGGTGTCACCTGTGGGTTTTGGCTATGACCCTCTGCTGTCCTTTTCTCCCCAGTTTTAGCTACTCCCAGTTTCCCTCACAGAGCCCGATTGCCGGCTCCACGGGGCTGCTGCCGGTGGCGGTGACACGGCATTTCTCTGCTGCTCTGGCTCAGCATTTCAAAGTCACTCTGTGGAGGAAGCACAGCACTAATTCTTATCATTCTGTCACAGCACAATGTTATCAAAGAAGGGATTTTCTGTGATTAGCAAAAAAAGGCCCAAACGGCGGTCATTAGCACTATCAATATACTCAAGCAAGCAAATCAGTGCAAAACTACAAAGAGTGTTTGTTTTTCTGTATCTGAGCATTATGGTAAAATATGCTTCCTCAGTTATTAGGTAGCTCATGAATAAATACATTATTATGGCAGGCATCGCACGCCTGCTATGTTAAACACAGTCTTCAAGTTATTGTTCTTAAGACCAGGAGTTTCAAGTTATGTGATGGTTTTATGCAGAATCAGCTTAGAGACAGGGAATTGCGCGAGCAGCAGAATAGTTTGCTCTCTGCCGCAGGTGCTGATTTGCATCAGTCCCTGAACCAAAGTTGACCCCTGGGAAATAGGGATTTGCTCTTTGGTAAAATTCCTGCAGGAAGAATTGCCTTGCATGCCTTCTGGCTTTTTCTTCTGGAGATCAGGGACATGTGTAAATAAAGCAAGTTATACTTAAACTATATCTACAGTGCAGTTTGCATTGTAATGTTGAGATCCTTCAGTAAGCCTTAAAAAAACTAGCTCGGCTCCTGAAAGCTGTCTGCTGCAGTTTAATCTGGTTTTCAGCTCTGTAGAGGTCTGCTGTGGGTACCAAAAAGAGCTGGCCTGGAGCTGAAAATGCAGATTAAGCTGGGGCAAGAGGGAATGCTTCCAGGACTCAGGGTAGCATCTCAGTGCTTATCCTCAAAGAAAACTCTGACTCTGCATCCCTGGCATCTTCTCTCCTGGGAGGCGGCCCGCATTGTGCTCCCGCTTGGCTCAGGAGCACCGACACATCAAAATGAGAGGAGACAAAGTATATGTAAATAAAGCAGGACATACTGATTAACATAGAGAGAAGTAATTTATGAGCAATCAGAAAAAAGAAAAAAAAAAAAGACCTATGTGAAGCAGATTGTAATAAGCAAGAAGGCTTGCATATTCACAGTTTCCCTTCCGTAGGAGGAAGAGCATCCAACACCACCTGAAAAGTACCTGTAATCAGCGCTCACTCTTTTCCATTTTTTAACACAAAATGTTATGCTTTCTCCCATGCTTTTGGAGGGACTGCAAAATTATCTTATCATCTTCCCTGAAGACCTGCTTTAAAATTCTCCTTTCCCGCTGCGTGGTACCGGGGCAGTGATCGGCAGTGTTATTTTCTTGGGCTGAATTATATGTTTGTTGTCTGTACTAGCCTGAAGAAGATTTGCGAGTTATTTGTAACAAAACTTTTCATTTCACACCTCTTATTTCTTTCCCTTTGGAGCCTGAAGAAGGTATCAGCTATTTCCCCACAACATGCATCTGTTCGGGCAGCAGCCCCGTAGGTGATGGTGAGGCTGCTGCTGCCTGTGATCTCTGGTTCCCACAGCGGATCTGCACCGCTTCATTTTGATGAAGAGATGGACTTTTTCCAGATTCCAAGTCACATCCGCGTTTTTCTTTTGCACAGCATTTCTTCAGGTTCCTTGTGGCTCTAGCATTGGTTTCCAACCAGCAGGCACTCTTGTTTTCGATCTTCTGTTGACCGAAACACCACTTGAGGACGATTAAGCGGGTGCCGTAAACAGGCACCAGGCTCTGAACTACACTCTGCTCCCTGAACCTACCCCTTGGGAAAAGCTCCGTGCCCAGCCTGAGTGAGTGCCAGTTTTGTTTCTCACTTTCCCTTGAGTGGGGATAACATGGATTTCTTGATATTTCCATGAAAATTGCCATTAATTGGGGCTTTTTGTCCCTAACAGGTGGCCTGAGCAGCTAGTGCTTTGACGTCTAGCTCAGCCCTAGCAGAAAGAGGCAAGCAGTTCTCAGACAGTCAGGTTGTATTTTTCCAGAAGCACAAGTAAATGTACTTTGCGCAAAGGACTTGATTTTTTTTCTGTGCCTCCTGTCCAGATTTTATATTTGCCTTGACCTCCTGTCTTTGGCACATGCAATAAGCTTAAGCATCTCCATGCATATTGCTGTTCATTTGAGGCCGATATAAAACACAGCAATAAAGACTTTCATGTTTTTCTTTAAAAATTACTTTATAATACTTTAACATTTGCCTTTCTGTTGCCTTCAAACCAAAGTCCATCTCCTTTTGAATGCTTTACTTTGCATTGATAAAAAGCCTGGGAAGCTGCCATCCCAGCCACCTGCTAAGAGCCTTAATTACCCTCTGCAGTCTCCTCCTGCAGCAGCTCTGGCAATCAGCAATCCATGTTTTGGCTGGGACCACACAGGTTTTGTATTTTTTTTCTAAAAAATCAGATTGACGTGAACATCATTTCGCTCGAGTCTTTGCTCCACTGCATCCCTGTCAAGTGCTTTACAAGTGTGCCTGCCTCCCCCAAATCCTGGCTAATTTGTATTCTATTTGTGTAAGAATTTGCCTACCCCGGGAAGCCAGAGCAGCCACCAGCCAGCCTACCCTCCTGCCTCCAGCAGCACATTTTGCGAAGGTGTGCAGGCATCTTGCATATTTTTTTCACAGTGTGGTTTGGAGGGCCCCTCACCGTACATATTTCAGTGACACGAAGAATATCTTAACATAGATAAATGCACTGAAGTGCAATTTCTCCAGAACCCGGCTGCACCCTTCCCCTCACCCCGGCCTGCGTTCGCACCCTTTGCAGAGCCCTATGCAGTCAGCCGTACAGAGAAGCAAAAAGATACAACCTGTACCTGTCAACCCTGGAGCTATTTCTGTGGCCTCGTATTTTCATGCCTTTAGGAAAGCATCACTGAACACCTCCAAGGGGTGGTGGTGCTGCCAGGCATGCTGCGTTCAGTGCTCTCCTCCTGTCACTTCCCACTGAACCTCTGACCCTTGCTGATACACCTGGGGTTTATTATTCTCCAATTCAATGAGATCTTATTGTTTTCAGGCTAGACATTAGCTCATCCTTCCATGGCAATTCAGTGAGGACAATGAAATACAGCAATTACAAAGAGAAAAGGTAGAAGGGAGACGTGCTCCTTCCCCTTGGCATGCCCTCCCAGCTTCCAGCAGCTGGCAGCTTAGCAGCATCCTGAGCTGGAGCTTCTGTCTGAATCATCAGGTTTAATAGGCAACAATAGTCCTGTGTTAACAAATCCATCTAATCCCTTTTTAAACGAGTTTATACTTTTGGCTTCTAAAATAGACTACAGTGATTAGTCCCACAGATATGTTGTGTGCTTTGTGGAAAAGAACTTCCTTCTGCTGCAAGGCCATAGCAATGGTGGCCTCTGTGTTGAGTGTGATAATGGATGCAGCAAACTTGCATGCTTTCAGAGTTAGCCAGCAGGTCAAGGGAGGTGGTCCTTCCCCTCCACTCAGCACTGATGAGGCCACACCTGGAGTACTGTGTCCAATTCTGAGCTCTCCAGTATGATAGAGATGTGGAAAAACTGGAGGGAGTCCAACAAAGGGCCACTAAGATGATTAATGGACTAGAGCATGAGGAAAGGCTGTGAGAGCTGGGGCTGTTCAGCCTGGAGAAGAGGAGGCTCAAGGGGGACCTTATCAATGTGTGTAAATACCCGATGGAAGGGTAGAGAAGACAGAGACAGCATCTTCTTGAGGGTTCATGGGAATGAGTCAGGTGGCAATGGACACAAGCTGGAATGTGGGATGTTCATCACGAGGGTGGTCAAACACTGGATCATGTTGCTCAGAGAGCTTGTGAAATCTCCATCCTTGGAGATTTCAGCACTTAGCTGAGAAAATTCCTGTGCAACTTCATCTCTTTGGACCTGTTTTGAACAGGGAGTTAGAAAAGAGGACCTTCAGAGATCCCTTCCAACCTAAATTATTCTGATTCTATGAATTATCATTTTCTATTTAAGTTCTCAATCCTGTCAATGATTCCAAGAGTTCTTGTATATTTAACCGATCCTCGTGCACAAGCACGTCAGTACCTTGCTGCCCATATTTGTGTAATTTCTAGTTTTCCTTTTTGAGATGGGGTGACACGCAGCCATCAATATCTTAGCCCTGAAAAAATGAATCTCTGTTTTCTCAGAGCTTGAGCTGGTGTTGGTCTCGTTTTGGCACTGGCACTGACTGTTTATGATCAGTCTCAGTGAGTGCATGGCTCCCATAAATAGAGACGTGAAAATTTACAGTCACAGAACAAAGCCAAGGTCGCCTTCTCTTCTTGAGTGTGTTAATGTCCTATTTTTGCTGGAACTCACAGAACATTAGATATGAGTCCTCAGTTTTGACCTCACAACTGCAAGAGAGCATGCAAATATTCAGTATGGAGGCATCTATGTACAACCTTTTGTGCTTTACAACTCTGAATTCTTCCATCAGCTTCTTGCACTTTTCATGAGAAGCTGCACATTAGAGCCATTACACGTCTTTGCCCACTGGCAGTCACCAGGTGCTGAATTAGGCTGGGTGTCCACAGCTGTTTCATCACTTAGAGGAACCATGACACTTTCTCTGGCCTGAAAAGGCATCCTACTAGATACGGTCTTAAACTTCCTATGAGCTACCCATACACCCTACTGTGTTTCCTTTCCTCCCATGTACGTTACATGTAGGACTCCAAGGGCAGAATTTGTTGGAGTGAGTCCAGACGAGGGCCATAAGGATGATCAGAGGGCTGGAGCACCTCTCCTATGAAGACAGGCTGAGAGAGTTGGTGTTGTTCAGCCTGGAGGAGGCTCCAGGGAGACCTTATAGCAGCCTTTCAGCACCTAAAGGGGGCCTACAGGAGAGATGGGGAGGGACTCTTTATCAGGGAGTGTAGTGATAGGATGAGGGGATAACGGTTTTGAACTGAAAGAGGGGAGATTTAGATCAGATATTAGGAAGAAATTCTTTACTGTGAGGGTGGTGAGACACTGGAACAGGTTGCCCAGGGAAGTTGTGGATGCCCCATCCCTGGAAGTGTTCAAGGACAGGCTGGATGGGGCTTTGAGCAACCTGGTCTAGTGGGAGATGTCCCTGACCGTGGCAGGGGGGTGGGAACCAAGTGATTTTTAAGATCCCTTCCAACTCTAACCATTCTGATTCCATGATTTAACTCAAGGCTAAGACGTCTAAGTGCAGATGTCTGCATGAACTTGTTCACAGGCACAGTAAATGTTTAAGTACCCAGTGGGACATTTAGCGGTGAGGTACGGTTGCCTGCACATGAGTGTTAAATCCTATTCGGGGTCCACTAGCATAGCCCCCCCAGCAGCAGCTGGTGCAGCAGCTAACTCACTGGGGTGAGATGTCACCATAAAGCCTGTGTTATTTTGACCAGCCTCACGCAGATGCAGATGGCTCAGATGCCCTAAGGCACCTCAAATGTCACTCAGTGCTTGTGTGTTAGCAACTGCCTCTAGCCCTTGGTCAGCTAAATTGCTTTCTGCGCTCCACTGAATACTTTTACTAGTGGCTTGGTTCAGTTTGTCCACAGATAGGCACCAAGTGATGCTGAAGACACATCAGTTTCGATTACCAGCCCAGTGAGGATGCCTAGTGAGAAAACGCCACTGTCCTGATGCATGAAGCATAGACAAATACCAGCCATTTCTTCCAGCTGTTCCAGCTTTATAGCTGGAGGAAAAGGTTTGTTCACATATCAATTTAAATCCTTCTGAAACCACACATCAGTGAAGAATTATGTCTTTTTACGTGTATTTAGGATTAAATTTCTGATTCTTCTGCTCTAAGATCTCCAGAGTAATGAAACCATCCTTTTTTCTTAATTTTGCCTTAAGTGAGAAAAACATTCTTAAATATAGGAATAAGAGGGCAGATGTTCCTTCCAGCTCCATCCTGTACTCCTGTACTCTTCTCCTCTGGAATACATCCCCACACCAAGTCTTTGTGTGTCTGGTTCCCAGCTTCTCAGATGAGTGCATGCTCTTAACGAGACCAAAGGCATGTTTCCAGCAGAGGAATGCACATACTTCCCCTGTGTCTAAGGCTTTTTCCAACTGTTTTTTTCCCTGCAGTTCCCATCCCACTTCAGAGATGCTAGATTTCTCACCCTCCATCCTAAACTTTAGCTGTTTGCCTTTTATTCTCTGTATTTCTTCTTTTAGCATTAGTATTGCTGCTTTTAGCACCATATTGGTTTATTCACCTCTGCTCAGTTAAAAATGAAAAAAAAAACCCCTCCATTTGCTTTCAGGCTCCGTGTCCCTACGTTATACAAAGGTTTTCAGTAAAATTGCTGGTGTGTTTTTGTCTATGTAGTGTGTTCACCCTTATAGAGGCTCTCTGTAAACTCTCACTGAGCAATATACACCACCGTAATTCTTGCATTAGTTCCCACAGGTCAGACCTTGTCATAGCTTGTGATGTTTGCCAAAGGACGTATAGCTTCTGACACTGCTTTTTGAAAGCCCTGTCTTCAAGTTTTGCATTCTGACTCTTGACTGTCAAAGAGCTAGTCACATTCTGGAGGCTTCGTACCAGGCTGGATTTCAATTTTACTTCGAAAAATCTAAGTTTGTTTTGTCTGGGTCTTGCTGGAACTTCTCTCTAAATCTTTTGTCTCAGTTGCCAGTCCCAGTCTGGTGTCTGCTCAGAAATATAAATTGCTAAAATTGTGAGATGTGATTAGTTGCAAAGTCTGTTTTGTACTCTGGGAGCACATCTGACACTTGTTTTGTTTTACCACTATTCCTCATTTTTTATGCAGTATCACAATTTCATTATCAGTCTGAGTTAATTTTCAGCTATTAAAACCAGAAAATGTTTCAGAACCAACAAAAGTCAGACCTATAGCCTAATATCTGTCTTTTTATGCACCAGACACCAAACTCAAACCTCCTCCAGTCATTTTCCACATTTCTGGAGAATTTCACCATCTTCTTTTTTTTTTTTTTTAATCTGTTCCATTCTTCTTCTGGGAGATTTTCTTGGTTCATGTTATTTCTGCACCCACACACCACTCATTCTGTTTCAAGCTGCAGGAGACAGCAGAGCAGTTAAGTACTTAAGCTTTGGCTGATGTTTGGCTGACCCCTGCCCAACGAAAGCCCTGGTCCCGGTGGGTGCTCGCCAGCACCCGCTGAGGTGCGGTTCCGCGCAGCCTTCCTCCCTGCCACCCCAAGAAAGGCAATAATGATGGATGAATACAACCGTGGATGCTTAGGAGACAGCAGGAACAAAATTTACAAACTGAATATGTTGCCCCCAGGGTTACAGGGCATCACACATCTGCTTTCTTGCCATAAACATTACTCCCTCTGCCTTCCCTAAACGTAATGGATCTTTTCTGCTAAATGAGTGCATCAGTTTATGCAAGGAGACAAATGGCTTTCTCCCCCCTATGTCTGTGAGCGTTGTGTAGCCCAAAAACTGGTACAAAGCAAGAAGTCAGCAGTGTATGGGGAAAGGTAAATAAGGTACGTGTGTGGCATTAAGTGATGGGCAGCCTCCTTCACAGGATTCGGGCTGTAGTGTTAGTTGCTGTGGGGAAGTGAAAAGGGTAGGACGGATACAAGCTTTGAATTAAAATGAAACTGACCTTATTACACTATTTCTTCTTTGCTTATATGTTTTAGTTTGATGTATCCCTGTTGGTGACCAAGTCAAGGAGCAGAGGCATGGTGCTCTCTCACTTCAAGCTGCAGACCTATTATTCTACCAGTGGGAAATAAGGCTTTTGCAGTCTATTATGGGAAGCAAAATTGCTTCATCCTCAGGAATCTAAGTATTTCATGAGCTAGCAATAGGGAGCCCATACAAAGCTATAATTTGCAATCTGAATCTAATTTCAAACTTCATCTCACCAAAAATGAAAATTAATGTATGAAGGGACTCCTTGTATCACAAGTACTCTCTTTCTGAATTCCATTACCTTCTGAGTTAACCCATAATTTAGCTTTTTTAAACAAATCAAATTGAAATTGATGGATGCTTTAAAGTTTATAGTTTAATTTCTTTGTGTATCATATGTTAAAAAATTACAGTCAGTTTAGGTTAAAACCAAGTATACATAATATGAAATAAGCTTGTCAGGAAGCCTACTTGCTTAGGCTGCAGAGTTTTCAAATCTTCTTAACATAAAGGAGAACTTTTAATACACCTTATCCAAGTGTGTTTAGACCATGCAGTCCTGCACGTCTCCTGGAAATAGATGGTAAGGATGAATAAACACTATCTTAGATGTGGCTTTAACTTCTAATTCAATGCATACATGATATATGTCCTTCTGATCTGAAGAACACTACATTGGAGAAGACAGACTAGACACAGATTGTCTTAAAGGGAGTGATAAGAATGATTTTGAAGCACCAGAAAGACAATGTTTCCCAAGCTGAGGTAGGACAGATAGCTATGCTTTTATGCAGAATGGGTCTTTTGAATGGCATGTTTATAAAGGACTTGAAGACTAGACTGACTCGATAGGTTCAATGAACTCATGTACCAGGAGGAGGTTTCTGGGGGGCTTCTGTTACCATCAGGAGCCTGCAAGGGCTGTAATGAGGTGGGGACCCCCTTGTACGGCAGGTCCACAGCCTGGAGTCACTTCACGTCAGCCCTGGAAACAGATCTGAGCAGAGGAAAGGGTTGTGTGTCATCACACAAGGACAATGAGTGAGGGCATATAGAATCCTAGAATTGCCTAGGTTGGAAGGGACCTTTCAGATCATCTGGTCCAACCATCAACCTAACTCTGACAAAAACCATCACTAAACCATATCTCTAAACACTATGTCTACCTGTCTTTTAAATACCTCCAGGGATGGTGCCTCAACCACTTCCCTGGACAGCCTGTGCCAATGCTTAATAACCCTTTCAGTGTAAGATTGTTTCTGAATATCCAGTCTAAACCTCCCCTGGTGCAACTTGAGGCTGTTTCCTCTTGTCCTATTGCCTGTTACTTGGGAGAAGAAACCGACCCCCACCTCTCTACACCCTCCTTTCAGGCAGTTGTAGAGAGCGATAGGTCTCATCTCAGCCTCCTCTTGTCCAGGCTGAACAACCCCAGCTCCTTCAGCCACCCCTCATAAGACTTGTTCTCCAGACCCCTCAGTAAAGGCAACCTCAGGCCACCTCTCATCGCTAAAGGATCTGTTCTTACCTGCCTGCTATCAGCTGGATTTGACATTTTCCATGCCAGCCGGCTGCCCCACTCTACTTTTTTGTCTTTTTTTAAAAAAAGCTGATACACTTCAACTGTTTCCAAGAGTAAGCTCAAGTAAAAGCTAAGAAAAGTAAATAAATTATCCTAATTAGTTCCTTGACAAGTTCTTTCATGCTCTCAAGCAGAGACTTGCGATCTGGCAACTGATCACACTCGTGCTGGGGATATGCACTTTTCTGCCCCTGTGAAATCTTCCTCAAATTTGGATCGTGTCAGAAACCCCGGAAAGCTGTGCACACGGACGCCCTGCGGAGGGCTGCTGTGGAGCTGGCCAAGAAGCTGGAGGACACTTACACCAGCTCTGGTACCCGCCAGTACATGCCCTGCGGATGCTCGTGTCTGAGATAAACAGGGAGGGCAGGGATACAAAGAAATGTTTGGGTGAAAATCGTCCATCAGCCTTAATTCAGCCCCTGATGCATACCTATTCCCTAACCTTGAGGGCTCGGCTTTGAAATCTTGAGTGTCATTTCTTACCGTTGATAAAAACAATGCAGTTTCCATGTCTTGCATCTCTACAGGAATTGTTTAGTGAAGACTGATTTACTCAGGGGTGGGTTTTTTTGTGTTTCTGTGACTTTTTACAGGTGCTTTTACTTTTCAGGTAGGAAACCTGGATAAATAGCCTGTGTAATGTGGGTTAATGTGGTTATTTCTCTGTGGAGGAAGAGTAATCACATGAAACGCGGTGCTTGTTCTTGTGATTGCTTCTGAGGGTCAGGTGGCACTTTTTTTCTGACTTGCATTACCAACTGCTTCGGCTTTTAACTTGGAAGGACCAAAGAGCATGAGGGGTTCAATACCACATTCTCACTCTTCGTGTGTTCCCATAACTGAGCTCTCAGGCCTTTGGCAGCAGTATAACAGCACCATCCAGTATAAATCCACCAGACAAATGCAGAATCATTTAACACTGGACTGGACAATATGTGATGTGCCTAAATACAGAGGAGAAGGCCAGGTAGGTAGACAGGGGGAATTTGTGGGACAACAGTTTTCTCTTGGAAAACCATGGAAGTCCCAATTTCTGTGACACCTACTGTGGCCTTCAGAGGCCGTTTATTTAGAATGATCCTCATCAGAGTAGATCTATTCTTTGAACTTCATATTTTTCTGTGAATCTATACACATTTGTGTAGTAGATTAACCTTGTCTATTTTTATGAACAGCAGTTTTTTCTGTACCGCTTACAAATATTTTACAGAAACAAAAGAAAGAAGGCACAAATATACTTGGTGCACTTTCTTATTTATGCACATGTATTATTGCTAAATAATGTATGTTATTTGGCAACTGAAAGTTATTCTTGTGCCTATTGACATTAGTATTGCTGTTTCTGCAACAGTTAGGTTTCTCATACATATGCATCACCTCGCCTTTCTCGTCGCGCACCCAGGTAAGCAATCATCATTCGGTATTTCATTGTGTGAAATGGCAATAAAGAATCTTGCAGCACCCACTGCTTTTCCAGCCTCTGGCTCTGTCCTTTAGACATCACAGTTTTAAACATCGTGGTACAGAGGCACAGAGGCTGAAGTAAGCAGGTCCAGGAGCAGGAGTTCAGCTCCGGAGCTGGGGGTGAAGTGGTACAGGTCACTCAGAGCCCATCCATACATGTTCCTTCCTTCCCCTGGGGGGCAGCAGAATATTGCTGTTAAGGTCAGTTCACTTGATGCTAAACCCTTGGGACTAACATAACACGGCTTCCTTGGCTATACTGAATTTTCCTGCCATGTATTCCTGCCATCCTGGAAACAATCTGTGGTGCCGCTGTATGGGAAGAACATTACCAGGTGAGGAGAATGGGTTGAAATGTGATGCTTCTATTGAAAGCCTTAAGTGAGACGAATTTCTAACCTGTAGGTACCTTCAGGTTGCAATTTGCCTCTTGCCTCCCTTAAATTCCACATCAGCTCTAGGAAGGCTCATGTCTGAAGGTGTTACAGTGGCAGAGCTGGAAAATAACTTCTGCCTTGTCACAAAGGTGGGACCTGTAGACCTGGACCTACAGACAGTCCAAGAAGTCTCTGCAACCTCTTTGTGCTACAGAAGTAGTTTGTCCTTTCACGGGCAGGCACAGGGTGCCTCATGTTGCGTATCCCAGGACCCCCAAAGCGTCTTCCGTATGATTTGTTTAAGGGTTTGGGAGCAGCGTTAACTTCATTCTCACAGAGCACCTATGGCTCAAGCTGCTCAGCAAAGCTTTTACACACTGCTTTGCCAATGTCTTTCAGCATTTACCTGAGCTAGAAGAACCACCCTTGAAAGAAGAGGGTCTTAAGACATTTCTCCTCTCATATTAAGTTTAAGTGTTCAGAAACAATGACTGTCTCCTAAAATAGTGAGGCTGCCTTGCAAACCATTAACATTTTGAAAATATAATACACTTGAAAATCTATTACTATTCTTCCTTTATGGTACCATATTTTACCCTTCTCATCTTCACCTGCTGCCCCTTGGTTGCAGCATAACTCTACCTATTGCAGTGGCAGGCATTTTTGCATTAAGCAACAGGCCATAAGAAAATGAAGGTGGCTAAAAGCACATTTCACATAGTTTTTCAAATCAGAGTGACCTCAAGAGCGTTGGTCACAAGCTCGCAGCTTGGAAATAAAAGACGCCACATCCCATTATCAGTCTCACCACATCCTCCCTTTCAAGCACTGTTTGAAGAAGCCCAAGGCAATCGAGTAGCTATTGAATCACTTCTGTTAAAGCTGGACTTCCTAAAACTGACTGTGGTTTATTAAAAAAAACTAGTACTGGAAGAGATTTAAAGAAAGCATAAATTGTATTGCCTTAGAAACTACTGGAAAGCAAGTGTTGAGGTCCAGCAAGGGCATATAGGGTAATGTATTAAATATGATACCCTACCACAAGTAGGACTTTCTTCAGCTACAGGAGATGTGATGAAAAACAGGGCTAAAAGAAGGTTAAGAGGCTCTGGATTCTCAATTACTTTGTAACAAAAGTGTCTTGGGGTGATTTATGAGAGATTGAGGACTTTTATGTCTTCTGGGAAATGAAATTTTTTTTTTATGGGAAGCTATTCAGAAAGCCATAAACCCCTATTTTTTTTCCAACTAAATGTATTTTGTACCTCCAGGTATCGCGTGGCAAAATAAACAATAATAATAATAAGGACAGGTCGGATGAAAAGCCTCGTTTCTGCTGGATAAATGTCTGCAGGAGAGTTCTCTTAGCACTGTGAGGTGGATCAGGAAGCCAGCAGGACGCCCCTGCGTGTGGGGATGCTCCTCACCCAAAGCCCACCTGCCTGGCTCCCCCGGGAGCAGGGGGCTCTCCCTACAACTGACCCACAGGATGAAGGCAACTATCCATAAGAGCCACACGCCATAGCCAAGGAGGATGATATAACAACTTGGCAGCCACTGGCCTTATACTGCTCTGAAAAGCAACTGTATATAATACCACGCTTTCCCCTATACACAGCCTCTATATTTGGGTCATCAGTGCTTCCTGGAATGGTAAAACTACTTCTTTTTTTTTTTTACATAGTTTTGTTCCTGTTATCCCAGAAGAGCCAGCACCATGATGGGATATTAAAAACATTGTAAAACATCATCAACTGAGTAATTTACTGAGTCCTAACATTTTTTGCATCTGGGCTGCAGGAAAACAGATGTACACAAGTGACTCTGAGGACCGAAATGACTCACGGTGCTTTATCACCAGTGATGGCATGTGAGAAGGAAAGGCGGCAGCTTGAACCGCAGGGCGCAGTCTGACCCTGCAGGGCTGGTAACTGGAACATTTTTTACTTGTAACCAGAGCACATCTCTTACGGAAGCCTCTGAATGATAGTAAACTCAAATGCTGTGTGCTGCTTTCTAAAAGAGGCATTTTGCAGCGTGTAAGGGCATCATAAGAGCAACCCCATTCCTCAGATGTGCAGTGTGCCTCCTGACTCTAGTATTTTCTTTTCTGTATATCAATGGGAGTTCTCAGCATATAAAAGAACAGTACCAGAAGCAAAATGTCACTTGCAGGTTGGGAGTAAAACTTTTGCCCTAAGACTGATTAGGAATGAAATTTAAAAGATGCAGAGATTTACTGGTTCAGCCTACAGTCAAACTGCTCCATGCTGCAATGCCAAAGAAAGTCAACTACTATCAGCCATTTGCTTATCCTCCTAAAGCACCAAAATCAATCCCTGAAATGAAGTAAACATAGCTGCATTGATCTGGTGATGACCTAATTTTTGGAAGTCACTAAGAGGCTGTAATGGTATTTTCATAAAATACAGTATTTGTTGGAGCATTGACATGCAGGCAACGGGAGGGTTATACGATTGCTCTGATCAGTCTCAGGACTGGAGAGCAAATGGTAGCAGTCATGAGACAAGACGACTGTTAAAAAAACCCAAGTGCTCTTCAATTAAATGTGATAGTCTTGACAGCGGAGTGATTTTTCTGGATAACTTTGGCATAGGAACAAAAAGATGCATTGCTTTCCACTTCTTGGGGAAAGCTTACCGAAAGAGTGCCCTGCCCTCCTTGTTTGGGCAGCCCATTAGTTTGCTCTTGGCAGCTCTCTTGAGTAGAGAACCACAGAGCCAGATGTGGGCAAACTTTTCTCAAGTGACCCTGTTGGATATGGTCATGTGCCATATAGTACACCATACTGTATTTTTATACCTCATGTTTCCGTAGAGCTGTGGGTTGTTGTTTCCCGTACTCAACATTAACTGTTTGCTGCAATCACCAATACAGGAACAGCCTCACCAAACACCTTCCCTACCCTTTCCTTCTCCTAGCATTACTGTAGCCAGGGCTAGCGGGGGTCTAGGGAAGGCAAGGGTCAGAAAAACCTCTCTACAGGGTCTGCTTTTTGAGAGGTGCAAGATTGACCTTTATTTACTGATAGTCCGCAGTCTTAGCTTTTTCCTGAGTGCCCTTAGTGCCCCTGCCCACCCTCTTTGCATCAATGAGTACAGGGACTGCTGGGCGCTGATGCCTGCCCCTGGGGACGGGACAGGCCCTCTGGCTCTTCAAACCTGAAACTGAAGTGTAAACTCCCAGTTCAATCACTCTTTTTTAGTGTTTTGGGTTGTTTTTTTTGTCAGCTTGGGGAACAACTTTCTTGCTTTCACACATATGGAAACCTGTTACAAACACTTTCTTCTTTCTCTAGCTGTCCTGATTATATTAAAGATTCAGCTTGTCTTACTTGTTAGTTGCAACACTGATTTCTCACTAACTACCACCTTACAGTGCAAAAGGGCTATGGTCCTGCCCCTATTTTAAAGAATTCCCTATACAGCATCTCACCTTTCAGATGGGGGAAACCTTATGTGCCATTTTCCTGCCTAACACAAGCTTTAGGGCATCTTTAGATGGTACCTTCTGAGTGGCACGAGCAGATACTCCTCTGTTGCATCCCCTGGGGCAATATTGCCTATTACCTCCCATCCACGGCTATATGGTCCATTACCCTTTGATGTGTACAGTCTAGTGCTTTAGGTCTATACCAACACAGAGGTAGAGATGTGCTAGATGAAAATGTCCCTGTAGCCAGCAAAATGTATGTCCCAAAACTGTCCACGCAGCTGCTACCTAAACCCAGTGGTGACCAATGCCTTTTGATGGTGAAGGATGGGATTTAGCTGCAGAGACACCTACATACACTTACACTGAGGCTCCTGCACGTAGGTGTCTACACAAGGGCTGGTGTCAGCTCGCAGAAGTTGTTGGAAATGGGATACAGGATTCGGTGGCCCGAGATTCCTCAGGTGTCTCCAGGACATCAACATGCAGGCAGCAGATGCACCACAGGACTTACAGGAGGTGTGTACTCCTCCAAAGGAGGAGGTGAGGGGAAGTTTAAGGCACTCACCTGGCACTAGATGCTTGAGCAACTGAAGTGAGTAGTAAATGCTCTTCCGCAAAGTCCAAGGAGAGTCTTTTTGTCTGCTCCTGGGTGTTCATAGAAATGCTTGTGGGAAAAGGAGGCACTCCTTGAGAGCAGGAACAACTTGAAAGCAGTAATAGTGGAGTGGAAAGGACACTTGCTTGAATGCCAGCCCCTGCTGCAATGTATTTTCTGCTAAATACTCTTTTAGGTTAGGACAGAACCCTGGTGTTTCCAGATAAGTTTCCTACCCCTTAACCTACAGAATGAGGTTGATTCACTTTCTTCTATTTCCTCTTTCCCGTTCTCTCAGCCTTTTTCCACCTTGGTACTCCTTTCACACAACCATTTTGCCTCCCCCTTTCAGCTGCTCTTGCTTGGAAAGGCTGGTTCAGGCAACCAGCACAGGAGTCCGAGCTGTGAATCCAGGTTGGAGATGACTCTTCAGTGACAAAGCCAAAGACACACATGCTCCTCTCTTCAGACATTTCCTTTTTGGTCGACTCTCTGGTCAGCTTTCTGGCCTTTACAGATTTGCTGCCCTGGGTAAGGTACCCAGAAGCTCTGCTCACTGCGGGAAGCTCCATACATCCTGCTTGAGGAGCTATGCATGGGTGGAGATGTCCCTTGTGAGGCTCCTCTTCAGCCTCATGGTGCTGCTTCTCCTGCATGTGGCTCAAATGTGCCCATCCTCATTTTCAAGCCTTCATCTCTCTGTGTAGACCTTTTGGTTCACACTAAAGAATTTAGGGGGGCCATAAGATCTAAGTACTTAAAGGATGTATGTTGATACAACTACTAATGAGGGTTTTATTGTAGTTGCCTGCAGAAGCAAAGCACTCAAGTTGGTGCCTCAGCACATCAATCCATCCTATATCCCTAATTAAACTCTTCACAGTACTTTAAGTTCCTAGAAATCACTAACCAGCTGAGATGCTCTTTTTTGCTTCCCTACGGTACCCATTATTTAGCTTATTTAACTTCCATTTCTAAGGTAAGCTCTCTGACCCTCTGTTAACTTTGGCCACCTAACAAACCTCCTTGCAGAACTGCAGGATGTTGTGTCGCTCTAGCACTATAATGCTGTATTACCTTTTGTGTTTTACCTGATCGGGCTGGAGCACCTGGTTCCAGTGCCTCACCGAGGTTCCTTACAAAATCTCCTGCTTTGTTAGCTCTTCCAATAACTCCATCCTTAACAACCCCAGGGTTTAAAAAAACAGGTTCTTCATTAAAAGGCTTGAATCTGTCTACCTGAAACAATTCCTGCTCTTTCTTTTGATGTTACCTTCTGGATACCTTACACTGTCTCTTTGGAGCTGCTTTACTGTGCTGGCTTTGTATGTCCTGCATTAAGTTTATTTTATTTTGCCCTGGAGGCCATGGGTCTACTTTGCAATTACAAGTCTTTGTTGCCTTTCTTTGAGTTCTTTCCAGTGTAGCAGTACCTATTTTTAATTGACTTGGCACAGAAAGGATGTGAGCCTGAAAGGCACCACAGATTATAAGAACACTACTTTTTAAAGTTTTGCCTGAGCAAGAACAAGGTAGAGTTTTGCTCTATTGGCAAAAGCTTGGATCACCTGCCAAGTCTAACCAAGAGCACTGCCCGCGTCTTCTGCAATCTCTCTTGAACCATTTGGAAAGTGAGGAGGCCACGAGCTCTGTAATTCCTCCTGCAAGGATGAAAGTGGGCTTCTGCAAGGCCAATGAAGCCAACGGGGTCTGTGCCTGTATAATATTATAGGCCATCCTTCTGCTGGTATAAGATGGATTCAGAGAGAGAGGTTTTGTCTCAACTGCATACCTCACTGAGCTTAAAAGTAATTAGAATCTAGTAAGAAGCATATTACGAGCAGAAGAGTGAATGAATTTTAATAAAATAGATTTGAAGTAGAAATTGTATTATTATTGGAGAATTTTTGTAAACTACTTTTCTCCTGTGGATTATAATGCATCATATTCCTACATTTCTAATTACTTGCCTTTGCTTTTGGTTTAATCTTAGTGATTAAAGCTGAAAGATATAAAAAGTGCATTAATGTGGTTGCAATTTCTGGGCAGTAAATCATTGTAAGAAATACCAGATAATCCTAATAGTTTTGCAGAATAACATGAAAGCTACACCCACAGTTGGTTATTACAAGTCTTTTATTCAATGATTAAATGATCGGATGGATGAAAATAGGATGGACGGATGAAAATAGGTATAAAAATCTTATATGCATACATGCGGATGCATTTATAAGCATACACCCCCTCCTATAAAAACACAGCAGATCAGTAGTGGATAGTCTGCCAGATAGTGGTTACCTGAATATACAGTGTTTGTACTTAATACAAATATTTTGCAATTATGTGATTTTTATCGTTTACAAACAAAATTGTTTCCCCTTTGTGTGCAGGCTGAAGCAATGCTCTTACTCAAAATCCCAGGGTGTAATACAACCTCAGCGCTACAACTCTTTCCTGCTCACCTGCACAGCCTGCACCCTGGTGGAAATGATCCTGCAAGGCGTTGAGCAATCTGCCACGAGCAATAACGCTCTAAAATACAAGCTTACGGCTTAACCACGCAAGTTATTCCTCTGAGCCTGAAGCACAATTTAAGCGCTTCAAGCTAGGCCAAGTATGCGGCGAGGTCAGGAGCGAGGTGCCCTCTCCCTTGCAGGAGCAAGCTCGCTCTGCAGTGGCTGAGGTAGCAGACGTGTGCAGGGATGAATCCTATTTTTTGCTTGACAATTGATCGTGTTATTCATTGTGGTAAGGGTCCACCCAGCAAAAGAGCAGGTCGGCTGCATGGGACACAGGTGCACGTGTCAAGAGCTTGACATAAGGAGCATTTTGGGAAGGTAAAAATTCTTCAAAATATGTAGAAAAAAAAGGCCAGATGGAGAACTGAGCTTGTTAAATGAGCTGCTTTTCAGCTTGCACAGCCAGCCGGAGCCTGGTACAGCATCTTCCAGGCACATGCCCTAATTTGCACTAGTTTGGGTATTGTAGTGCATTTAATAACATCTGACTATGGTCCAGGAAATCTGAGTGCTTCTAAGACCAATGTGAGATGGTGGCAAAAAAAGGCTGCCAAGAGCATCCCTCCTACAACTTGGTGCAGGAAGACCTGTGTTCTGGAGATAGCAATCTTTTCAGCGCCGACAAAAGCTCTGCTTGGGGTGGAGCATGCTGGATTTTGGTCACTACAGACATATCCAGGTTGAAATACAAACATCCTCTTTTGAGTTTATTTTCCCCAACACCAGAGGACTTGTAAATAAGATGTTGAGATTGCAGAGGACAAGTATGCTCTGGAGATGGCTGTGGGAAATGAAGTGCACAGAGCCTTACCGCAGATATGCTTTCTTAATGAGTGCCGGAGAATTAACACACAGCAGCTTTTAAAGCAAGAGCAACACAAATGAGGAAGCACTGGGAAGCTTACATTTGAAATCAAAATTTGTTCTTTGCTTTAAAAATACGTGTTCGCTTCTAAAGAAGGAATGGTTCTGCTGGGTATCTGTTCTCTTCTGGTTAAGTAGGAATTATAATGGTAAATAGTTTTACTGTAGGAAGTGACATTTCTTATCAGTCAATTATCTATTTTACTCAACACGTAAGGGAAATAGGGTCCTTATTTTAGCTGACCAAGGCAGTGAATGGTCACCCACATGGAAAATGTTAATATTCTACCCTCACAGATATAGTAAGTCTATCTGTAAGTGTATTTCTAAATGCCCAATCATTGTCCTATCTCCCTGGGTACTTTACAAAATCAGATAAACCATGGCAACTGAATAATAATGTGGCTTGAAAGGAAAAGCCATTAACAAAAAGAAATGCATTCTTCCCACTAGTTCCTTAATTTAAAATTCACACCAGGCTTCAGCAATCTGAATATTAGAAGAAAAAAAATTTCAAAGAGAATATGCAATGACTAAGTTGTTATACATTCCTGTCTCCTCCCAGAAGAGTAAATGACAACTATGCTTGGCAGAAACCTGAGGAATTGCACTGTACCCAGTCAGACCAATTGTATCCAGTTTTTGCCTCTAGTGATGGCCAGCGGCAAACTGGTTTGGCACAGCATGTTTGCTTTTAAGCTTTGTGGCTCCGAAAAGGAGGCTAGGCACTACTGTGTGTATGGAGGAATTCTGTTCTTCATTGCAAGCCAAGGAAAGCAGGAAGGCATATATGCCTCGTGCATTTTTTCGTCCTGGCCAACACAGCAGCAGTTAATCTCGTTAAGGCTGCTGGCAGCTGTGATGCGTAAGGGGCTGTGGTACATCTGCAGAGCCTTTCCCCATCGTGTGGCAGTGCATCAGAGAGTGATAAAGCCCACTTGCTCTATTCCTCACAGAAGTATCTAACTCTTGCTGAGCTATCAAGAGCGGTTCGTGGCAGTGAATTCCCCATGACAGTTGTATAATGCGTGGAAAAGAATTGTCTTTGAGGAATTTCTCATTTCTACGAGAGCGGTTGCTTTTCTGAATTTTGAAAGTGTCAGTAGTAGACTTCAGTTTCTGTCCTATTTTCTGCATTATATGCTTGCTCAGTTGTCTGTCCTAACTTTTAAAAGCTCTCCTCATATGGAAGAATACATCCTATGCATATTTTTGGTATTATCCATTTCTCTGTTTTCAATTGTAATATTTTTAGCTGGAGTATTTGAAACTGTGCACCTTGGAGACCTTCTACATTAGTTAATTGGGCTTCAGTGACATGTAGCAGAAGCATTTGGTCTTCTTTTGATTTGGTGCTATTTTTTGTCACCTTCTTAATGCAGCTTAACATTTATTTGATCTGCTTTCTTATTTCCTGTTGAAACTTTTTCAATGAGATATCCACAGTGATGTTCATGTACTCTCTTATGATTTATTGGATTCAGAGTACTGTAGTAGTGAGGCAGATGCAGCCACCTTCTGCCTTGCATTTCTATCAGTTAATTTAACAGCAGCTATCTGTCTTACATCCAGTTTCATCTTTCATTATGTGACCTTTTTGGCAATGTTGTTAGATTCTTTGGGAATTCTACATGGTGTTTTGTTCTCTTGTTATGATCTCGTGTCATCCTGTAGTGATGTCACTTCATTCACTCCCGTTCAGATTCTGTTCTGATATAACTCCTATCCATGTACAATTTTCTGCTCACAGCCTTTGTTTTTGTTGAAGATTGAAGATTGGTTATACAGTCTCTGCCTCAGCTGATAACTTTTCAGGTTCTTATGAAACCAGAACAGAATGGTTCCTCTACATCTGGTTTTGACTCCATGGATGACGGATGAAAAAGTTGGGATGAAGAAATGCTATTATAAAATTTTTATTGTATTTTAAAGAAAAATAAACATGGAGTTAGACTAAGGGCACGTTTAATGTTCTGAAACAAAGATTGAAATCTGTGACATTGATAAACTGTCATATGATAACCATAACTAATCGTAGAATCACAGAATAGTTTGAATTGGAAGGGACCTTTAAAGGTCACCTAGTCCAACCCCCCTGCAATGAACAAGGACATCTTCAACTAGATCAGGTTGCTCACAGCCCTGTCCAACCTGGCCTTAAATGTTTCCGGGGATGGAGTATCTACCACCTCTTTGGGCAACCTGTTCCAGTGTTTCACCACCCTTCATTCTATCTAGTCAAATGCCTTCCTTCTATCTAGTCTAAATCTACCCTCTTTTAGTTTAAAGCCATTATGCCTTGTTCTATCACTACAGGCCCTGCTAAAAAGTTTGTCCCCATCTTTCTTATAAGCTGCCGTTAATTAATGAAAGGCTGCAATAAGGTGTCTCTGGAGCCTTCTCTTCTCCAGCTCAACAACCTCAAATCTCTCAGCCTGTCTTCATAGGAGAAGTGGCTCCAGCCCTCTGATCATCTTTGTGGCCCTCCTCTGGACCCACTCGAACAAGGGTGTCTTTCATGTGCTGAGGGCTCCAGAGCTGCGTGCTGTACTCCAGGTGGGGTCTCACCAGAACAGAGTAGAGGGATAGCATCACCTCCCTTGACCTGCTGGCCACTTTCTTTTGATGCAGGATACGGTTGGCTTTCTGGGCTACAAGCGCACATTGCTGGCTCGTGTCCAGCTTTCCATCCACCAGTACCCCCAAGTCCTTCTTGGCAGGGCTGCTCTCAATCTCTTCATCACCCAGCCTCTGTGGATACCAGGGATTGCCCCATCCCAGATGCAGGACCCTGAACTTGGCCTTGTTGAATTTCATGAGTTTCACATGCCCCCACTTCCTGAGCTTGTTCAAGTCCCTCTGGATGGGATTCTGTCCCTCCAGCAAATCAACAGCACCACTCAACTTGGTGGCATCTGCAAACTTGCTGAGTGCGCACTCGATCCCACTCTCTATGTCACTGATAAAGATATCCAAATATATTCAAAATAGTTAAGTCATCCAAAAGAATCATCATTCTCTTCTACTTGCAGAGCTCAGAGTATTACAGGGATGGATTCTTTACCAGACATTACCTACCATGTGCTCACTTGCATGTAGAGATCCAGCCATGGTTGCTACCCGGTCGAAGACTGCTGTTAAAAAAACTGTGGGCACCCAGACAGAGGCCCCACGCAAACATATGGCCGTCCAGGCCTCTGGCTGCAGAGAGTGCCGGAGCCTGGCACTCACGATGGAGGGCAGCGGAGACAACACCTGTGTCAGATGTAAACAGGTAAATGATCTGCTCATTCCGGTGGCTGAGCTGAAGGAAGAAGTGGAGAGGTTGAGGAGTATCAGGGAATGCGAGAGGGAGAGTGACTGGTGGACCCACTCCCTGAGAGAAAGGGAACAGGGTGAGGCCCCACACAAGTCAGAGGACCCCCTTCCCTCTCGTCACCGGGCAATAGGAGGGGATCGCAGAGAAGAGGGGGAATGGAAACAGGTCCCTGCTCGGGGAAGCAGGAGAATCCCCTCCCGGCCCCTCACACCTTCCCAGTTGCCCTTGCAGAACAGGTATGAAGCCCTGCAGGAGGAACTGGCTGTTGGAGAGGAGGATGATACACTCAGGCCAGAAATGTCAGAAAGACCAAGTCGCCATGGACCCAGCATCACCACTGGCTCCAAAAGGAAAAGCAGACGGGTCATTGTTGTGGGTGACTCTCTACTGAGGGGGGCGGAGGGGCCAATATGCCAACCTGACCCACTTCACAGGGAAGTCTGCTGCCTCCCTGGGGCACAGGTCAGGGATGTGTTGGACAAACTTCCTGCCCTAGTAAACTCCTCTGACTATTACCCCTTCTTAGTATTTCAGGTGGGTAGTGATGAAGTGGGTAGAAGGAGCCCAAAATCAATTAAAAGAGATTTTAGAGCCTTGGGGCAGCGTCTTAAGGGATCAGGAACACAAGTTGTATTCTCCTCTATCCCTTCAGTGGCAATCATGAATGAGGAAATTAACAGGAAGAGGCAACAGGTCAACTTGTGGCTCCGGGACTGGAGTTATTGGCAGGGCTTTGGGTTTTTTGATCACAGGCTGCTATATGAGCCACCTGGCCTGCTGGTGGCAGGTGGGACGCACCTGTCCCAGAAGGGGAAAAGAATTTGGGGGCAGGACTTAGCAAGGCTCATTGACAGAGCTTTAAACTAGATATGAGGGGGGAAAGGGAGATAACTGGGCCCATCAGGAATAAACCCAAGGGAGGCATGCCAGGGCTTGAAGGATGGTTGACTAGCAAGGACTCTCACTCTGCCATTTCATTGGAGAGAAGGGACAGATGTTTAGAAATCATGGAAGCACCTGAGAGGGGTCTGGTGGGAAATGGGGCCCACACTCACAAAAAGGTGCTGGAGTCATTGGCACATCTGAAGTGCATCTATACCAATGCACGCAGTATGCACAACAAACAGGGGGAGCTTGAAGCCATGATGCACCAGGAAAACTATGACATAGTGGCTATCACAGAAACGTGGTGGGATGCCTCACACGACTGGAGTGCCACAATCGATGGCTACAAGCTCTTCAGGAGGGACAGACGGGAAAGGAGAGGTGGAGGAGTGGCCCTGGATATTAGAGAATGCTATGAAAGCTCGGAAATCAAGTATACTGATGATGGGGTGGAGAGTGTTTGGATTAGGTTAAGGGCCGATAAAGCTGATATTGCTGTGGGAGTCTGCTATAGACCTCCCAACCAAAGCAGTGAGGCGGATGAAGCTTTCTATAAGCAGCTGGGGAAAATCTCGTGGTCACTTGCTGTTTTTCTTGTGGGGGACTTTAACCTCCCGGATATCTGCTGGGAATACAACACAGCAGAGAGGGAACAATCCAGGAGGTTCCTGGAATGTGTGGAAGATAACTTCCTCACATAGCTGGTAAGTGAGCCGATGAGGGAAGGTGCCCTCCTGGACCTGCTTCTTGTGAACAGGGAAGAACTTGTGGGGGAAGTAAAGGTTGGTGGCCGTCTAGGGCACAGTGATCATGAGATGATCGAATTTCTGATTCTTGGGGAAACAAGGAGAGGGGTTAGTAAAACTGCCACCTTAGACTTCCAGAGGGCAAACTTTGACCTGTTCAGAAGACTGCTGGGAAAAATCCCTTGGGAGGCTGCCCTGAAGGATATAGGAGCCCAGGAAGGCTGGACATACTTCAAGAGAGAAGTCTTAAAGTCACAGGAGGAGGCTGTCCCTGTGTGCTGAAAAACAAGTAGGCAGGGAAGGAGACCGGCCTGGCTAAATAGGGACCTTTGTCTGGACCTCAAGAACAAAAGGAGAGTCTATGACCTTTGGAAGAGGGGGCAGGTCCCTCATGAAGACTATAAGGATATAGTGAAGCTATGCAGGGAGAAAATTAGGAGAGCCAAAGCGCAGCTAGAGCTCATCCTAGCTACAGCCGTTAAGGATAACAAAAAATGTTTCTATAAATTCATTAACAACAAAAGGAGGATTAGGGAAAATATCCCTCCCTTATTGGATGCAGAGGGAAACATAGTCACAAAGGATGAGGAAAAGGCTGAGGTGCTCAATGCCTACTTTGCCTCAGTCTTTAGCAGTGGAACTAACTGTTCCCTGGGCACCCAGCCCCGTGAGCTAGGAGACAGGGAGGGGAAGCTGAATGAGGTCATCACAATCAAAGAGAAAGTGATCAGTGACCTGCTACGCCGCTTGGATGCACACAAGTCTATGGGACCAGATGGGTTACATCCAAGAGTGCTGAAAGAGTTGGCAGATGTGCTCGCCAAGCCACTTTCCATTATTTACCTGAAGTCACGGCTAACCGGGGAGGTCCCAATGGACTGGAGGGTAGCAAATGTAGCACCCATCTACAAGAAAGGCAGAAAGGAGGATCGGGGAAACTATAGACCTGTCAGTCTGACCTCGGTAGCAGGGAAGGTCATGGAGCAGATCATCTGGAGTGCCATTACAACTCATATAATGGACAAGCAGGGGATCAGGCCTAGTCAGCATGGGTTTATGAAAGGCAGATCCTGCCTGACGAACCTCATTTCCTTCTATGACAAGATGACCCGATTATTGGATAAGGGAAAGGCTGTGGACATTGTCTGCCTAGACTTTCAAAAAGCATTTGACACTGTCCACCATAGAATTTTCATGGAAAAACTGGCGGCTCGTGGCCTGGATGAGCATACTATCTGCTGGATCAAGCACTGGCTGGATGGGCGGTCCCAAAGAGTGGTGGTCAATGGAGTTAAATCCAGCTGGCAGCCGGTCACAAGTGGTGTCCCTCAGGGCTTGGTGTTGGGACCATTTCTGTTTAACATCTTTATTGATGACCTTGATAAGGACATAGAGTGTACCATCAGCAAGTTTGGAGATGACACCAAGTTAAGTGGGAGTGTTGATCTACATGAGGATAGGGAGGCTCTACAGAGAGACTTGGATAGATTGGGCCGATGGGCCAATGCTAACGGTATGAGCTTCAACAAGGCCAAGTGCCGGGTCCTGCACTTGGGCCACAACAACCCCATGCACCACTACAGGCTTGGGAAAGTGTGTCTGGAGAGCTGCCTGGCAGAAAAGGACCTGGGGATTCTAATTGACAAGAGGCTGAACATGAGCCAGCAGCGTGTCCAGGTGGCCAAGAAAGCCAATGCCATCCTGGCTTGTATTAGAAACAGTGTGACCAGCAGAAGGAGGGAGGTGGTTGTCCCCCTGTACTCAGCACTGGTGAGGCCACACCTTGAGTGTTGTGTCCAGTTCTCTCACGAGAGAGATATCGAGGTGCTGGAGCGAGTGCAGAGGAGGGCAACGAAGCTGGCGAAGGGCCTGGAGAATAAATCTTATGAGGAGCGACTGAAGGAGCTGGGACTGTTTAGTTTGAGGAAGAGGAGGCTGAGGGGAGACCTCATCACTCTCTACAACTACTTGAAAGGACGTTGTAGAGAGGTTGGTGCTGGTCTCTTCTCACAGGTAATTAGCGATAGAACAAGAGGGAATGGGTTCAAGCTGCAGCAGGGTAGGTTTAGGCTGGACATTAGGAAAAAATTATTCACAGAACGAGTGGTCAGACACTGGAATAGGCTGCCCAGGGAGGTGGTGGAGTCACCATCCCTGGATGTGTTTAAGACTCGTTTAGGTGTGGTGTTAAGGAATACGGTGTAAGGGAGAAGAACTTTGTAGAGTGGAGTTGATGGTTGGACTTGGTGATCCCAAGGGTCTTTTCCAACATAAATGATTCTGTGATTCTATTCTATAAGGTAGGAGGCTAACAAAACAGGCTTTGGATACTCTAAATTGCACAATTAGAGTGATTAGTAAGAATACCTGTGCGTCAGGAGAAGTAAATATTAGATTAAGGGAAAAAAAAGATTTTTCTTAACAGCATCAGCCCCCAGAGAGAAGTTAATCCTGCGTGTCAAACATACACCATAAACCAGTTCATTAATAGTCTCAGCCATCTGCTAAAAAAATAAAGGAAGTCATTCATTTACAAGAACTTGATAAGGTCGATAAATCCTCAAAGGCTAATGAAGTAAAGGGTTCTGAGCAAGGTTTTAGCTAGGTCTGTATGCATGGGAAGGCTGCTATCATACCATACATCCATGCCCCCGGGCAGTTCACAGAAGGCCTTTGATGTTTTGGGAAGCAGCTGGACACACAATCACACCTCTTCGTGATTCATGTCTCACGCTGCCTGTGTAGCCACACCGCTGACAAACCTCATGGGGCTGCCCACAAACCAAGAAGCCTACCAAGCTGCTGTGGCCTTCCCTGAGTGCTGACATAAGAATATAAAGAAAAAGGGCTGTACAGCCTTGTATTTCTGCTGAAATGATGAACACAAGCAGATAAGATTTTCTGAAATACTGACTTCAGCACAGACCCAACCAGTAATACGCTCATGCCAGGCATGCGAGCATGTTTTCAGAGCACCCCTGAGCCTAGAGCCTTAAGAGCTACAGGGCACCCCAGGGGACCACAGCGCGGCCGTCTCCTTTCAGACTGGCTGCAGCCTCACTATCCAAACCACTACGTTGGATCTACAATGTTTACTTATAAAACTTTTAGAGCTACTTATTCCATAAGTTAAAATAAACAGGGGAAGGGGGAAGATCTTCTGAAGAAGATACACACATGCACACAGATATATATATGTGTGTGTATATATATATATATCCCAAATGAGTTGATAAAAATTAAAACCAAGCCTTCAGCTGTTGGCTTCAGCCTCAAGAAAAGACAGACTAAACCACACGTCCAGAGGACTATCACATCTCTCTCCTGGCAAAGCAGAGAAGGAGAGGGCAATTTTCTCCAGCCAAAAGTCCCTTGACTGAAATAGGATTTCAAGTTGCCTGGAGGCCCGTCTGAAACACAGCAAAGTAGCGTCTGCTTGTGCAGATCTCTCCCAGGGTAACGTGGCCTAGGGAAAGTGATGAAAAAAGGTTTGTAAGCCTTTTAGGACTTAATATATTAACACAGTTATGCCAAATTCCAGGCAGACGTCTACTGACTCCCATGAAATTCCTGAGCATTGCTACCCTTGTGTGCCTGGCACCAAGAGGCACTTAGTGACGGGGCAGGCACAAGTCCACACTCATCTCCAGAGAGCAGCCAGGTGTCAGGAGAGGCGGTTACTGCAAGCCAGCTTCTGGCAGAGAAAATCACAGATCGCTGTGGCCAAATGCATTTGAGGGAGGACAAGTTGCGTGCTTTTGAATGCATATAGATGAAGAATTTGCGTTCTTTGCAGCTAAGTTTTACCTGATGTGTTGCAAGCTGGTTTGCTGGTTGCCACTGAATTACTGGATCTGCCTGAGTTTCTTGCTGGAATCACCCACATTATCTTTTGAATTTTAGGTATGACTGTAGATAGGGTTTGATGCTCTGTCACAGTGTGGGAGTCCTGTGAGGTCTCCTACTATTGTTTTGAATATCGCGTGTGATCCAGGTCCTCTCCATGCCAGGGACAGCATTACTAGCAAGCCAATTATCTGCAAAACTGTGCAATGGCCATTTGCACTTTGCTGGCTGCTTATACAGTTTTTAATAACCTTGTAATCTCAGCCAAGACCATGCCTGGCAGGACAAACAGAGTTTTGTCCTGTCTCTGGACTTTCTCTCGCCAGAAGTGCCTCTGCCAAGATACAGCTCTAACAGGATTAGCCTAGAGCAAGCGACTAACCTAGGGAGTTGGTGTAATGAAAAAATATGACATTTTTTTTCACTTGGTGTGATTAGCCAATGAAATATAATGGGTTAACAGCACCAGATAAACCGTCTGTAGCACTCTGAATAATATAATGGACCATTAGCAGTCCTAACAGGAGTTAGCTCAACCCAGCTTTGTCTGATACAGATACCAGCATCTGCTCTCTAGCAGGAGCCAGGTAGCAGGGATCGCATCATGTATTTTCTGAAGAGAGCTTAAATCACAGCCTTTCACTGTTACTGAAGTAAAGCCATTTTGAAATTGTCTCCTGAAAAAAACATTTTGGGGCAGCAGTTAGAGTCAGCAGGATTTCTGACACTGACCTCAGTGAGATCCCTGAATCACGGCATCTTTTGTTGTAAACATGGCAGCGATGTATCTATTCAGAAAAGAATTATTCAGGATGAAAGACAATGGAGTACACATTTAAAGATGTAGGCAAACTATCAGGAAAAGCTTTGCAAAAATCATACAGTTGCAAGACTGAAAGAAACTCCAAGACAACTTTTAAATCTAACCCCTGCTTTACAGCCAAACCAAGTATTTTCAGGCCACTCCTAAGAGACATGTCTAACCACTTAAAACTCCAGTTAAGGTTATGTAAAAGCTTTCCTTAAAAGTTTTTTCCAGTGTCTTACTAGCCTGAGAACTGGAAAATGCTTCCAAATATATAACATAATTTTGCATTACTGCAAATTTAACTATTGTCTTGTTTTCAACAGACAAGAAATACACTGTCCAATTAAAACAATCTTCTTTTTTTATATATGTATTTTTAGACCATTATTATATCCCCCATATCTTCCATTTTCTAAAGAAAACAAACCATATATTTGAGCCTTTCCTTAGATGTCAGTGTGTCTGAATTTTTGCATTCTTGCTCTTTTTCTGTGGACAATATTTTCTCAAAGGAGGGAACTAACGCTGGACACAGTATTCCAGAAGCACTGAGAACAGCCAGGTTATTAACTCCCGTATCTTATCTGACACTCCTGCCAATACATCTCATATTTTCTTTTTGAGCAGCAGCGTCCTGCTTT
Source organism: Chroicocephalus ridibundus (assembly GCF_963924245.1). Taxonomy (NCBI): domain Eukaryota; kingdom Metazoa; phylum Chordata; class Aves; order Charadriiformes; family Laridae; genus Chroicocephalus; species Chroicocephalus ridibundus. Next base: position 96,228,231 of record NC_086286.1, on the reverse strand, counting down.
TGACTCATGTTAAGACAGTGGTTCCTTGTAACTCCAGATCCTTTTGTGCAGAGTAATCCCAGATCCTTCTCTCTCGATATCCCCAAGCTTATATTTGTGCATTTGATTTTTTCCTTCCTAAGTGCAGTACTTTGTACTTGTCTTTATTTCACTTCATCTTATTGATTTCAGGCCGTTTCTCCAATTTGTCAAGATCATTTCAAATTCTAAACTTGTCCTCCACAGAGCTTGCAGCCCCTCCCAGCTAGGTGTCATCAGCAAATTAGTATATATGCTATTCCATCATTTGAACTGCTAATGAAATTATTGAACAGAACTGGCCCAAGATAGCCCCCCGCGGGAGCCCATATAAAACATTTGTCTGGTTTGATAGAGTGTTGATAAGAATGTGAATCATCCTGACTATGGTTTTTCAAGCAACATATCCACTGTGCAGTAATTTCAACCAGGCCATCTCCCACTGTGCTATGAAATGTTTGAGAACGTTATACAGGACTGTGTCAAAAGCCCTGCTGCAGAAGCCACAGCGACTGTTCTCCTCTTATCCAGCAGGCCTACCAAGAGAGAAAATCAGATAGGTTTGACATGATTTGTTATTCACAAATCCATGCTGGCTCTTTCTTATCACCTTATTATTCTCTGGGTGTTTATAAATCAATCATATAATATGTCCCAGGATCTTCCCAGGTACTGAAATGCTGACTTCTCCAAAATTCTCAAGGGCTTCCTTTATTCCGTTTCTTAAGATAGAAACCATGTCTGTTCTTTATCCTCTGAAATTTCTTCTGCGTTTCATGAATTCTCAAAGATATACTTTTCAGATTGCCTCTGTTGGCTTCCTCTGGCCCAAATTCACCTGGACATACAGCCTTCTCTGTGGCTCTGCCCCCTCGACCTCCTAGGCTGCCCGTGGTCTTCCTCACCACAGCCTCTAATGCTATGCAACAGCCTTGGCTCTTGCAGACGAGGGAGGCATCCCTGGCTTTCCTCCACCTTGAGCTGCTCCTTTCCCACAGCCCAGGGCTTCCCCTGGCAAAGTCCTGCCCCTGCCGAGCTCTGCAGCTCTGTGGAGACCGGCCACTGCAGACCCCCGCGCTGCCTGTCAGCGGGTACTAATGGATCTCTTAGAGAGGGTGTTCAGTAAATCCACTCCAAGGAAGTAATTTCATATTAAGCAAGTGAATTATTACAGGCCCTAAATTCTGAGGTAGAAGCTCTTAGTAAGGCTCCTTGGGTAAAGCCTTACTATATATTCAGCCTAGTATGGTAGTCTGGAGAATATTTCAACATGACATAAAAGCTTGAACTTGACTAATTAGTATTCAAAAGATTTTCTTGTTTGGTCAGTTCTGTAACTTTTTTTTTCCTAATATTAATGTTGACGAGCTTCTGGAAACAATTGCATTTGTGAGAACCAGAGCCAAAAAAAGAAGAAAAAAGGCACTAACATATCAGCCTTCAGTGTGTCATTTGCTACACGCTCTCCTTCTGTTACGTACTGCCTTTCTGTCACCTCCATATGCCTTCTAATGAATTTGAAAGTAAAAAACAAAAGAGAACAAAATCCAAACTTTTTTTTATTGCTTAGTCTTTCAAAGTGCAAAGCATTCAGATGGAGATTATTTTCCTGGAAGAGCTGATAGGATTTCTTGGGACAATTACAACAGCAGTAGGAAAAACATAGTAGATGTGCGACAGGAAGCTATCTACATTGAGAAAAAGAAGGTTGTGATCTAAAGTGATTTCTCCTCTCCCTTCCAGTCTGTAGTATTAGATAAGCAGAAGAAGGAATGTCCTGACACGATCAGAATTTGGTTGAATATGTCCTACTCATTTACATTCACCTTTAACTTCAGGTATGCAACTTCAGTCTCAGCTATAAACATCATCTCGCAGGGTTATCTCTGCTCTGGAATCCTGACGTAGTGTTTCTCCTGCAACCAAAAGCTGACAAACGCGTGCATTTGCAGGACGCCAGCCAGGCAGAGCTCCGTTTCAGAAATGGGTGCTGGCTTAGCAGAGAGAAGAGCACAGGGCTCACAGTGGGACCGAGTCTGTGACACCCACCAGAAGGAAGAGGGAACAAGTAGGGAAGGAAGCTGAAATGATGTGTACCTTCCTCACACGTGGTATTGAATAAAGCATATTTGGCTCCAGAGTAGACATTGCATTTTCAAGGTGTAATGCCAAGTGCTTTTCCTCTGGTTTCACGCTGAGAAATGATCAGCATATTGTTGCAAAGTGCATAGCTTCATTTTCCCTCTACCTTTGCACAGGATATTTGGAAGCTGGTAGCCCAGAGTCATAGGTGCAGGGAAGTGTCACTTCCAGGAAGAGCATACGCACTCGACAGCTTTGGCTGCAGCTGTTTTTCTTCATGAACTGTTCATCAACAGACTTTTGTATCTAAGTACACATAGAGCATAAGGTATTACCCAATTCCCCAGGGAGTCTGCACTTGGCAGAGTACATGAATGCAATACCTTTAGCTTTTGACATGGCTTTTATTGCAGCTGAGCACGGATAGATCTTCAAGAAGTCACTGTTCTTCCTCAGCCAGGATCTCCACTACATCTGCCAGGTAAAGCTAAAAATAGACCCTCTCTTCCACTGGAAACACATGGAGGTTTCAAAAGTTTGTTTTCGTCTTACACTGGGACAAACAGTTGAACTCTCTCATTTTTTGATAGAAAAACATAATATTGCATATACTGATATCATAATTTCTGATTTAACATATCCAAAGGCAAACAGAAACATTATGATTTCCCACAAAAATTTTGAAAAAATAGATTCATTAGCTCAAAATATTTCAATATGGGTGGGTGACAGGTTATGCACTTTTTTAACAAGTTCTCCCTCCAGATACTTGTGACCCTCTTTTATCCACCTCAAATAGCTCAAGAGCAGGTCATTACATCACTATCCAGCTACCTACATTTTTTAATGAATTCACCTTCACAGGTCCCATGTTTATTAAGTCGTATTATCCCTGCTATACAGATAGGGGAATTACTCAAGGATACAGAAAAAGAGTGTCTTCCCGGTCCAGGGGTAGTGTTCTCTCTCTGACACATTCCATATATGTTTTTAGCTCCAAATATTGAACCCTAGACTCGGACAACTGCAGGAAACCTACATTCTGCTCTTTTTGGCTCCTCTTTGCCTGCTCTGAACTGCCAGCCTAACTCCTCAGCTACATCTGCACACACAGCATAGGCCAGGTGCAGAACTTAGCTCTCTTCTCTCTCAGTCTTGAATAGACACTGCCTCACCCAAAAAACAGGGACCTTGGAGATGTCCTAACCTATGGTGGATGTCAACCATCCTCAAAGGCTCACAGCACCCGTAGGTCAATATGGCTGAGCTGTAAACTCCCCTGTCCCAGCTGTGCCATATCACCATTGATGGGAAAGAGAGGTGACAGTGCCGGAGAATGCACGAATCCAGTCATGCTCAGCTCCTTAGGGGCAAAATATCTCAGCACAGAAAGGCAAAACAGAGGTATTTCACTGAGAAAAGTGGGCTGCAATCTTTCACTATACATTGCAAAAATGTCATCTCTTTAAGCACAATCATTTGATGTTGTCCCACATTGCAAGTGTAGCTACGCACTGATCTCTTCTCAAACTAGTGCCTAAGTGGCATCATTTATGTCATTTGCGGTGATTGTGCAGTGATTTACCACTCTGTAGTAGGTATTGGTTGTTGGTGGTGAACTCCAGGTCAAGTTTTTGTTTATCATGAAAACAGAAAAGTTTTACTCATCAAATTGTCAAAATTCATAGGTTGTAACTCATGTCTGCATCTTTTTTTCTCCATTATGATCTCAACAACTACAGGATAGAAAGAGTCAGAAAAGTTTCCCTGTCCTGTTCAAGTCTTACTTTTCTTCCTAGGAGAATTAATTTCTATTTAACAGGTGGAAACATTTAGAAAATCCCCCAGTGAAGTAGAAATAACATCATTTCTGCCATCAACACAGACCCCCCACGGCTTTCGCAGGAGGATTTGCCCTAAGGAAAATACTGCTGCAGCAAGTATAATTACATCAGGGTAATACATACTGGAGAGTCGAGTTATGGCGGTTTATCAGAGACTGTATTATACCACTAAATCTGTTTTACTGCATGTTTTACTAAAGATTTTCTTTAAAAGTTGAGGAGACTGTGGCAGGGCCTCTATCAACTAAAGTTACTCCTATGGCTTATTCAATAGATTAATATTGACTGTGCGGTTCTGTTATCCTGGGAGATTTAAATACAGTCTTTAATATTGTCCAAGCTTCCCTTCTTTTCCTGCTGATTTTTTGTAAGACTGAAAATGGTGTTTCCATCTTGTCAACCATTTGCTCATCCTGATTGACACGGTATGTTTGTGTGCAGGTTGTGGAAGTGGAGTGTGGTCTTTTGCTGTGAATTGTGATGTCCCCTTTCAGTCTTATCTTTTCCCAATTTTACCTGGGATACGCTTTTCCTTGCTCATGTCCTGGGTAATATCTGGGCCTCAATTTCCCTTGTTGTCCTCCCAAGCACACAGTGGAGTCTTAAAATGGTAACTTGCACCTGGTCTTCACCAAATGCTCTTCCAGTTTCTGGCAGCTTCATTTTAACAGGTTCCTGCAAGGACGAGCCACCTTTTCTCACCTGCTTAAAGCAAAACTCCACACACTCCACAACACAGTGGACCTGCGGTTTCTATCAAGACTACTGGGCGTTATTTATAAATATTTGGAGCAACAAAATGTAAATCCCTCCCCAGAGAAAGGTGTCCAGAGCCATGCTGTGCATGCAGGTAGGGGGTGTGTGCGTATAGCAATGGCTGCATCTCCTCCCCGCTCCCCTCAGCCCCACAGCAATGCCAGGGCACCTTCCCTGACCATGCGAAAGCGCGGCAGGAGCCCTCTCCTTTCCTTGTGCCATGCGGGGGGCCAAACAGACCTTTGATATTAAATTCCTTTTACTTTATCCTGCCCCCAGTTTCACTGCCTTGCAGGCTTTTTGACTGAAATCATGTCAGTGCATTGTAAGAGGTTTAACTAAAGGTTTCCACAGGCAAGTACAGCACCAGGTGAGTTTCAGCTGAGCTGTTAGGTATTAGGGACTATTTCATTACAGGGAAAGAAGAGAATACTATCTTTCTTTCCCTCCAGGTGTACATCTGGAAGTCTGCTGCTGTCCTCTGGCCGCCCCTGCTGCCTGAAGGACTGGGGGACAGCCAGAGGGGCCAGTGCAAGAGGGAGGCCCAAGGCAAGTGAAGAAGCAGAGCCCCAAGCTCCCAGGCAGTTACTGCTCCTCCTGTCCAGTGCGTCGCTCATGTCTGGGGCTGCTGAGGGTTGGAGCCCGCTGGCAGCAGCTCCCAATGCTCTCCGGCAGGCCAGGGGATGTGAGCAGCGTGGTGGGGAGAAGGAATCATGGAATCATAGAATGGTTAGAGTTGGAAGGGCTCTTAAAAATCACTTGGTTTCAACCCCCCTGCCCTGGGCAGGGACACCTCCCACTAGACCAGGCTGCTCAAAGCCCCATCCAGCCTGGCCTTGAACACTTCCAGGGATGGGGCATCCACAACCTCCCTGGGCAACCTGTGCCAGTGTCTCACCACCCTCACAGTAAAGAATTTCTTCCTAATATCTAATATAAATCTCCCCTCTTTCAGTTTAAAACCGTTATCCCCTCATCCTATCACTACACTCCCTAATAAAGTGTCCCTCCCCATCTCTCTTGTAGGCCCCCTTTAGGTACCAGAAGGCTGCTGTAAGGTCTCCCAGGAGCCTTCTCTTCTCCAGGCTGAACAACCCCAACTCTCTCAGCCTGTCTTCATAGAAGAGGTGCTCCAGAAAGCACCTGCAAAGGAAAGCAGACCTGCATCCCACCAAACCTCTGGATAACAGCTTATTAAATATATTCTGAGCTTTACCTTATACCTCTGGTCTCAGAAAAACCCAGTTGAGTCTTGCAGTTATAGGGACAAAGTATTTTTTTAAGTGTGCACATTTTGTCTCATTCCAAGTTGTTGCGATAGTTGGAATCCAGACTTTCCTAACCAAAGCAGGAAAAAATTAGTAATTACCTGTCCATGACTCTGTTAGACACAGAATGAAACTCTAGGAGACATTTGCCTGCCACATGGTAGACAGCTGGTCATTGGCAGGGAGCGCTGAGGAGTACTCCTAAAATCCTAAGTTACAGTATCTTCTAAGGCAATGAAAGGAGTCGGGTAAAATGTGCAATATTGCTGCAAATGACAAGAGAGAATAAAGAAGTGCTGGTTACTACTGAATAACCCTTTGGGAACTTTTCCTAAATATCTCTTTGGCTGGTGCATTAAAGATTATTAGTGTATTAAGGCTGATTCGGGTGACAACTTGTGCTGAGATCCTTTACTTTTCTCTGAAATTCAACCAGGCCACAATAGATTAGGAAATGAGGCTTCTTTTCTTTATTTTTTTCATGCTAATTATGATGGTCTGTTTAAAAGCACTGCTCAGTCAAAGATCAAGGCCCAGCTGTGCTAAACCTTTGCAAAAAGATTTTAAAAATTTCTTTTCCTCCAGAGACTTTTTTTTTCCCCAGTGCGAGGGTTCATTATGATATAGATGATCAAAGAAGGGCTGGCTGTCTTGGAAAAGGAAAACAGGTATCAGGGTCCCTAACCATGTAGTTAATGAGGGTGAATGAATGACCACTTTATAGGTGGGTTTTTTTCAGGAGTCTTCTTCCAATTTTAAATCACTGAGTTTATCCACCTTAATGAAAATCAAAAACGGCTGTTCATGGTGGAGATCAAGGGCTCCACTTGCCCAGTATCCTGTCTCCAGCTACATGTGAATGCCAGAGGAGAGTGGGGACAGGACAGTAGAATTTGATACCTTGAGTAATCTCCTGGTCCCCAATTATTTTCAGCTTAGAGAATTTTCTGAGTCTGATGTGTTTCCTGTATTTAGCGATCGAAAGTGGACATATCCTCCACCTGTGTGTGTCCAGCCTCCCCCTAAATCTACACAAACATTTTGCATTTACTGCTTCTATTGGCAGCAGGTGTCTCAAGCCTACCATCCATTGTGTGAACAACTTTCCAGTTTTGTTTTGCACCAAGTTCCTGTAGCTGTATTTGTGGTCTCCTACTTCTTGTATCAGAAGAAACAGTTGCTCTGTCCTAACCCTCTTCGTGCCATCATGGTTTTTTGCATCCAGGTTATTTCCCTTTACTCCTTGTTCCTTCAGCCAGAACTATGGGAGCCTTCCTGAGCTTCGATCCTCTGCGATACTCTTCCCCGAACCTCTCCCAACACCAGAGCATCATTTTGGAGATTAAGCAACATAAAACTGCACACAGCGTTCAATTTTTTATGTAGTTCCTCTGGGGCTGAACTAGAAAACAATTGCCATTCTTCTGCTTATACATACAGTGAGAGCTGGCCCATCTATCTTCAAAGCCATCTGTATATTACGGTGACATCTCTGCTTCAGTGCAACCTTGTGAGATGCCGAGAACTTCAAAATGCACAGTGTCCTCCATTCCTCTTCAAGTCTTACAAGTTCAAGTGGTTTTTCTTTATGCTATGGGAAAAGTTTTGCTCCCTTCCCCTTTTCTTTTTACACTGTGGGATTTTTTGCAGGGATGTGTGTGTGTGGAGGGGCGGGGGGTTGTTTTCTTCTTAATGAAATTTTGCCAACCCTCTAATAAGCAAGAGACACAATAATACATTATTTTAATATCTTTCCCTGGGCACTGATGATGGCTCTTTGTAGACTGCTGATCTTGCTGTCATGACGTTATGGCAGACAAAGGATGCCTTGGCAGATCGGAGAACAGCTAGGGTGCTTAATTAAAAACTGTAAATCTAAGGTTTCAATAGTAGATGGAGCAAATGATGAAGTTTTACCAGATCTTTTCTCCAAATTTTAACCTCATTTTTCATTTGAATTTATAGGCTGCAACATCATTGACTATAATTCTTGTCTATAATGTGCTTTATTAAACTATGCAAGCAGGTTTGTCCCAATGGTCTAATCTGCTTGCTAAGAAAAATTGAGCTGATTAACTGATGCCCACTTCATCCTCATTAGAAAGCTCTTTCAGTAGAATAAAGCGCAGCCATGTCACGGCTCCTGGCTATTTGCAACACTCACTATTATCCTTATTACACCTCTTCATAATTTGTCTCTAGCATTTACTGATGTATATTAATGTATGTGTTCTGATTGCAAAGTGTCTGTCTCAGACTTTGTCGACAGACCCAAGGAGGGTACCTAAACCCCTATGTCGGGCATCTGACATCTCTATGTCAGGGAAAAAGCATCCACCAGCTGGCATTTCAACCAGCCCTGTGCTCAAAGCACCTTTCTGCTGCAGGTGTGTTGCCATACACACCAGCAAAATGCTCCTGATGCGGGCACAGCTCTGTCTCGTTAAAAAAAAAACAACAAACCAGCTTGAATATTTTTACACGTATAATTTTCTGTGGTCCTTTAGGGTGATGTAAGCTGTTCTAAAACTACTTCAGACATATTTTGCCAATTAACTGAGCCTTCATTAGAATGTGAGCTGACATTCATTGTATTTTGATGTTACTCAGCGTCTGAAAAGCATACAGCTATGCCTTAGGGGTCCTGAACACACGCTTAGCTGATTAAGTCTCATTTCAGGTACTAAGCCCTTTCCCTCTTTTCAAGGGGTGATATGTTTATAGTTGGTTTTGTTGTTTGGTTTGTTTGTTTGTTTGTTTGCTTGCTTGTTTTTTTAAATTATTGTTTATTTCCAGGTACTACTGGAGCTTTCCTTGCCAAATCAGCTGCCTTGTGACAACTCTTCTTGGCTCCTGCCCTCCCTCCTTCTCTTTTTCTTTTCACTGGCAAGCTGCTCACTTTATTGTAATTGGCGGGTTTTGTTCCTCACTTTAGTAGACCTGTTCCTTTCTCTTTTTGATCCTGTCCTTCACCTCCGCTATATTTCTTTCCTTTTGGGTTTATTAATTGGCTTTGTAGTTGGACTGCACAATGTGATTGTGAGGCACATTATGCAGAAGAAAGACTGTGAGCAGAACATGCAAGGTAATGGGGAGCTATTTGTGATTGTTTACCAGTCCCAGAAAATGCTACACTCAAAACCGTAAAGGTATAGTATTAGAAAATTAGCCTAGAAATAGCTGCAAACAATTATTGTGCACGCACATGTGCGCACACTCAGAGAGAGGGCAACCTGATAGAAAGTGATGTAAATAACAAATAAGAATTCTCAAAAATTAGTAAGAAAAGGAAAACCCGACATGGATTAATGAGCAGCCAGTTGCAGGTAGGGCACTAGAGAGACATTTTTTTCACACAGCGTGAACAAAAGGAACAAGTATCTTGGTTCATTATTAACAGTATTAAATTAACATCAAATAAGTATCTTTTTAATGAGGACCTAATAGAACTAGGGTCCTGATCCTGTTCAGCTTAACCTTTTTGTCAATGATCTAGAAGAACACATATCTTTATTTCTGATAAAGCATTCAAATGACAAAGATATAGTCCTGATACATGACAGAAAAAAAAAAGGACAATAGTTAGAGATCTTGATTGCTTACAAAGGAGAGCAAAAATAACCTATATGTGTTCTGATATGGGCAATTAGAAGCCGTATTTCAGGATAAAAGGGATGTAGGATTGGGAGATTTATATGGGGAAACCACATAGGTTCTGAAAAATGAGTTGTGGTTGATAACAAGTTGAGTGCAGGCCGTGTCTGTAGCTGTGGTACCAATACACAATTTGGGTACAGAAAAAAAAAACCAATACCAAGCTGAACTAGAAAAAATGTGTGTGACAGAAGGGCAATTTCTGCTAGGCATCTATACTTCAAGAGAAACACTGAGAAATTGGACATAACTCAGAGAAGAAAGCCTTGAGAATGATTAAAGCATTGAAAGATATGCCTTGTAGCAAGGCATTCAAAATGTCAATATATTTGGATTATCAAAGAGAAGGCTAAGGGAAAGTCTGTTTTCAGTTCAAAAGTATCAACAAAGGGAAGAAAACGTTGCTAATGGAGGATCTTCAGAGCAGTATACAAAAATACAGCTGAAAGTTGAGGTAAAAGAAATTCACACTAGAAATGAAATCAAAGCTTTATCAGTGAAGATAATTAAAACTGGAATATCACACAGAGAAGTTAGATCAGCACTGGGTGTTTCTTTCTAAAAAGTTTGATCTTTACCAACTGATACCAGATGGAGAGAAGCAAGAAACACTAATGCATTCTTGGAAGTCCTGTGTGTATTGTAGAAAGTCAGACTAGGGGGTCACAATAATCTCTGATGGTTTTTGAAAATCAGTAAGAGTTTTGAATTCGTGACTTTTTTTTCACATTCTTTATGAAATTGCTACATTTTTAGAATTTGATAACAGCCTTCTAAAATTCTCAAAAAATGGGGCATTTTATTTTTACAGTGTTTCCATCAGAATGTCCTCAATTTCTCAGTCACTAATTGCTCCTAAAAACCACAGCATCTTGGTGATAACTCCCTTATTTTTTCCATTTCTTCTTCCCTTCTGATTCTAATATCCAATCGATTGTTTCAGGGAGAAGAAGGGAGGTGACTGAATACTGACACCACAAATCATTGTCTAAAAAAAAAAAAAAAAGTTTGCTAATTAAATTGGAACATATCTTATCTGTAGGGTTTTTTTTCATATTGAATGTAAGTCATTATCAAGTATGTCTACCAATTGTTCATCTGATGAGCCTTGACCTGGAACTTTGCTGGAAGCGTTAAGGGATTTAATGAAAGCACAAAACCTGGTTCCAGGAATTAGCCATTACACAGAGGGGAAAAAATGTAGATAGCAGTGCAAGACTTTGTAGTTCTCTGTGTTACACTGCAGGAAATTAATCTGACTTCAGAATGGCAGCTCAGCCATAGGATAATTGTACTCTTTAATACACAGAAACACAGTGCACCTTGTCTGGAAAGAGAAGATTTTATAACAATTTAGACCTAGCTATTTTCAGTGATTCAGAGAGTTGCAATGACATCCTTAAAAACTCCTGCAGGGCTGCTGATGAGTGAAAGCCAGCGATGGAGATTTGTGGCCCATTGCTTTGTGTTTGCCTCGGTATGCCACGAAAATTCCTCCAGCCTGGAAGAACACTAATATTGTGCTAACATTCATACTGTGAGCAGAATGACCAGGGTTATTATATGTGGGCTGTGTCTGACATCAATCTGAAGGCTTTATGGGATTCATGTGTTAATGAAGTAAAAGTTGACAGCATGATTAATACGGGTAACGCATGGAAAATAGATCTGGTCAAACACATCTAATTTCCCTTTTTGATGTTTACAAATTTAGTTAACAAAGGTAACCACCTAACTATACTACATCCAGACTCCTTAGTTACAGACACCATTATGATAAAAAATATATGGAGTGCAGTATCAATAAAATACGTCTTAGAATGGATTCAGTGTTGTCTGGCAGTCAAATTTGAAACACTAATTTTCAGTGGGGAGTATCTTGCAAGCGTTGCCAGTAGACTGAATCCTACCAAAAATTTTGTGAAGATCTGGAAGAAATAATCCTGACCTCATTCCTGACAGAAACTTTGGATGACACTGGTAAAGCGGTAAATATTGAAGGAGGCTAGACAGTCTTTTGAGACATCTGAATAATTCAATATGCTAGCCCATTCATACAGAAAATATTTTCATACAGCCAATACATCCTAATATGCAGGAACAGAAACTTCAGCCCATACCAAGAGAATGGGTATTTATTGGCGAATCACTGACTCCTGAAAACCATCTGGGATTAGAAAGAGTGAGAGGGTGAATGGGGGCCACCGTGAAGAAAATGCAAATTTTGGTAGTAAGAGAGGAGACCGAGCAGGGACAAAGCCATGCTTTGACCCCAGGGACAGGTGAGCCTGGTACAGAACTATTCCACATATTTTTAATAGCAGCATCTTTTGGAACAATCTTGAAATATTAGAGAATGTGCATAAGAGAGTCACAGAAATGATCCGAGAGTGGGAGAAAATGCTTCTCGGTGAAGAGGTTTTCAGTATTTTTACACTCTAGTTACTGCACTGAGCTTTGTGTCACTGTTCCCATTGCTTGACCTAATTCTTCAAAAGGTCGGTCTGTGTAGTGTATCAAAAGGAGGCTTGAGATTCAAATTAATTGCAAAGTGTACATCCCTTCGTAGGAAAAAGTACTGGGGACTATGCCTTTAGCCATTCTGGGAAATTCATGCCAGGAACCAACAGAGATAAATTTAAATGGGAAACAAGACACAGATTCTTAATGATGAGTGTGCCTGGCCATTGCTGAAAATCCGCAGTGGTGGTTTTTCTTTCTCTCATTGTATTCACACCAGGTCTGAAGGCATTTAGGAAAGTCACTACATTCAAAATGAGCTATTTGGCTTCCTGTAAAGGGCAGTGGGGAGAAAGTGTTCAGCCTGGTTATACAGGAGGCCACTCTCTAACAATGTAATGCTCTCTGGCCTCAAATTCTGTCCAGTACTGCCACTGGTTTAGGCTATTTGAAAAAGGAGTGATCTGGATGCGGTATCAGAGAAATTGTATTTTCGTCAATTGCCTAATGAGGGTATAAAATTCCCCCGATCATTCCCTTGCGTTGTCAGACTGTTATGTCTAGCAGTTATTTTTGAACTCTTGCTAATAGACAAGAAAAGATATAGGGGATTAATCAGAGGAAATGCGTGAGGCTCTTATTATTTCCCCTTCTCTTTATTCCCATAGCAATGACAAAGACGAAGCATCCTCTATAAAAATGCCAGAACTGCTAAATCAGGACTCATGTGAACGTGTTTGTTTTACTGCTGCCCTTGTGATTCTCCTGCTGTTTACGTGGCTTTTATAATGGAAGTGATATTGTTGAAATCATATCTAGCACAAGAGCTCCATATTTATTCTTCCTCCCCTCAACTTTGGTCTCAGATTTCTCTGATAAATGATGTGAAGCGGCACATTATCTTCCAGCTATGCAAACACTCATTCTTCCCCACCTCCCCAGACGCAGCCGTTCACACCATCCACAGAGCTCCGGTTTTCTGTCTTCACTTGTCTGTATCATTAAAAGAAGAGGCTGATGAAGCCCCCAGATCAATGGGAGGAGCTCTGCAAGTACAAGCACATCGAATGACACAGAAGATTTTACAGCAAACCAGAAAGTGCTAACAGAGCCGTTACAACCCCTAGCACGCTCTTTCTCTCCATCTGCACCTCTGCAAATCGGGGACTGGTTAAAGGGAACTTTCTTTCCCAGCGCTGCAGGATCTTTGCCACCAAGGTATGAATGTGTTCAGTACACATATTCTAGAGTGTGACTTCGTAGGCTGCGTAAGGTCAAAATGCATTGAACTTGTGGAGCACTTTCCTCAAATCCTTATTTCCATGTGCGCTTTCTCCCACTTATTGAAGGCTGTGGGAATGCACTGCTAGCGCCACTAAAACTTCCCATCCACCTGATATTTTGCAGATTTTTACAGGAAGGAAAATTAAAAAGACTTACTCATGGTCACACAGCATGTCCTGAACTTGTGAATCCCAAAAACATCAGTCTACAACACATCTTTTCCTATTCTTACTTTCTTGCTCCAGTAGTGCACAGAGCTGTGAGAGAAGCTGGTGATGAGTTTTATTTTGAAATTTAAATGAACTTCAGCACCAATGTGTCCTTTTGCATTTTTGTCGTCTCCTTTTCATGTTTGATTTTGACTCCAGTCTGAGGTGACGCAGGATTTGATGGGCTGGTATAAACATGGATATGATAGCAAGAAGTGAAGGTTCATAATGAGTCCAAATGCCCTCAATTTCCATTGGAATCAGTGATTCTCAACATCTCACAAGAGTCAGTTCTATGTTTTTACCCTACTTGCCACAGAATATTATCTAAAATGTCAATTTAATCTTGGGATGGCGATGAATGACAGCTTAGCTAAGAATTTGTATTTCATGCAGCACTGAAGCCACACTTCAGTTTACTGGATAATGGAGAAATGCAAACATAAAAAATTTCCAACTGTCTGACATAAATAGAGGTTTGTAAAGGCTATAAGGAGGAACTTTCACTATATTTTTGTTAATACAATCTGGTTTGTTTCATTTGTTCTGCACTTTTTTGTTTGACTCTCATCTCATTAAAGTGGTGCAGCAATATGAGCTGCAGAGGGTATTTCATGGACCTGGTAACTGAAGTTACGGTGTTGGAATTAATAACCAGACTGAAAAAAATACATAGCGCTTTATCAGGACCATAAATTGCCAAACGCAGTAGCATTTTCCCTGTCCAGAACCCCTCTCAGATGGCAGTGTCATGCTGAGCTGATTTTCCTTGGCACATCAACTTCTATCTTGGAGAAAAGAAATTTGATCTTTGGGCCTCGGATCCATCATACCACTGACAGTTAATGATATTTTCATAAAAGTTGTACATCTCAAAATCCACCAAAGTATGTCTGACCTGTAGCACAGCAGGACAGGAAAATTTAACTATTTAAAAAATGACTTTCCATTAACCTCAATAATAGAAATGCAACAATATCCTGACCACTTTTAGTGTATGAAATAAATAATAATTTTCTCCTGAGCAGTGCTTGTCATAAGGAGAGTAAAGTGATTGAAAGGAAAATCTAGAAAAACAGATTTTTCCCGTTTTTTTCCCCATAAGTCCACCATTTACCAGGGCTCTGTGATTGTGATGGGGACACGGTGCTTTTGTAAATGTCTTTCAGATGAGATGTGTGAGTCTTGATCTGTTGTATACAGAACCTGGCAGAGAAGTTAAAGGGAGAGAGGTATTAGCCAGAAAACCAGGACAAATTCCTTCTTGGGTAATTTCTCTGCATTTAGCAATACCTTCAGGAAATAAAGTTGCTGTTCTTTCTGTCCTAAAGTAACAAGTTACTGTTACAAATTGTTGGCATGGAGCTGGATTGTGCTCCTCCAGGACGAGATTACTTTCCCACAGGTCCCTTGTGTAAAGACAGCCCTGAATTTAATGCGTTTTCCATTTGACGTCGAGTTTGTTACTGCTATGTCAGCCAGGCTGCGTGTGTGCTCTGGATCAGTCAGCGATGTTCCCGCCTGGTCCCAGGGTTTTGCTCAGCGCGGAGCAGTGGGCTGCCTTGTCCCCCCAGCATTTACGCACTCACTGGGCAAAGCTGACACGGAACGTGGGAATGAATACAGAGAGCAAACCTTATGAGGAAGGAAACGTCATGCTAGATCCGTACTAGGCCTGGGTTTTGATAGGACGGGACCACAAAAAATTATGTGAGAAATAATGACAGAGTGACACTGAAGGAAAGGGAAGTGAGCGGGGACTCGTAAGTGGGAGAGGGTAAGGAAAAGCAGTGAAGCTGAAGCAGCTGAGAGACGTGAGATGGAGAGACTTTGCACTAAAGGCTGAGCAAAATTGCACTGCGTCCGTTGAGTGGCCATTGATTTCCCTTCTGCTCATGGTGGTGATTTTGCAAGTACTGTTACTACTTTGTCCAACTGGAAAAAGCTCAAAATGAAACTCTTAGAAGCACACCTTTACAATATAGTCTCTAGGACAATTTGGGAGCTTTATAATTGGAAAGTGCTACATTAAAACTAGGTTATTAGCAATAATTACATGTTACAGTCTTGCAAACCTCTGGTTCCTTCATTCCCATCATCAAAGCTTTTTATATCACGAGTGTTTTATTCATTTAATTGTAGCCTTACATTAAACTTGTCCTGCATTTTATCTAGCGTCGGTTTCTGGAACAATAGCTTATCCTTTCAATTATGTAACTTTTGAGTCCCTTTGTAGCATGAGAGAAAGATGAAGACGCTGAGTTGATTCACAATAATTATATTGTTCCATTATAAAGAATCACAGAGCACTCTCCTTGAGTTCCTTAATAAAGACCTAGCTGTAATTAAGCATTAGTAAGACCTATTAAAACATTAGTCTACCTGGAAAGTTGGTATCCTCACCAAAATCTGTATCTTTGTTCTCCACTTTGATCATTGTTATATTAGACACTTTCTGTGCAAATTAACTATATCTTCTTTCTGAAATAGTGTCCTCCTTGAAGTTTTCTGTGATTAGCTGGAACTTCAACTTTCCAGACAAATTCAGTTTAGCCTTTTCTCTCTGCAGCTCACTGCAATTCAAAATTGCCTCTTCACTTACCCACTTTCACTGAGCTCTGAAATTTGGCACCTCCCCTTGGATATCTAATCATGGGCTTAACTGAGTAAAATCAAAACTCCTTGCCTTCCCTGTAAAATTCTCAAACTCTCTCACTCTCTGCTACTGCTGCCACTGCAACTGTCCCTGTGTCGCCCCGGACTCTAAGTGAGGCTTATTTTTCTCCTTTCTCCAAACATCCAAGCCACATTCAAATCCAGCAGAAACTCCTTCTAAAACATATTACCATTGATGCTTTGCACACTGCCATTCAGAGCCACCTCACCTCCCATAGTTTCAACGCCTACTGTGACACATTTGGTTCCTTTTGCCTGTATTACTCCTTTCAAGCTATCAAAAGATTTGAAAAAAGCCAATGTGTTCCTAAGCCAGCAGCCCAGCTCTCCCACCCCGCTGAAAGTCTTCACAAGTTCACCCTTTCTGCTGCTGAACCCGAGATGTTCCACCTCACAGATGAGGCTTCGCACACTTTCACCTTGTCCTACTTTTCTGATTCTTCTCTGAGAACATGTTGCCCTTCCGCCTTTCATTGTCGTGCCACCAGCTTTGAAGGTTCCCTTCCCTGCCTTCCTCACAAAAGACTGCAATCTTTGCACATCACTCCTCGTATGTGCTGCACTCGCCCTGCGGTGAGACCGCAAACCTGTTTAAAACCCTCCTCAAGACATCACTGCCTTCTGCAGCCTACATGTGTAACCTCCAAGAAATCAGTCATCCATTAATAGCCAAGACACGCTGAAGCTGATATTCTTGGGATTTTTCTTATATTATACTTAGAGAATCAGACTTAGTGATTCTTTGGAAGCGCAGTGTTTTATGCAACTACAGCGTCGTGATTTTTCATCTCATCACCACTGTGCTCATCTTCCATCTGGTTTGTTGTGTTTACAACTTGTTTTGAATCCCTTTTTAAAGTCTTTGGGGCATAGATGATGTCTTCCCATGTATCCACAGTCTTTTCAATTTCAAGGGAGCCTTGTTCCCAGCTGCGGCTTTTAGGTGCCATCACATCTCAGATTAATATTAAAGGACAGCAGTAAAGGTGATTATGTTTCAGAGTAACAAAGGAAAGCAAAACCGATAGTAGCAAACAGGACTGAAGTCTGAAACATGTTTCTGGACAAACAGAAATAAAGCTATTTGTAGTTTTCTTATTAATCCTTAATAAAAAGTGACATCCCACAGCCACAGTCTTAACAGTGAGCAAGGCAGTACCTGGGGCAGACAGACACGTGACTGTACAGTGCTCCTAAGGGTAAGCATATTTTGGCAGTGACTTTCCAAGTGAATTGTTCCAAGTATGATCATCCTTTCATACTCGTCAAGATACTTTAAATAATGTTAGGCAGCTGACCTTTAGGACACAGAGTGATACTGAAGCTATGCCGTTTTATGTTTAAAGGGCTAGCATTTTTATGTGTTTTTAAAAAACCAAAATTGCTTTGACTGTGCTCTGCATAGAGCTGCTCACAGCAGTAGACACCTTTCATAGAGGAGAGAAATGTGCAGCCTGGTGTGGAGCTTGGAGTTCCCTAAGAGGTGGGGGGGAGCCTGTGGGCTGTCCTGCGACATGCACCGAGGGAGCATGGCCTCAGGCAAAGAGCACCTCTTGTAGCTTGGTCTGCTGGATATTTCACGGACTTAAGTAGTAGCCAGAAAGCACTAGTGGGATCTAAAGCTTTTGTTTGGACCTCAGCTGTGGCACAGCTGCAGAAGGCTGGAAGGGTAGCCTAGAGTCATGCCGCTGTAACCAAATGGATGGACACTTGGTGATGCAGGAAAGCCCATGGTACCACGACAGTCAAATGCCACAGGCCAGCAGATAATCAAATGCGTCACTTAATGTGAGATACCAGTCTGCTTTTCTGTCAGGAGACGTAGTGATCTCTGATAGTTTTAGCTTCTGAAGACTCAGGCGCATTGGTTGCTGCTATAAGCTGGGGCAGAAGTCACCTGCGCCTTTGCATGCATTCCCCTGAATTGAGAGCTGCTCTGCCCAGTACTTCTGTGGAAGTATTGGAGTTACACCCAAGAATGGTATTTAAACCACGCTTTCCAGGATGTTATAAGGAAACAAAAGTTTCATGTGGACTTTTGGCAAGTGTGACTCTCTTCGAATGGACACCAAGATTAGGATTTAGAGACCACGTGGTAGGCTGAGATGGGCCCGTTACACGTACCAAAGGCTGTGGGCAGGAGAAATGTGCTCTGAAATGTTGAGGTGCAAGAGTCAAAACAGACCGTGGAAAGGCAGCAAAGAGGGGGATGCTGGGAGGCTGCAGCATCCCATCTCTTCTACTGGGGTGGGAATATAGCAGATCTGTCACATCTTCGCAACAGACTCTATGCTTTTACCACTAATTTCGTTTCATGAGATTTCCTGTTGTCTTCCATGCCGTTCTCCGGGAAAGTGAGCTCTATTCCACGTGAGAGGATCATTGTCTGGGCCAATACAGCCTTTCTCCTCCTTCCTAGTCTAATCATCTTATTAATTGTGATAGTAATATTTTGAGTTGATGTGCCATTGAAATAATGGACAATTCACACCCCTTGCTTTTCATGACATTAATTTTAAAGCAATGATCTCTAACTGCTAATTAAGCCCTATTAATATGAACAATCTCAGAGCCATCAAAGCTCTCCACTGTCTTAAAGTAAAAATATACAAACTTTCTGGGATTGGTCTGCAAAATTTTTTCTTAACTGTGCTTGATATTGCAGCTCTTTTTGTGATGGCAACATAAAATGGTAAAAACAGAAGAAGCAGTAACACTGAGAGATCTCAAGAGGATTTTTTACCACTAGGGCCAAACAGCAGGTTGGCTTCATAGTGTTGTTTAAGGATTAGCACTAATCAAGTCGTATCAGAACGCAACCATCCATTATCAAATGTATTGATATCAAACATAATAATTTTGGCAAAGCTTGTGTACGATTTATTTATTTTAAATAATTCCAATTTCTTTAATTTTGCTTTTTTACAGAGATGCTTCAGTCATTGAATGATCAGTTGGGAACAATTTCCCAGGCACATTATGACTTAGTCTTAAAACTAATCCCTGTGCCTTTTCTTCCAATGACTTTGCATGTAAATGGTAATGTAAACAGGGATTTCCAAACACTGCCTGTGGTTAAGTGAAGCACAACTCGTAGGGAAAGGTCTCCTTTATTAGAGAAATTGACATAGTTGAAGAAACTGTTGTCTGGACAAGCTGCTGTGCTTGTAAATCCTTTTTCAGGTGATTAGGGATTAGGGGATTCAGGGAGCCCTGAAAGGAGAATGTGCCTAGCAAATAGCTTCGGAAAGGGTGTAATGAGAGGAGAAGACTCTGGAGGTGTTATGGAAAGGAGCTGATGTTTGTTCTTCCCATCCACACAATGAGCTCCTAAACCTCCCTAATCTCTCTAGAGTGCAGATGCTGCTTTGTGAGCTTTAACTATAGCCCGGCGACAATTTCTGCTAGTAGTTGCTCAGTTTACTAAGATTTGACCTTTTATTGAAGATGAAAGCTGTAGCCAATGTAATTTTTAAATCCTAGGGCGATTTACTTTAGTGTTACAGCATACACCAGAAAATAACACCCTAACTAACCAAATGACAACAGAATGCAATTATTTAGTGCAACTAAAACTATACTCTGAAGGCAGTCCAGAGTATAGTCTTAGTGGAGTCTTCTTTATGAAAAAAAAAAAAAAGAAAAAGAAAAAGAAATGTCTTGCATTCGGTTCAGGAATGTGTAATTTGTTCAACCGCGTCCCGTCACTTGTTATTGAGTAAGATATTTAATAGAAGTGATAACTCTAAAAAGACAGCAAAATTATTAGCCTATCATAACTTCCTAGGGACAATAATTTTTTTACAAGACTGTGGATTCTGAGTGAAAATATATTGCTCAATAGTAATGGGAGGTAAGGAGCAACTATTTCATAGTATTGCCTTTAAAATCACCCTTACTCAACATTTGCTGACATTGCATTATCTCCCACAAATGGGATTGTATAGATTGGTAATAAAAGCAAGATTTAAAAGAAGAAAGTAAATCACTGGTGCTCATGTTGAGAAGTAGCTTTTTTTTGGCATCATCAGAAAAAGTAGTAGTGATGACAGTACTCCCTTTTATACAGATGTGTGGGCTAGAATTTGCCTTTAAATGCTGGCAACTGTGGTATCTCAGCTGGGATGCAGTATCATCCCTTTGGTTGCAGCGGGTGAAGCACGGAGCCCAATGAGCGAGTGTGGCCCTGGCTGAGGCAGGGCTGCCCACCTGGGCCACCTCCTCCCTCCGTACCAACACGGACGGAGAAGCCTGTTCCCGTGGACAAGCCTTGCCCAGCTTTTCACACCCTCCTTTGTTGAGGGCCAGACACACACCTTTTCTTCCAGGGAAGTTCCTACAGTTCTCAGCACTGGGTGAAGAACTGGCCAAAGGGCAGAGCTCAAAGGGTTGTAGTGAATGGAGCTACATCTGGCCGGTGACCAGTCACCAGTGGTGTTCCTTGGGGTTCAATTCTAAGGCCAGTTCTATTTAATACATATGTATATCAATATCAATGTCAATATCAATGATCTGGATCTGGGAATTGAATGCACTGTTAGCAAGTTTGCTGATAATACCAAACTGGGAGGTGCTGTTGACTCTCCTGAGGGACAAGATGCCTTGCAGAGGGATCTAGATAGATTGGAGCATTGGGCGATGATTGACGGGATGAGATTTAACAAGTCAACATGCTGTATTATGCACCTAGTATGGATAATGCTGGACACAAGAATAAATTGGGAGAGGAGTGGCTGGAGAGCAGATGTGCAGAAAGGGATCCTGGGGGGCTGGTCAACAGCAGACTCAACATGAGTCAGCAGTGTGTCCTGGCAGCCAAGAGGGCAAAATGCATCCTGGGGTGCATCAGACACAGCATAACCAGCAGGTGAAAAGAGGTAATTATCCCAGTGTATTTAGCGCTGGTGTGGCCTCACCTTGAGTACTGTGTGCAGTTCTGGGCCCCACAATTTAAGAGAGATGTGAAGAGAGATGCATCCAAGGAGGTCAACATAGATGGTCAAAGGGGTGGAAGGAATGTCCTGTGAGGAGCAGCTAGGGACTTTGGGCTTCTTCAGTTTGGAGAAAAGGAGGCTGAGGAGCATCTCATTGCTCCCTACAGCTTCCTGAGGAGGGGAAGTGGAGAGGGAGGTGCTGAGCTCTTCTCCCTTGTATCCAGTGTAGGACATGTGCGAATAGTTCAAAGCTGCACCAGGGGAGGTTTAGACTGGACATTAGGAAGCATTTCTTTACTGAGAGGGTGGTCAAACACTGGAACAGGCTTCCTAGAGAGGCAGGCAATGCCCCAAGCCTGTCAGTGTTTAAGAGGCATTTGGACAATGCCCTTAATAACATGCATTAGCTTGGTCAGCCCCAAAGTGGTCAGGCAGTTGGATTACATGATTATTGTATTGTTGTAGGTCCCTTCCAACTGAAATAGTCTATTCTATTCTATTCTATTCTATTCTATTCTATTCTATTCTATTCTATTCTATTCTATTCTATTCTATTCTATTCTATTCTATTCTTCTTTTCTATTCTATTCCATTCTATTCTATTCTAACACACAGGGAATATTGTGCTGTTTATTGCTGGCTGTTTGTCATGGTTTCATCTGGGATAGATTTGACTTTCTTGCTAGCAGCTGGTATATTGCTATGCTTTGGATTTGGGATGAAAATGGTGTTGATAGCACACTGGTGGGTTTGGTTGTTGATAAGCCGTCAAGGCCTTTTCTGCTTCTCATGCCACCCTGCCACCAAGTGGGCTGGAAGTGCACAAAAAGTTGAGAGGAGACAGAGCCAGGACAGCCAACCCCAACAGATCAAAGGGATATTCCATACCATATGATGTCATACTCAGCATATAAAGCTGGGGGAAGAAGAAGGAAGATGTTTGGAGTTATAGTGTTTTGTCTTCCCAAGTAACCATTATGTGTGATGGAGCCCTGCTTTCCTGGGAGATGGCTGAACACCTGCCTGCCAACGGGAACCAGTGAATGAATTCCTTGTTTTGCTTTGCTTGTGTGCCTGGCTTTTGCTTTACTTATTAAACTGTCTTTATCTCAACCTAAAAGTGTTCTCACTTTTACTGTTCTGATTCTTTCCCCCATCCCACCAGGGGCAGGGAGTGAGCAAGCAGTTGCCTGGTGCTTTAGCTGCTGGTGGGGGTTAAACCACGACATTGTTATATGATAGACACGGTGAGAGGCCCCAGCTAAAACCAGGCTCTATTGTGCTAAATAACAAATGTGCTTGCCTTCTCTAGCCTGAGACTCTCACAGCCTAACTAGCAAAATAGGACACATTTACATTTCCCTAAAGAAATCTCTTTACTCCTTGTGTCAGAGGCTATTTCATATCAGCCGTGGAAGGATTAGAGGCTCAGCTCAGAGAGGTACAAAACCCTCTCACACAAGTCCAAACTATTTGAAGAGTTCCCTGTCCTTGCTTGCATTGCAGGACTGGTGGCCAAATTTGTGGGGAGTGCTGGACCTGCCCGCAGCATCCTTCATGTTTCCAAGGGGGTGTACCAAAGGAAACTCCATGTTTTGCTCCCGTACAGGTGCAGATATAATTCAGATACGAACGTTTCTATCCAGAGATACCTCCATTCCAACATTGACTATTTAGCTGCACACTCTCAATCCTGCTGCTGTTGTCTCAGCCAAATACCTGTTGAACAAGGAAGAAAGATGACACTTTCTCTTCTCTATCCCTGGCGGACAATACCAAATTAGTCTGCCCAGCATTTGCCTCTGCTACATTTTCTTGTAGTGAATTGTACAGATCAATCCTGCAAAATGTGTGGCATTACTCCAGGAGATATAAGCAGGGCGCCTGTTTTGGTTGAAACTTTTTGCTTACCCTACACACCTCCCTTAGAGAAAGTAGCAGAAACGGACACACGTGTGGTTTTGGATCTCTTTGCATGATCCATGTATAATGGGAAGAAAAACTGTAAGGAACAAGCCAGAGGAAGCTACCAGGGTTGCTAAACTGTGCAGTGGCTGAGACAACATGGGGCTGCTCAGCTGCAGAGCTCCTGCATGCACCCTGCCCAAAGCTGTGTCGGGTGGCCAGGCCACGGTGGAAGCGGCAGGCATGTGGTCCTATTCCTCCTGCATCCCAGCCGTGACAGTGGGTAAATCTCTAAGCCTCCCAATTTCTTGTTTATGACTTCTTTGGGACTGAGAATGTTTCTGACCCTGTGTTTGTGCGATGCCTCTCTTTGTATGGGGCACTGTCTCCTTTTAGATGTCCCTAGAGATATTGTACTTTTAACACACACCATAAGGAGACAGAAATAGATTTTTTTGAACGTAGTAGGAGGAAAAAATGACAGACATCAAATGCTAAAAGTAAAGCAGAAGGTTGCTCATCATTCTTTCTATGTATTTCATTTTAGAATAAGATCTGTAATTTATAATAAAGCAGTAAATTTTTATGAATTCTGGTATTTTTGTTTCAATTCCTACTCGAACTTTTGGAATACAGTTAGTAAAAAGAGAAACAAAGACAATAATAATCCATACAAGTGCTAGAAATGGGAGCACAGGGGAGCAGTTTGAAGCCGTATATCCAGCTGTGCAAAAATGTGGTTTCTGCTAGTGCCTCAAATGGGTCCTGGTTGTAGAGCTCAATTCACAGACCAGACCTGGATGTCAATACTGGTTTTCTAAATAATTTAAGTTTAACTCTCTGTTTCCTCTGCTCTTTTCATCTTTCCACTAACATTGCTCAGCCTTGCTGTCTCCTATTGTCTTCCCCTCCTACCTATCTAGGATCGTCTGTCCTCCTGCCCAAAACCGTTCTGTCAGTGCTTTTGGGTCTTCCAAATTGCTTTGGAAAATCCCTGCTGCCAAACAATTGTCTTAGCAGCAGTTCTTGTCCTTCCTGTCTCCTCCATCCTTTTATCTCGTCATCACCATCACTCACTGTGTCATGCCAAATATTTGGATTTGAGCTCTTGGCAGGATCTCTGTCCTTACATGTTTGCTTGAGGTCTGTAGCACATACCTGATAGCTTGAAAAATAAAGTAGGTGAATCATATTTATCTATTAAAGCATGATTTTCAGAGAGCTGAGGGTGGAAATTTCCCAGAAGCTCTCTGGATTTTTATGGGTGACTGCCAACCATAAATTTCATACAGATCTCAGTTGGATCTCACTCTGGGTCAGGATGGAGGGGAAAGCTCACAGGAAATACGCACTGAGGACAGGAAAGCTATGGCCCTGGGTGCTGGGATGAAGGCCCTCCCATATTAGGGACTTGATTTTGAAAAGCCATTCTTGAGAACTGCTTTAGAGATAGCGAAGGGTGTGAGATTTCCTTCAGGTAGTGACCCAGCAAGGCAGGGTGCCTCCAGCCAAGACTGTCTTTGCTGTAAGTCATCCCTGAGTTATATTCACAGAGCTTTGGCAAATCTGCAGTAGGATCTATTGTAGCAGTAATAAAGCACCAACCTTGTAGAAGAAGTCTTGTCTAAACAGTGAGTATGAAGATGGAACCTTGCTGAATACAGGAGCAAAGAAAAGGATGACATGCTGGATGGCAGCAGTACCTATGCTGTTGAAGGAGCTAAAAAATGGTTAAAGGCTTGGCACAAAAAGGTGAAAAGATTTTACTTAACAGACCCAAAACCATTAACTGACCCAGATCCAAACACAGGGCTTTCGTTATTTGTAACAAGGATGTTTAACATTGCCCTCCTGGTGAAGTCATATTTTATATTTAATGTGCAAATCTAAGTGATGGCACAGATCTCAAGGCAGTGGTGAATTAGTGCATATTTGATATTAAAAACGAGATTCTGAAGTACTTTGTTGCTGTCCTGGAGAACGTTTAGGTGTTTCCATTACCCCTTTTGGTCGTTAGGCCAAAAACCTCAGTGGTATGGTAGAACGGTTTGGGTTGGAAGGGACCTTTAAAGGTCATCTAGTCCAGCCCCCCTGCAATGAGCAGGGACATCTTCAACTAGATCAGGTTGCTCAGAGCCCCATCCAAACTGATCTTGAACACTTCCAGGGATGGGGCATCTACCACCTCTCTGGGCAATGTGTTCCAGTGTTTCACCACCCTTATTGTAAAAAATGTCTTCCTTCTATCTAGTCTAAATCTTCCCTCTTCTAGTTTAAACCCATTACCCCTTGTCCTGTTGCAACAGGCCCTGCTAAATACCTCGTCCCCATCTTTCTTATAGGTCCCCTTTAAGTACTGGAAGGCTACAATAAGGTCTCCCCAGAGCCTTCTCTTCTTCAGGCTGACCAACCCCAACTCTCTCAGCTTTTCCTTGTAGGGAAGTTGTTTCATCCCTGTGATCATTTTTGTGGCCCTCCAACAGGTCCATGTCTTTCCTGGATGCAGGTGGGGTCTCACGACAGCAGAGTAGAGCAGCAGAATCACCCCCCTTGCCCTGCTGGCCACGCTTCCTTTAATGCAGCCCAGAATACAGTTGGCCTTCTGGGCTGTGAGAGCACATTGGTGGCTCATGTTGAGTTTCTCATCCACCAACACCCCCAAGTCCTTCTTGTCAGGGCTGCTCTCATTCCATTGTCCTCCCAGCCTGTATTTGTGCTTGGCATTGCCCCATAAAATCCATATCTCTCCAATTTAGAGCGAAGGGTGTTGTGGGGGACCACTTCAAAGGCTTTACAGAAGTCTAGACAGAAAACACCTGTAGCTCTTCCCTTACCCATAGTTATTCCGTCATAGAAGGTCGCTGGGTTGGTCAGGCACGTTCAAGGAAGATGCAAGAAGGAGTGAGAGTCACAGAATGAACTTTTCGTCCAAAACCTAATCTTTACACTACTTCCCTGTAAGTTCTATGTGTCAAATGCAGCAGTTTGATGTTCATCTCTGTCATCTCTGCTAACTGTGCTCAGACACTTTCAGATTTAGACTATTATTTGTTTTTAATCTCTGTCAATCTTTGGATACTCTCTGATAGATTCGAAGTGACTTCAAATTTCAAAGATAATTTGAACTTTGAAAGTATTCTAAAATACACTGTAATAAGTCATTCCATTTCCTCTCCCAATGCCCTAAACCCCCAGGGCCTGTGCAATAACCACTCCTTTCTTCAGTCTGCTTCACCCTTCAACGAAGCAGATTAATTTAATAACCTTAACATAGGGAATTTTGTATCTCTCTAATCCCTACAAGTTGGAGCCCTCAATCCATATACCCTAGACACTGACAAATTGAAAGTTCATTCAGAACCAGAGTGATAGAAAGACCAAGGGAAATCACGACACCCGTCAGTTCCCGTGGCAGCTCTGCTGCTGTCTGCGCTCAGTGGAGCTGACAGTGGGTTGGATCTAAAGGCGTCACGCTCTGAGACGCACTGAAATGTGCAGGGGAGCTGAAGACGTTGAAGCACTGTGAATGCTTCCTTTGGACATCATACTATAAAGGGAAAATAATTGAATTAGTCTGAGGCTTGGCTGATGTTGACATTTTCAGTGAGAGAAGTCAACTTGTAAGCTTCTGCAACCTTCAGTCCTTCATGACATAAAGTAATAGTTTGTTCTTTGCAATATCTTATTCACTTAACATTTCAGATACACTGTCTGAAGTATCTTGGGATCAAAAACACTCCCTAGATAAGCATAAGCTACTAATATAGAGGGATACTATTTACTTCTTTGTGAGGCCCTTTCCTCCACTGTCACTTTAAAATGAGTTTTCTGTTGGTAAAAAAACCCACCAGATAGATTGACATCTTTATAGACTGCAGCTCTTATCCGCATAACAAGTATACTGCAAATAGCAGGACTCCAGCCACCCTCCTTGCTACACTATCCAAGAAAGTGCTTACCAGCAAGGAGCTGCCTCACCGGAGAAAAGTTCACTCACTGCAACGCTCATTCAATCTATAATTGGTTTGTAAAGGGTGTTAATTGGCATTCTCAAGTAAGCAGCAACTTACCTTGAGACTGGAGTTAGAGCATAAAAATGCTGAAGAAGAAAGCCCCAGCTAATTAATTTCACCCAGCTTTAAATATCTTCAGCATAGAGATGAGCTGTTTGTCCAGAAGTCCTGCATAGTTCAGGGAAATAGGACCATCTAGATGACTGGTCTCAGGTAAATTGGATCTTACATGTCATGTTTGTATATAGACATCTACATTGCAGGCACCTGAATTTGAACTGATGAATCCCATCCCAAATGACATTGAGGTGGCCAGAAAGTTTTTCAGTTTTGTTGGTTTAGATCAAATTGAAAGTTATGACTTCAAAGCAAAAAGCAAAAAAAAAAAAAAAAGACGTATGCTGTGATTAAACCACAATTTTGAAAGATGCTGTTAGTCCACTTGAAGTACTAAACTGCCACTTCAGAATAGATAATAATAATAATAATTTAAAAAAGCCAAAAGGAATGTATTTTTCAGATAGTGCCCTGTTTTCAGAATCTTAAACAGCCCTAAAATAGTCACTATTAGTATTATTTATTTTTTTAATTTTACCTGCAGAGCGCCAGAAACATTGATGCAACTTCATAGAGAAATAAAGGTGACAGACCCCGACATAAGGGCTTAAAATATTAATGAGGCTAAACATTGGAAGAGACGACAACAAGTGGGTGGATAAAGTGGGGCATGGAATAAACACTTCACCCAGTGTAAAGTCACGAGAGAAGCACTTTGGGGTGCCTATACCTCTTTAATTCATAGAATAGAATCATAGAATCTTCATGGTTGGAAGGGACCTTTGAGATCATCGAGTCCAACCAAACACACACACACACACAAAACCCTACAATCTCTGCCACTAGAGCATGCCCTGAAGTGCCACATCTAGACATTTCTTAAACACCTCTAGGGATGGTGACTCAACCACCTCCCTGGGCAGGCTGTTCCAGTGCCTGACCACTCTTTCAGTAAAGTAATTCTTCCTAATATCTAATCTAAACCTCCCCTGCCACAACTTCAGACCATTTCCTCTGGTCCTGTCATTATTGACTTGGGAGAAGAGGCCAACACCCACCTCTCTCCAACCTCCTTTCAGGTAGTTGTAGAGGACAATGAGGTCTCCCCTCAGCCTCCTCTTCTCCAAGATAAACATGCCCAGCTCCCTCAGCCTCTCCTCATATGACCTGGTCTCCAGACCCCTCACCAGCCTGGTAGCTCTCCTCTGGACACGCTCCAGCACTTCAATGTCCCTCTTGTACAGAGGGGCCCAGAACTGAACACAGTACTCGAGGTGAGGCCTCACCAGTGCCCAGTACAGAGGCACGATCACTTCCCTACACCTGCTGGCCACGCTACTCCTGATACAAGCCAGAATGCTGTTGGCCTTCTTGGCCACGTGGGCACACTGCTGACTCATGTTAAGCTGGCCGTCCACCAGCACCCCCAGGTCCTTTTCTGCTGGGCAGCTTTCCAGCCACTCTGCCCCAAGCCTGTAGCGTTGCTTGGGGTTGTTGTGACCGAAATGCAGGACCCGGCACTTGGCCTTATTAAACCTCATACAGTTGGCCTTGGCCCATCGATCCAGCCTGTCCAGGTCCCTCTGTAGAGCCTTCCTACCCTCAAGCAGATCAACACTCCCACCTGGTTTGGTGTCGTCTGCAAACTTACTGAGGGTGCACTCAATCCCCTCATCCAGATCATTGATAAAGATATTAAAGGAAACCGGCCCCAAAACTGAGCCCTGAGGGACACCACTGGTGACCGGCCGCCAAGAGGATTTCTCCCCATTAATCACAACTCTCTGGGCACGGCCATCCAGCCAGTTTTTAACCCAGCGAAGAGTACACTTGTCTATGCCGTAATTCCTCTTTGGCTCCTCCAGTTACTACTTTGCATGTGTGAAGGGGTTGACAGAAAAACTTTTAATGACTTGCCCAAGAAGAAAAAGTGCCAGAACTGGGACTATAAACTACAGGAGTTCACCAGACCTACCTCCAACCACTGTACCAAATTGCTCTCTGAAGAGCTCACAACAGAGGAAGAAGTAAAAGTCTGAAAACATAGGTCGGTAAACTCTTCATTGCTCCTCTCCTTTTTGAAAGAGATTAAACAACTTAAATAGAATTTCACTCAAACATTCCCATGCTGATGGACAAATTTCCTTCCAATGTAACTGGAAATGGCAGTGGAAAAACCTTGATAAAAGGGGTTTAGCTGAGAACGCTAACAAAGAGCAGCAAAAACTGGCAAGGCTAACGCAAGATTGTTTTTCCTCTTGTGCCCACATTAATCTTCTAATCCAGTTATTGAATTTCTCATAATATTCATTAGGTATGTCCTGAGGGATGCTGTGAAAGCTGCCATTCAGCTGCTCTAAAGGAATCCTTATTGTCTGAATTGAGAAGACGCATTCAGCTTATGAACCCAAGTCAAGCTTCTTTTTTAACTTCCAAGATTTTTTTTGAGAATGTTTTTCTCATATTATTCCAAATTACGGACCCAATTCACCTCAGGCTACAATAAACTATGGTTTCAGTGTGTTCTGGGAGAAGATGATTGATTAGATGCCTGCCAGAACACACGCTGAATTAAGCAGGATCACCTAGACCCTTCCCAGTTAATTAAGATGTCTTCTGTGATGACCTGTCGATAGCGCACCTCACATACCATGACAACACTCTCCAAGTCTTTAGGAAGATCATCAGCGTTTGTGACCCTTCAATAATGATGCCCCTTTAAGTGACTTAAGGTCATTGTTAAGGAAATACACATATGACCTTCAACCAAGGGTGACAACATAGGGTTACGTGTGCAGCTTCAATCAAAAGATGCACAAGAGACTGTGTGATAAACCAGAGTATTTTTCTATGACTTTATGAGCAAGACAGCCACAGCAAGGAGCAAAGGGGGTAATAGTCATGTATGAACCAGGTATGTGCAAACTGGAGATACCAAATGAAAGAAACCCTGCATCTTAAACAGGTGGTGCAACTACCAAAATTGCTACAGGTTTGTCTATAACTTAAGGTATGTCCTGTTTTGTATCTAGGGCAATTGCTCTTTTATTAATGGCACTGAAGGAAGGAAACTGTGACGTGTTATTTCACTATTTAGAGTGATGATTCCAAGCACCACCAAATGTTGCAGGGGAAGCTGTGTTTATCTGACAGAATATTCAGGAGGAAAAGACACTCTGTTTATGTGAGAAATTATGTTTTGGGGTGTCTAAATAAGGGCACAGCACAATGGAGGGGGGCACTGATGCAGTGTGAAGGCAGGTGATAGAACAAATGGAACCAATGTGAATAAGATATAGAGCATGTGTATGTACTATGCTTTCATATATCATATAAAAACCAGATTATTTCTGTGAAGTAGCAGAAATAATCATACCTACATCTTTTAAGGAGTGAGTGAACTGGAATAATACACTGCTCTATAGAATGGAGTCTTACAGCATATTACAGAGAGATTGTGAATACCGTCGTACCATCTGGAATTTTATTTCTCAGTATCTTTTATGTTAAAATAAAACTAATCAGTGAAATCTGAAATCAAAGCAGTCCACATTCCATTGAACTTCCTGTTGCTAGGCATCACTTGGTCATACTGTGATGTGAGGTCTTGTTTTGTTTCTAGCTTCAAAAAAGGTAAGATTTTCCCACCTTGTAGGCATTCAATCAGGCAGTCGAACAGATAAGCAGATGCCAAAAGAAGACTGGCTAGATCCATCATCCCTTTAAATCCCAGAAGAATACAATAACCCAATCTGGGCAAACAGACTGTTCCCCATGGTCGTGTTCATGCCTTTATGCTACCGGTTTTGTTCTCGGACTGGCAGGCTGGCTCCTATCCACTTAACCTTGGTTTGAGCCCAGTAACTTGGATTTCACTGTATTGTGTACTGCAGGAAATCATTGAGTCCCAACTTGAAAGTGCCAAGAAATGGAGAAGCCACCCTTTCCCTGGTTCCCAAATTATTCACATTATTGAACATGACTGGCTCTAGGCTCCAGTTACCAATTCCTTCTGTCTCCTTTTTCTCATCAGTAAAGGATCTTTCAGTACCTCGTCTTTTCTCTCAGATAGTTACACTATAACCACATCTTCTCTTGAGTGTCTGTTGGATAAACTAAATTCAACGAGCTCCGTATGAGTGTCGCTGAAAGACTCTTCCTGCAGCTTCAAAATATTGTTTATATCACCTTCAGCATTTCAGCAGCCTGAAAAATTATGGACATTGAAAGAGTTCTAAATTTAGAAGAAGAGATCTAAATTTAAAGAGAAAGAGATCTAAATTTAATTGTCCAAAACACAGGTGTCTAGTCTAAAATAATAGTTGTGGCTACTTCTTTAGTCAATGAAGAGAGACAGACAGTGCCAGGAGGCAATTTATCCCACCTCTCTCAGGCACCTAGGAAGGGCTGGATGTCCCGTGAGGGTGTCTAATGGAATGCATGCGATGTTTGAATGCCTAGATTAGATGATATGCCTGTCTTTTAAATGGTGAATGCTAGGTGAGATGCGTAGCACCACAGAACTGTACAAATTCACATCTCAATCAGAGAAAAATATATCACCTCCCACTCTTTATTCTACTCGTAACATACCCATCAACAGAAGTAGCATTTTCCACTTGGAATTTATATTCAATTGCTCCTCTGCTACGAGCTCTAAATCTGTTTTTAGAGTCACGTTTACAGCATGCATTCACATATTCTGTAGTCCTGTGCACTCCCAGCTTCTGGAGGTATATTTTCATTTGTTACTAAAATGCATGCTGTGTGAAGAAGATCAGTTTATCGGACAACTCTGTCAAGACTCCCTTACCACTCATTGTCCTTCTTATTGTCTCATATATATATATATATGTATATGTATGACGAGGGGTAATGGCTTCAAACTAGAAGAGGGTAGATTTAGATTAGATATTGGGCAGAAATTCTTTACTGTGAGGGTGGTGAGACACTGGAACAAGTTGCCCGGGGAAGTAGTGGATGCCCCATCCCTGGAAGTGTTCAAGGCCAGGCTGGATGGGGCTTTGAGCAGCCTGGTCTAGTGGGAGGTGTCCCTGCCGTGGGCAGGGGTTGGAACAAGATGACCTTCAAGGTCTGTTCCAACCCAAACCATTCTATGATTCCATGATTCTACGATGTATGTTTAGCAACACTTCATGCTGGTGTGGGCCCTAGAGACGCATTATATACTAGGATCCAGGGTGCTGTCAATAAAATCCACAGTGAAGTCCCTGCTTTGGAGAGATTACAAAGTAAAACAGCACATCTGTTCATCATTCATTGCAAATGGTGTAACATCTCATATCACTTTATTTCTGAGGAGAAAGAGGGAAAGAAACACACGTCACCAAGTGAGCTCGAAGCTTGTGTTGCACAAGTGCAGTACTTTGAAAGGGACCATTATTGCAAACCTGCAAGAGAGGATTTGATGGACAAGGGGACGCAGTAGTTTCAGATCACTATGAATGATGACCACAGTAGGATGGCTTTTCTTAATCCAAAATTTTGCGCAGCAAGATTGCAGCTTTTACAGTCACGTCCAGACAAAGCAGTTGCTGAGATAACTGCAGCTTCTTTCACGTAATCCTAGTAGTTTAAGCAGAAAATGCTAGAAGCTGCTGCTGTTAAAAATGCGCTCTGTGTACAAAATAGGCTGGCTTGCAGAACTGTGGCTCCCTTTAAATGCTGTGGAGGACTAATGTTAATCTGAATGCAGCTCTTCACAGACAATGCCGAAAAAGCTCCTGCATTACCACACCAAACTGAAGCTCATTTTGATGGAAGAAATGTAACTAAGACATGGAGAAATGCCACTTCTTAAGTCAGCATTCTCAGATATCTTGTTGGACATCACCATGCTGAGCGGTGACATTGTCAAAGCTTGAAAGAACACTGCTTTAGCATTTTACGTGATTTTCAAAAGCATTTTCCTCTTCACTGGAAGGATTAATACTACTCAGATAAACCATCTCTGCTGGAGCAACAGAAAGGTCAATATGTATTTGATTTTTATTTACCAGACAGAGGACAGTTTTGTAGTATAACTTCTTGACAGTAGCTCCTTTTAGCATGTTACAGAATCACTTTTAAGAAAACAGCTTGTGTTTTGCAATCAAATTTGCCACTGGGGGAGCGTTTTGCTGTAGATTGGAATTCTGCTGCTGTAGAATTGAACTGAAACTGAATTTAACTGAGAAGAATTTAGTTCCTCTGTCTATTTTAATGGGGTCAGAAATACTATTGTTTACATAAGTTGCCAAATTGAGAACATGAATACCTAGATGTCTGAGCCATAAGGCTTTAATCCACAGTTTAATATCGAGTTCAATTTTAGGACTCGGGAATATAACAGACACTGCACTTTGTGGAAATATCTAATGAGATAGACATGAAGTCACTCTGGAAATAGCTCACATTATTTCAGGTCCTAGTACCACGAACACTATTATTGCTTCCTCAGTTCCCTGCTTCCACGTCCCACGCCAGAGATGGCTGAAAGAGGATACGAGCAGTCCTCACCCATTCCTGTGCACATTCTCCATTTCAACTTACACAGCAGATCAATCTGGTTTGGGATAATCTAGCTGATTTCATTTTAAAGTGAATTAGGCTGGGAAAGAGCAGCCTCTTTGTAGACATGATATAATTTCTTACAGGTTCTAAGTTGCTCAATATACCCTGGGAAAAGTGTAATGGCCAAAGGATGCAATCACAACTTTTGTTGTGATATGTAGGTAAAATCACTACTATCAGCCAAATCTTTGAGTGCCATAAGTGGAAACAGCCCCACTGATACGATTTAACCTACCCAGTGATTCTGCCTCCATGTCTGTGCAGGACGCTGGTTGCTCTAGTTTGATGTTGGTCTTCGTGGCTATGTCACTGCTAGCAAATAATATGGGCAAAGGGACGTCCTCTAAAAAGGCTCTTTCCTCCCAAAGCAGGGTCACCTTGCCCAGGGTACCCACTGGGAATCCGCCTGGGAATGTGCTGTTTGACATGGGCCCAAGCTGTCCCATGAAGTTCAACCAGCCCAAGTGCAAGGTCCCGCACCTGGGTCATGGCAATCCCAGGCACAAATACAGGTTGGGTGGAGAACGGCTTGAGTGCAGCCCTGACAAGAAGGACTTGGGGGTGCTGGTGGATGAGAAGCTCAACATGAGCCGGCAATGCTCACTTGCAGCCCAGAAAGCCAACCGCATCCTGTGCTGCATCAATAGAAGCGTGGCCAGCAGGACAAGGGAGGTGATTCTGCCCCTCTACTCCGCTCTGGTGGGACCCCACATGGATGGAGTACTGCGTCCAGCTCTGGAGTCCTCAGCATAAGAAGGACATGAACCTCTTGGAACAGATCCAGTGGAGGGCCACAAAGATGATCAGAGGGCTGGAGCACCTCTGCTATGAGGACAGGCTGAGAGAGTTGGGGTTGTTCAGCCTGGAGAAGAGAGGGCTCCAGGGAGACCTTATAGCGGCCTTCCAGTACCTAAAGGGGGCCTACAGGAGAGATGGGGAGGGACTCTTTATCAGGGAGTGTAATGACAGGACACGGGGTAACAGCTCCAAACTGAAGGAGGGGAGATTTAGATTGGATATTAGGAAGAAATTCTTTACTGTGAGGGTGCTGAGACACTGGAACAGGTTGTCCAGAGAGGTTATGGATGCCCCATTCCTGGAAGTGTTCAAGGCCAGGCTGGATGAGGCTTTGGGCAGCCTGGTCTAGTGGGAGGTGTCCCTGCCCAGGGCAGGGGGGTGGGAACTAGGTGATCTTTAATGCCATTTTCAACTTGAACCATTCTATGATTCTATGATTCTATGAAGTGTGCTAATAACTAAACAACAGAGTCGGTCCCCTGGAGGATGTTCAAGTCCCGTGTGTCTGGCTGTGTCTGGCAGTGTAGGTGTAGCCCGGAGAATGTGGCAAGCAAAATTTTTCCCCACTGAGCAAAACAGGATGAAAGACCAAATATAAAACCTGTGTTTGACACCTGCTCCCCAAGCAAATTTGGGTTCTGGTTCTACTTCCATTAGCATCTGTTCAGACTTACAGAGGACAAGTCTTTCATTACCCCAGTTATTAATCATAGAATCATAGAATTGTCTAGGTTGGAAAGGGCCTTCAAGATCAAGTCCAGCTATCATTTTTTTTTAGTGATTTTGAAGTTCTCAGTTGTTTTTAACTACTGTCTTAGTCTGTTCACAACTAGCAACGATGTACGGTGCAAGTAATATATTGAAACTTTATAATTAGAGTTCAGAAGCTTTCAGGTTATATAAGTGGAGCTTTGGGGATGCTGAGTAATGCTACTAGACAATATCCTATCCCCCTTGTCCTGTACTCTCGCTGTGGAGCCACGAGTGTTACATTTCATATTGATAAGTGGTATTAAAATGACTGGTTTCAGTGGCTTCAGCATGTGTTTCTTAAAAATTAAATTCTGTTTCTATTTAAAGAAACAACAGAGAAACAGCAGTGACGAAGTCAATATCCCTAGGGAAGTATCTGCGTGAAGTTCCAGATGGAACGGAGAGAGGCAAAATGCAGCTCTCCCACTCTCAGACGAAGGGCCCTGATATGGGGAGATATTCTCACCTTTGCAGATATTTCCAGCCTTCATGTTTTTCGGATATTCTCTGTCCACATATACAATTTGCTTCTCCTAGAAAGCCCAGGCACGGAGCAGAGCAACTATCATGCCAACACGTAACAGAAAGATGGTGCTCATCCCAAGAGGCTGAGGATAAGATCTAAAACATATGCATCTCTTATTTAGGCAGAATATAAGGAGGTGAGCTCACAGGTGCCTGCTTTTCCTTGCAAACCCCTCCTTAGGGACCCAAAGCTGGCTGAGGCACACCTCTGACCATTGCATGCTGTTACAAACCTGTTCATGGGTACCAGCCATAGACACTCCAGAATGTCTTGCTAGAGCTCCACACCAAGATCGTTCGGGGGTTTTTTTGCTGCTGTTAACCAGCTAATATATACACTTTTTATTCCTCCTTTTATTGTTGTTGCTTTTTTTTTTACTCAATTAGTTTCTCCATGAAAAGCTAAGGATGACTTTTTTTTTCATGTTAAATCTATGCATTCACTTGTCAGGCCGATCAACAACAAAAAAGGTTATACATGTACAATAATTGTTTTATGCAGGGTGAGTCATGCCCCCGATTTGCTTCTGAATCTCGATTTCACTTCAAATATTTTGCTCAGGTTCCTTTGTGCTTTTTTTCTGCTACCTGCCGTAAGAGTTAAACACTCAAATTTCCTGTGATTTAAGCTGTGAACAGACCGGTTAGAATAAAGGAAAGCATTGTGAGAGACTCAAACGCGCCAGCTTTCTGTCACTCTTTTCAGGCTGATTACAAGTCTCACACTGTGCGATGCCCCCTTGGAGTATTTTACAAAAGATTCAAAATCTGTTGAAAAGGTAAATGAAATTCATCCGGGGGGAAAAAAAAAAAGTAATTTCTGACAGTCTTTGTTCTACCCAGATAAGGGACTGCTTCTGTATCATTTACGGTCTTCGTGCACAGCGAAGCTTGTTGACATTCAGAGTGGCTTTAATACAGTGTCACTGTACTTGGGAGACATCCTAGACTGCACCACGCTTTTGTCGTGTTGGAGTCGCCCTCCCCTCCAAAGGGTTGTTGCCGCTTTTGTGAAAAATAAAAAATAAAAAAAATCAACGTGTTTTTTTAGCCTTCCCACAAAGCATGTGTATTATTCTCTGAACAGTCTCATTAAAAAATAGGAATTCAGCAATCTTTCACTTGCCAGAGTTGAAGATTGGGAAATAACAGGAGTGATACAAACTGTCTTAATATTATTTTAATCACTGGTTTCTTTTAATCTTCCATGCATCAGCGGTAGAATAGCTTTTCCTGAAGAACAAAGCACTCAAATACATATTTTGTGTTTTCCCCTGCTGTGTTAATGAAACTGGGCAGGTTTTAGGGAAATCAAATTAGTCTCCTCTTTAAATATTCATTAATTTAAAGAGGAGGACTGGAAAATTGGTCACTAGCTATTCAGTAAATAGCACTCTCAAATTGGCTATGTCCTTATAATTGCTATGATTTTTTTTAATAACACTGATTTCTTTAAGCAGTGAAATAACATATTGATACAATCACATTCAGGGCCATTAGTACGGTTATTGTTCAGCTGTTTTCTGTAGGGCTCCTGCTTAAAAAATGATACCTTGATATGACCTTGTACATACTTTGTGAAGGCATTAAGTAATATTTCTCTGACTGTCAAACCAGTAGCAAACCTCAGGGAGCCCACAGCTATAAACACTGTAAAACTTGAAACAAAAAGAAATGTAAGCGCTTTAGGAAAATGTACTCTAAATCCAATTTTTGGTGAAGCAAAGCCTTGAATGTGTAAGTGATTCTTGAATATGGGCCTTATGCTGTTATTTAGCTGCTTTAAAAATGCTATTTATACTGTGTATAGCTGTATTACAGATGGGTTGTTATTTCTGTTCCAGATTTCCTACGCAGAAGTTTACGAAGGTGCCCATGGAGTCTGCAGTGGCCAGGGTGTATCCAGCCTGCCATCATCTATCGCTCATATGACAGGTATTTGCAAAAGTAAGCCTGAGGTCTTCTCCACGTGGTGGGCTTGCTGAGGACGCACTGACCATCTGTCCATCACACGAGCAGTATATCTGACCCCTCACCATTCAAGTGCATCCACCAAAGAGCTTAGCTGTGTATGCGTAAGGGACATCTATCAGGAATTTGGGAGGGATTGGAGAGGCTCCGGTCCTTAACTGACTGCTGGAGCTCTGGAAATCCAGGACTAGCATCTGGAGTCTTCTTTTCCCACCTATACAAAATTTCCTGGTTGGGAAGAGTGAATCCTGTGAAGACCCTTGACAACAGCACTTTTACATATTGTAGGTAAAGTCAAGGGAGCATTTAGCTAAGAATGCAGGAATCATCAATATTCACCTTCACGTCACATAGCGTCCAGTCAGAGAAGATGCCGGGCACTACCAGGAATCCCATCCCCAATTTACAATTAGTCTGTGCGATTTATCACTTATCCAGTTCTTCATTTGTTCATCACTGGCTGCTTTTGCGTAATGACGCATGAAAGTGCCAAGTATGTTGAAAGGAAATTTCAGAAGACAAATGAGAAACACAGATACAGGTCATAAAAATAATCCTACTTCCTAGTCTTCACAGGAACACACTTCCTTACTAGTAAAAAGAAAGGAAACAGGAATTTATGTGTTTCATTATTACGAAGTTTTCTATTCTAGATACATCAGCTTCTTGGAGTTACTGCATAGGAACGGGAACCTTCTTCAACAACCACTTTGAACAACTCTCATGTTTCTGAAAGCCAAAACCACCAATTTTCCTCACATCAACCAAGATCAACCACCACGTGGGAATATAGACAAAATACAGCATCTTTCACTTAGCTAGATGTTTACTCCAGCAGAAACAAAACCACAACACTGTTCTATCTAAATCTATTAATCCTTTGCCTCACTTTCCCTACATGTGTGTTTGGAGAGGCAGCGGATCTATGAATATTCCTCTCTAACATTATCCATACCTACTGTTTTGTTGATGGATACTCAGAGCCTGGCAGCGCTCTGAGCCTCAACTGTCTGGCCCAGCTGGAGAGTACTATGGCGAAGTGATGGGGAACCTGACGGCAAAAGACATCTGTGGAAACAAGCAGACCAGGGGCAACTCTTCATTGCCACAAGCAAAAGACAATTTTCCCAGGCTGGAACTCAGATAAGTGTAGCAGGTTATGGCATTTTCATTCATTTTGCTTCAGTGGGTCAAATCACTTAACAAAACCTCTTTTCTTGGCATTAGGGGTTTTCATGTGGTAGGCTGTCCACATGGCTGTAGACAATAAGGCAGTACTTTAGAAGTCTGTGGAGATTTAGGATACTGTCTTCTTGTCATATCCAGCACAAGCATAGACTAGGAGATTCCTTTCCTCTTTGGAACTGCCCAAGGATAATTTGAAGAATTTGCAGAGTCCTAGGACGATTCTAATTCAATTTCTCTTATTTAGGTTAAACAGTCTGAGTCTGTTCAATTTTTCTTCACGGGTCGTATGTTTTAGCCATCTCAACTTTCTTGTAGCTCTGCACCTTCCTCAAAGTTTGAGGTACAAAACCCCGGATAAAGACCTCTAGGTTGCACCTTAGGCGTCATTAAGCATTATTAAGGCTGAATTACCACAGCTCTACAAATCTATTCATACCAGCTATCACTAAATTACCTGTGCTCAGAGTTTCCTTCATGCTCCTATTAAGGAAGATCTGTTTACGTTTGTTTGTCCTTATATCACAGAATCATGGAATAATTCCATTTGGAAGGGACCTCAGGGCTGTTCAGCCTCTGTAAAGAGCCTGTCGATCTCTTGTTCATCCTCCCTGACAGTGTGCAGCTGCTCAGCTCCTCCACAACTCCTTTGCCTGCCAACAGCTCCTCACCCAGCGCACCTATCCCACCACAAGGACACCGTCACTGTCCCCTGCCCCAGCCCTGGGGCAGCAACCGGGCACTGCCTGCTCCCTGAGACTGAGATGGCGGCATCCTCCCCCAGAACTACATCTGGGTTGAGGTCTCTGACATGCTGAGGCCCATGCTTCCTCCCAGGTAGGAGACCATTTCCCATGGTGCGTCACCACCGTAGTGGGCTTACGTATATAAAACGTTTCTGATGTTAGGTATATATACACAGAACATTTTTATATTTAGATTCTTCCAGTTGTCTGAAGAAGGCTTTATCTACTTCTTCCTGATCAGGTTGTTTGTAGCAGATACCCATTACAATGTCATCCATGCTGATCTACCCTCTAACCCTGACCCATAAACTCTCAGTTGGCTCATCACCCCTCCCAAGGCAGAGCCAGCTGCATCCCCACTGCTATCTCACGTAAAGGCAACTCCCAGTTCTCCTCATTTCCCAGGAAAGGTATGAGATCTTCCCCCACTGTGCTGTCATGTAGGCTCACCCTTATTTGTGTGCATACCCTTAGGACAGGCCCCTTTCTGCTCCTTCCTCTTATGTTGATTATAAGATCTCTTGTCCACATCACCCTTTGCTTGCCAACCACTTCCTCACTTGATTATAGGTCATCAGCTCTCTCCCCCAACACTTGCAGTTTAAAACTTCTCCTCACAAGGTTGGAAGCATGTTGGAAAAGACATTTTTGCCCCACTTGGTCACAGGGATCCCATCTCTTCCAAGAAGTTCTCAATCATCGAAAAGCTTCCAAGGTCCTGAAAGGCAATCTTTGTTGTTGACACCAGCTGTGCAATCCCTTGTTGTAGGATCCATCCACTCTGCCTCAAGACCTTCCCCTCACTGACAGGACTGAGGAGGCACTGCTTGGGCCCCATGCACTTGACCACCGCCCCTGGAGCCATGCAATCATGTTTGATATGCTCCCTGTCTCCCCTGACACCACTGGTGCCCCCATAGAAGAGGAGCAGAGGATAACAGTCCCAGAGCTGACAGGACTTGGCAGCCTCTCTACAACACCCCAGATTGAAGTCCCTAGCAAGCAGCAAACCTCCCTACAAACCTCCCAGCATATGTCCTCTAATGAACTTGTTTGCAGCTTTATCTCCAAAGAGCTCACAGGAGTCCCCCTAAGATCCCAGGAGAGGTTCCTGATGTCAAAGCTGAGCCCAGCACCTGCTGTGGGCTGCCTTTGTTATCTGTCCTGTTGGGTGTCTCCTGCTTTGGCTCCCTGGCAATGCTGTGCACAAGGATGAAGGCAGGGGATTTGCACCTCCAAGGTCTTTGGGGCATTAGGAGCTCTCTCCGACCTCTGGCTGTCCCACCAGGTGGGGATGGGCAGTGCTGTGAGGGCCTGTGTCCTCGCAATGTGGCTTAAGTTTGGCTGCCCAGCTGGGCTGGCTCCATCTCTGCCCCACACCAGATAAAAAACCAGGTCCCATATGAAAGCAGAAGAGTTAGGGATTTTTGCTAGCCTCTTCTTTCATTTTTTCATGACCTTTTTTGAATACAAAGTTTGGGGTTTTTTTCCCCACTAACATTTTGTTTTGAACAATTGGCAAGCTTTGCTGGTACTTGCCTGAAGGAAAAAGATACACCAATGGGGAGGGGGACTTCTTCAACAGTAAGCTCAAGTGCCATCATGCTCAGTGTGGCTCTTCATCTTGAACAAATGTAGGTGAGAAGCTGCTGCCTTCGAGGCCTGGCTGAAATCAGACAAGAAAACCAACAAACTGTGAAGACTGTGACCTTTCTCCATGACAAAATTGAAAGGACAGTAGAAGAAAAAAAACCCAACATAATTCAAAGTTTTGAAAAGAAGAAAACAAACTGGAAAAGTGTGAAGGAGAAAGTTCTGGGCTCACAGCACTTAAGTATAGGCTCAATTTTGGATGTGTCAGTATCCCACTGATCTCAGAAGGTCTATTTAGTGAACTGAAACACATGCCCTCAAGTGCTTGGCTTAGCCGGTGCACTTCTCAAAACTCCAGGAGGAATCTCAAGCAAACAAAGATTTAATCAGTGGCATTCTTACAGCCCAGACAAAGGTTTTTAAAAGGTGATGATTTTGAAAACCTGGATGCAGAAGCCCGGGCTGGCTGGGAAGAGTGAGGTGTTGTTTTGTGAATGAGTTATCATAGTGTCTCCCCATTTAGACATAAGCAGTTGAAGAGATGACCTTATTTTTCAGCTGAAAAAATGTTATCAGATGTGACTAATTGGAGACTGGAGGCAGGGGAGAGCTTAGAGGCACAGTAATTGTTCTTGTCTGATCAGAAGGATCAAAAGAGAATCCCTTAGAGAGCCGAATTAAAAAATGAGATTCCTGTGGCATGTTGATCATAAGATTGATTTTCTCTGGACATGCCTGGACAAGGAGAAAAGAGCTGAGTATGATTAAATACAATTTTGCTGCCAAGGAGCTGAAGAATTTGTTCTTTTTACTACACGCCTTGTTCTATATAATGGTCACATTTCCATTTCTCTTCTCAACAGTTACAGTTTAAAAAAAAAAAAAAGATACAACTCTTCTGTTCTTTCAGGAATAGAGAATGTACTTTCTGTCTGTGAAATATCTGTGTTTATAGGAATTGCAGTGTTAGGGACCTGAGTGAATCATTGCTAACAATGATTCTCAGTTGAAGAATTTTGTTTCGGGACCACAGTGACCCTCTGTCTTACGGCTCAGGACGCATGAAGACAACTCATTTAAACACTGAGTCTCCTGTGGCATCACAGCACACGCGCCGTAAGCCCAGAGGACTGAGGCCAAGGAGTAGGAGACCTTTGGGAAGCCCAGTACAGCCTGCTGCCACCACCAGCCCGCCCAGTTCATCTTCTGCAGCCTATCACCAGTCAAGACTTGGGCCTGGGGACATCTGAACTGCTGTGGCAGTTGCTGCTCTGGGTGAACGTCTGACTAGGCCCCTTTATGTTAAACCTTGTCTGCGCATGCTGGTGTTTCCAAAATACAACTCTTTTTTCCCCCCCGAATGCTGCAAATCTTAATGCCACCAAATGCGATACAAAGTGAGTGAATTTACAGCTTTGTCACTGAGTATTGTACAAAATGCCCTTGGGAAACTCATCATAAGGGAAGTTCTTTAGTATTATACAGCCTCATACAGGGAAAGCCTCTGAGAAGGGCAGATCCTGGCACACACATGGGGCATTCAGAGCTGGAGGGGTCCCGTGCCCAGCAAGCACAGCTGGGATCACTTCTTTAGGTTGTGTTTCAAGGTATCCTATTTTTTTCATCTACGGTGAGGTCTCACCAGGCAAGGATATAGAAACTGGTAAAATGGATGAAGGCAATGACAGGCTTAAAAATTCCCAGTCCTTTCTCTTGAAGCAAAAGAGCAATATCACTTGATAAGAGAAGAGGAGAGATTAGAAAGCCCATTGCCTCTACAAGGTTTCCTTCCCAGCACTCCTGCTCTGCCAGGGCTCTTCCATCAGTTTGAGAAAGGGAGGCAGAATGCATACCTACATGAAGCACTCACTTCAGCAGAGCATTTCTCTCTCACAATGGTTTCAAGCCTTCTAACATGCAGGCGGTTGCTTTGGGTGGCTGAACCTGTCCGAACTGTGCACTGGATCCGCTCTTCTCTGTTTGCCTTCACAACTGCACAGATGCTTTTCAGAGGGAAACCCTGTTCCTGGAGAGTGGGACAGGGCACTCCAGAGTGGGGCCACTCCATGCAAACGTCTGCTTTGCTTTGGGGCTATTTGGAGAAAGGAGGGTGTTTCACATAGGCTGTATCTTCTGTCCCTCTGTTGTTTCTCTAGCTGAATTCTTCCTCTTCAATAGATGCACAGCCAGCTCACACCACGCTGCTGACAGAAACAGCCGAGTTTCCTTCTTTACTTCTTTGTTTATCTATCTTCACCACAGTACATGAGATGGATACACATAAGTCAGTCTCCTTCTCAGTGTCCTCCTGACGTGCTGGTTACAGAGCAGTCTTCAGCATTCAAGATATTTTTGTCATTGTTGCAGGCTTTTCTAGAGGAGTATCTTCTTAATGTCAGTGCCAGCCCTTTGCATTCCTCTCGGCTGTTGCTTTTATTACCCATTTCTGCTAGCTAAGGACAGAAGAGCCAGCCCTGCTCTCCGTGACTGCCCTTTCCCTTTTGAGCCATTGCACTCAGTGTGAACTGGACATAAGGTGCATTTTTGTGTGCTCCTCTGCCAGGCACTTCATCTTCTCTGGCATTCGATGCCTTGCTACATTTTTCTTCAGCTTAACTAACAGGTTTTGTAAATTGATGTACTACAAATACTAGTGTTTTCAGCTCTGGAGTGAATCCCAGAATAGAGAACCAGTATTTTTCCATTAAAAATAAATAAATAAAAAAACACATAAAAATAAAACCTTACTTTCGAAGTTGAAGAAAAGGTTTTGAAAATATAGTAATCTGCTAGAATAAAATGCTAATTTCTATTTCATATTTTATGGCACGTATTTCTCTGTTGTTTCAATACTACAGTCTATGATCAAAAATAGGTCAGTTCCCAAACCACATTGGACTGAAATGTGTAAGAGCAGGGAAGGGAGGAAGGGAGGAAGGGAGGAAGGGAGGAAGGGAGGGAGGAAGGGAGGAAGGGAGGAAGGGAGGAAAGGAGGGAGGGAAGAAAATAACATTATTTGTCTTCCTTTGTAAATTTGGTTTGACTAAACTTAGACTAAAAGTTCAAAGCTTTCCTAATGTCCCACAAGAAGTAAAACCATTTTAAAATAGAAGTAAGACAGGTTGAGCTTTCATATGATTACCAGATAGTGGTATCAGAAGAAGAGGAATTTATCCTTTGGCTGATCAGTAGG
This sequence comes from Chroicocephalus ridibundus, assembly GCF_963924245.1. NCBI lineage: Eukaryota > Metazoa > Chordata > Aves > Charadriiformes > Laridae > Chroicocephalus > Chroicocephalus ridibundus. Next base: position 96,183,734 of record NC_086286.1, on the reverse strand, counting down.
GAGGAAAAAGATATGTTATCCCATTTCACAGATAAGGCACAGAAACATAAAAGCCTCAACTCTTCCTGTCCCGCTTTGAGCTTCTAACCGGGACAGCCGTGCTAGGAGGAGTGGTGTTCCCTTCGGCGATCATGGAGCGAAACAGGCACCTCCAGAGAACAGCTTCCTCAGGCAGCAATCACGCTACCTACACGAATATGCTCCACGCTGACAGCTCTCACAATCATACGTGAGGATCCCCAGACCACAAACTGGCTCAAATCAGAAGATTTAAGAAAATGCACTTGGGGGTTGTTCCATTTTCTGCGGCGGTTAGGTAGAGCTGGGTCACAGGTTTTTCTTAACCATAAGACCCCAACAGACTTTTTAAAAATGTAAGATTATTGAGTAACCCTTCATCTATTGACGCTAAGGTTTTAAGGAAAAAATGAGGCTGTTTTCACAAGCTTCAGACTAAAGATGGAGAGTGGGCAACCTTCTATTTCCCCTCTCCGAATGATAGATTTGAAACGCCATTTTTCCAACAGGGCTTCCCTTGCCTGACTGAAGAATCTTCTGTTGCCGTTGCGTGTAGCCAACCTGACCAACGCAGTGGTAATTCACGGCTGGCCGCCTGGTATCAGATGCTCACCCTGCTGTGAGTCCCTGCCAAGGCTCCGCACACAATTCGCTCTATTGAAAAGCCAGCTCGTTTCCACTTGTAGCCAGCTCTATTCATATTCCTCTCGGAGTTAGTGACAATAAATATTATAAAATCACACAAATCCAGATGGTGTGGGTTGGAGTTGCCAGCTGTTCTACCACTTGTGAATTGCCTCTCTTGTCCTGCAGCTTGGCTTCCACAGAAAGCATCTCATCAGTTTCCTATGGTCTCATTGCATTTCTTTACAAGCCATCCATCACCCACTCATCCTGAGATATTTTCAACTTTCACTGTAGATATATGAGAAAGATAGAGGCAAAGCAAATTTGAGACAGAAAATCAAAGGATCTTTCACCTCAGAAACTGAGGTGATCTTAACCTCTCAAGAGCATCCCAGTTTTCACCTGTGCAAAGAGACCACTTGAAGGGTTCAGCTGATTTTTATTAATTCTTTTTTGTAGGAGACTTATAGCTAAAAGAGAAGCCAAGGTTCCCTAATCTTGCCAGTAGCTATCATTGGAAAATCAGGAGGAACCCAGTGCCAAATGAACACAGAAACTGAAATACTGTCATGACCTGAGTGAACAGCGTTGTGCAAATCCTAAACGTTCTTATGATTACCTGGTTTTAGCTTTGGGTGTTTGCTCTGAGTTTTGACTCTTTGAGCTTGGGGTGGTGTCTGCAGGCCAGAGGCCAGAGGTGTCTCTGGTCTGGTGAAGTTACCCTCCAAATGACCACCAGGGTTAGGAGAAAGGCTGCAACATAGCTATGGTTAGCGATGCTGTCGTTAACATAGATGTGAATGTTGATATGATTAACAAATGTGTGACTGCGTAAGGTTTGGACATCATATTGGCTGTCTTCTGAGGTTTTTTTGTTGAAAAGGGATGCAGACAAGAGTGAGCGGGAGGCAGGGGAGATGGGACCAGCCTGCAGCCAGAACAGCAAGAGTTGGGGAAGAGAAAGCCTGAACACAGAAGGGCAAGCAAAGCCACCAGCTGTGGGGGAATGCTGTAAGACAGCAGGCCCTAGGGCTGTGGTGCCAGAAGGGAGCAGTCACCAGCAGCGGTGCAGATGCTCACGGCTGCTGCTCTGGCTCGTTTAGGGCTGTAGTGGTGGGACAAGGGTATTTGAGGAGGGAAGAAGATCCTCAGGGGTGCTCTAGGCAAGTGTCTGAGGCACCAGAGTCTTAACAGCAGTCTGTCACATCACATTTGCAGCAGACTATTCAAATACATTGTTTAACCTGCTCTTTCCCTTGTCTAGTTACAACACTGAAAAATAACGATAATGATGAGGCAGGGCCAGTCAAGCCGTTGAGTCCAGTCATAGGGCTGGGCACAGCTGGGTGCAGGCATGGCTGCAGCATAGCTCCGGCAAAGCCCAGGAATCGGGGCCTGAGCTTAACCCCAGCTCCCCCTCGAAGCAGGGGAGGCCCCAACAAGGCGTCTCACAGCTCTTTTCTCTCACAGCTCTTTTCACAGCAGTCTGACCCCAGGTTACAGGGATGACCTGGATCAGGGCTGCCCTTCAACACAGGCAGCCAAACCCCTCGTGGGATATCGCAGAGCCTGTTGGGGTACCCAGGACCCTGACATCAGGTTTGCACTTGGGTAAAAAAAAATATCAAGAATCGTGTGTAAGGACAGTTGCTCCATGAGGATCCACAAGAGCGATCACTGGCCCCCGAGGAAATCCTGCTCAAGGTAGGCTCAGGACTTTTTAACAAAGCTTTTCACTCACGTTACAGGAAAGTGAAATTAGATTTACAGATCCATAAATGCGTCAGGATTTTGGATGCAACATAAGTCTCTTCTGAAACGTTTCTACTTATCTCCAAGTCAGTGACATCCAGTCAGTTCTGGCTGAGAAAGCGAGTAGGCAAAGAGGGGAGGCACCCACCTCCAGTCTATACCAGCCCATCTCACAGCGGCGGGAAAGCTCCTCTTTTCATCCCTCAGGCATGACTTCAACAGTATCCTTGGGTCAGAAACCCTCCAATCCAACAGACTTCTTTCTGTGCCTTTTCTCTGAGCATCCCTCCTTGCAGAGCCCCGTAACATTTCATTAATTCCCATCTGCCTCCTGACACTGGAATTTTACCATCAGAAACTGGCCAGAAGTGGGACATCAGGCATCCAGGAAACGTGTGACCTAATAGGTAAGACAATTTAGGGACAGGCAGAAATTGAAGTGGAGCTATATCTGGATGACAAATTTCACATTTGTTGTGCTATTTTTTATTTTGATATTTTTGTTTCATACCAAAGGATTCAGTCTCCAAAGCCCTACCTGCACTTCTGCTCTTAGACTGCTCACACCAAAAGACGGTGATTTGTGTGATTTCCCAAATTATTCCTGACAAAGCGGATGAGGCTTGCTGGGATTGTGACGTGCCAGTGGAGGAAGAGTCTCTGGGACAGCTTTTGCCCCACTTCTAATTTCAACAAACAGGTCCCAGAAGAGTTGGATTCTCTCCAGCAAAGATCCTTGAACTACAGTGTGACTCTTACTATATAAATTTATCATCCTTCTGAGCCTCTATGAAGATGTTTGTAAAGTCCTGGCAAAACTCTGCCTTGAATTTACCTGGTAGGACTCCTTTTATCTCAGCAGCGGTGCAGCAAATGAGTCAGCAGTGAATGCGCCACAGGGTGTGTTACTTAATCATTCGCATCTGCTGCGTTTGGGGACACATCTGAAATAGGCATCGGTGTTCCCAGCTGTGCCCTGGGGAGGCACTTACCCTATCCGGGTGTGACTCAGCAACATTTCCTAATTATCTGAGGCTTGCAGGAGATTTCAAGATTGAAATTTTGTCAGCAGCTTTTTATCCAAAGTGGTGAAAAGCTTCTAAAAAGCACTATTGGGGCATATTCTTGCTGGCTTTATGGCATTGGGCCTTCATTACCATAAACAAACTCTGATACCTGAGTGTAGTCTTTTGGGGAATTTCATATAGAGCCACAGGAAGGCTCATTGCAATCACTTACTTAAAAAGCAAAAGTTCTTCCTTAAAAGCAATGGTGCTCCCCACACAGGCTGGACCTCAGGTGGGCTCTCTGTTTCTCAACGGATGGTGGCCTTTCCTCACTGCTCGGCACGGGGGTCACAGGCTTGTTCTCATCTCAGCGGGTGAACAGAGCTTGGCAGCAGGTGTCTGCACAGTTTAAGGGTGGGATAACAGCAAAGGCCTTCAAAATATGGGCACCGGTTCATGAAAGAGCCCCCAGAACAACTAACAATGCACCAATAGGCCATTACATGTCATTAGAAAGTGCAAGGAAGAAACCAGGGAAAAGACTGCTTCTGCTTTAGGAAAGGGAGCAGCAGCTGAGCAGGGAAAAACACAGTGAGCAGCAGAGTGAGGCATCTGCTGTGGCCTGGAGAGTAACACCTTCACCAGGGTTGGGCAGCGTGTAGCCCACGGTGGCCGCCTGGGGCTGGAGATTGCCTCGAAACTCAACTACCTTATAGCGGGACCGAATTTGGGGGTGGGGAAGAGAAAGCAGATGCCCACTTCAGGTCAGGCTTTCCTCACTGAGGATCTCCTGGGCGTGACCACCCTCACCACAGTGACTGTGGCCATGAAGGACCGTGGGCACCAGTGCCACCACACAGGTCAGCTCTGTGGTGTCAGGCATGATCGCCGAGCAGGGATGGCTTTGACTCTGCAATGGCGGTGACTGAGGATGAGTAAAAAGCAATCACCAGTCTGGGGGGGTGGAGTTGATGCATGTCAGCGTAGCAAAGGTTTGTTTTACAGTTTAAACTGTAAAAAAGGTGCCATTTTCACTGTGTCCTTACTGTAAAAGAAAAAAGAAAAAAGAAAAAGAAAGAACTCTTATTTTTCTAGTGAAGAGTTAAAATGTTCTCTAGATGCAGAGAAACCCTTCATAGACTTCGTGAGAGCACTCGTTATTTGAGTATCAGCATTAGGTGCCTTGTAGTTTTGGAAAATTCTACTACATTTCTGCATTTTTAGTTAACTAAGTACTACAGATTTGCCTCCAAGTGACTGAGGGTCCCGTGTTCCCAGTATTAGTTCTCAGAAGTAATTCAAGGCCCTAAATTCAGCTGCCAGTTTGGAAGCAGAAAATTAGAAGCTTCCTTGTTTAAGCTTTCAAAGGAAATTGGAGAAGTGAAAATGTGAGGTTTCTTTTTTTTTTTTTTTCTATTTCTATTCTGAAATTTGAAACAGCTGCCACAAAATGTTTATAACCATACATAGTGCTCAATAAACGTCTAAACCTGGAAGGAACTATGCATGAATTATGTCTGATTTATACATTAAATAAAAATAGAAAGAGTCAGTTGAATTTTAAATGTTCTTCCTACATTCAGTAAAGCCTTGAAATTACGATGTCTATAGAATATTGCCTGCAAAAACGTCTAATGCATTGCATATACTGTATCAAAATATTTTGAAATTGTTGCAAGAGTTTATCAGATACGGCAAATACTTGGGCATAGTTAAACCTTCATAAATTGGCTTTTCATAGGGAGAATTCTTGGAAAATAATTTCATTTTTAAGCTCAACCTGTAACATGCAGACCAAGATTAGCCATAAGGAAAGGTCTGAGCCGCAAGTAATTGCTGCAAGTAATTGCACTTGGGAAGGTCAATGAACACACCAGGTGCATAAGTTAGACTGCAGGAACCAGACCCCAGCACTGAGGCAGAACAAGCCCTCGCCCAGCCCTGGACCCCGGCCATGAGTGTGGCTGATCCCAGGCCAGCTCTGAGAAGGTCAAATCTTCAGCTCATCTCCTTCTGGGGAAACAAGCACGTTTGATTACAGCATCTATGAGGACAGGCTGAGTTGGGGTTGTTCAGCCTGGAGAAGAGAAGCCTCCAGAGAGACCTTATAGCAGCCTTCCAGTACCTGAAGGGGGCCTACAGGAGAGATGGGGAGGGACTCTTTATCAGGGAGTGTAGTGATAGGATGAAGGGTAACAATTTTAAACTGAAAGAGGGTAGGTTTAGCTTGGATATAAGGAGGAAATTTTTTATTGTGAGGATGGTGAGACACTGGAACAGGCTGCCCAGAGAAGCTGTGGATGCCCCATCCCTGGAAGTGTTCAAGGTCAGGCTGGATGGGGCTTTGAGCAGCCTGGTCTAGTGGGAGGTGTCCCTGCCCAGGGCAGGGGATTGGAACTAGATGATCTTTAAGGTCCCTTCCAACCCCAACCATTCTGTGATCTTTGAAGAGGTGGGAGCAGGGCCATGCTACGACCCTGATCCCAGACTCTTCTTGGCTGGCTCTCTGGGCCAGCCAGGAGTGACAGCCTTCCAAGGTGGGGACAAAACCGGGGACTCCGATGTTTCTAAACACCCACTCTTCCTGCCCCCACTGAAGAAAGCCAGGCTTTAAAGAACAGGCTTCATGGAGCTCATGTGCAACTTTCACATTGGGTACAAACAAGTCACTAAAGTCATACTACAGTTTTGACTACAATGAAATCCACCTCAGAAGATATGTGAAGGTAACATTTAAAAAGCAGTGTCATTACAGATCTTTATTTAGTCGCAAAATACTTTGGTAGATGCTTTTGCCGCTTCTTTGGAGGATTATTTTTAAACTGCAGATACTCTTCAATCACACTTACCCATTTAACTTTGAAGTGATAATACTTGGCCTGTTTGACCCCAGGGAGTGAAGATATTTAATGTTTTGTCTTCCAGTTTATTACCCAGCCCAGGCAAACAAAGCAAAATAAATCCATTAAAATGTAATTTTAAGATGACTATTCCCAGGTTTTGTTAGGTAAATCACATTTTTGCAATTAACGTGATCGTTACAAACACTTTAGGCCCTGCTCAAGATCACCCGCGTATATCAAAATAAAATATTCTCATCCCAATTTTATGGCACAGCTCTGTTAGAAAAATATTACAGCAAAACAACAAAATCAAAACAAAACCTTGCAGTTTAACTCCCTAAACAACAGAGGTAGTTTAGATTTATTTCAGACATCTCCACTACCGCTCTACGCATAATAAAAGTGCTTGCCAACTCTCCTTGCACAAACACAGTGCTGTCATCTCAGTCCTTCCTTGCTGTCTGCTCTTCCCACCAGCGCAGAAGCCCCGTCACCTGAAAATTTCCTAGATTTTACCCCCCCCAAAAAAGCAAAGTAGGGGAATGTATGCCCTGACAGACATGCATATATTTCCATCCAGCATCACATTTTTGTGGAGGTGGTGACAGAGCAGCTGGCTCCCCAGCTGACCCAAGGGCACTGACAGATGTTGTGTTCCTAAGTGGGTGCCTGTCCCTTTGGCTGGGGGATGCAGCAGCCAAGGCTGGTCCCGTCACCAGGTGCTGGACCTATCACCCTCTTGGTTCCACCTCCACCAGAAGCTGGTTTGTCTTAATTTAACTAGGGACAGCTAGATTTGGGATATCAGTTTATGCTCTTCACCTTGTAATGAGCCCCAAGAAAACTTTTCAGAAGTTTTGGCACCCATGAGCGTCACACAGGAAGGATCTGCTTACTGCAGACGTGCTCAAAGTCTGGAGTTGCTGGTACAACAGCCAGCAACATATCTAACTGTCTCCATGCATCCCTTTAGCCCTGAAGTTTACCCTCCAAAGGCAGAAGAGGGTACCTAACTGCCCTGCAGCCAGTCTTTGCCCAGGAGCAGATGCACCATCGCAGTTGCCTCAGGGAGCTGTAACTGAATTTTTTGGGGAAACCAAAACACAGACACATCTTGTTATTGCCTACCAGCTCAACCCCATCCCTGGGAGACCTGACAACATGGAAGTAAGTTAACACAGCCATGTTAACACCAAGCTTCATTTGAGACACGAACCACATATGAAGCCTTCCTTCCGCGTGAGGAGCGCCTGCTTCTTCTCACTTTGAGAAGACACATGTGAGAACAGGAAAACCTCTCCAAACCTGCTGGGCCCTTTGTAGAGCTACATAAATCTGCAGTCCTACCGTGCGAGTAACAGCTTACGGCAAAACTGGGGGGAAAAGGAGCTGAAGCCACTCCATTCTACAGCTTCAGCACAGGATAAATACAACCAGCAGGTTAAATGTTTCCCTGCTAAGCCCAAGCAGCCGTAGCCAGTTGCTGGCACTGCTCTGGAGGGTTTCCGCCTGCACGATCTTAATGGATATTTTACCCTTTTAACATTAACAGTGTCTTCGTGGTATATATTTTTCTGAAATTAAAAAACAAAACCAGAACCCCAAACTTTGAGTAAAGCTCACTGTGGGCCTTCCCTTGTTCCTCTGCTATCCGTGGTGGGTTTGCCACTGACAACAAAAAAGGAGGACCAGAGCCTTTAATGCCCTACTTTTAAGTGTTAATACATTTACAGAAGACTATACAAACAAGCGCCAAACAGCAATTACACATTATTAGAGCTATACAATATTTGTACATGTTGCTAAAACAATGCTGCTAAATGAAGAAGCTTTATTAGTTTAGAGGTTTTGGCTGCTGTTATTAAAAATATATTTACCTGAAAGGAAATCCAAGTATTTCATTTTACAAACGATTTAAAATATAGCAGTAAGCAACATAAACTATTGCTTTTTATGTTTATACAATTTTTTTGGCATAACACTGCCATACAGTTACAGAATTATAAAATATATCTTTATAGTGCATTACAAATCCAGAAACTGGTTACCACTCCTACCACATACATATGGTATTGGTACTACCAAACATGCACGGCATTCTGTAATTAAACACTGCAAAGGAATACAGAGAAGAGAGCAGGACCAACCATTCATAAAAACTGACATGTAGCTGTTCCATTTTGCAAGTTAAAATTGTTGGGGTTTGGTTTTTTTCTTTTTACTCCATTTTTTTCTTAGAATACATTTTAACAATGAAGTCAAAGATATTTCCAAATCTTATCAATCAGTGCAAAACTATACCTAATCATCTGTTGCTGAACTCAAACTATATAAAGGGCAAACAACCATGGAATAGGTTGAAACACAGAAAAACGAGCAACTAATGATTAGCAAACATGCTTCAGCAGATCCCAAAAATAGAAGTGCCATAACCTTTTTTACTGCAAAACAATAATTTTCACATAGTTAGTCACAGTAGTAAATACATTCAGTATATTTCACAATAAACCTTATTTGATGAATATGCCACTAGACTTGTAAGCATGGTAGAATTAAAAAGTGCTGAGTTTCTAAGAGACTTCTTTCAGAACAATTTGCCAAGTCTCACATTTGTTATTTTATAGCAGTTTAATGCTTTTGAAAATAAATATAAAGGTGATAAGTGTAAAACCCCAGGAGGTCTCTATTTAATTGATCTCTACAGCTTTTGAACTATAGCTTAGGAGTCCATTAGGTATGGCATGTATTAAATATATTCTTGAAAATAAACTCTTGCTTTCCCCAATGGTCTTAAGTAAGCATACTTAAGAACACGGGCTGTAAAAGGAACACAGCTTTCAGGAAAAGTTCATAGGCAATACAGAGCACAGAGACACAATTTACATTCCCCTTGGAGAACTGCACCTAAATCCCTGTTAGTAGTGAATTGATGGTGTTGACTGTGATATGAAAGGAGGGTAGATTGTCCATGCTTAGGCCTTTTTGACCCATCCTTCATTTTCAGGCTTCGATGGCCATCAAAACCACCTTTTGAGCAGTTACCAATCGCAAATGGAAGTGGGGATACATATCAAAATAAGTTACCAAAATGTGGAATGAGGACTATGAAAACCCCGGATAGTATTTCCGCCTTCTACGTGATCACAACATTACACCCATTGATGCTGGTGTCTCCAAATCCAGAGGTACCTTACTCAGATGCGGGCTAGGAACAGGTTTTGCTTTTGACTGATCTTGCTTTTACACTGATAGAAAAGGCAAAAAGTCTGTTCTGCAGTTGGAATCTGACTTTTAATACTTCATACAAAAGGATTTATGTGTAAAAAATTATTCAGAAGGGACAGGTCAGATAATATTGTCATCAACATAGGACAGGTTTTCTGCCTAAGCAGACATCATACGCCTAAGGACAGAAACAGGGGACCTGCCTAAGCAGGTATTCTATCATTAGAAATTCCCACAGCTTTTAAAAACTGACTTGAAGTGGATTACTGTTCATCTTGCAGTGCTTTCAGTAACTCTGTTCAAACGCACTAGCAATTCCTGAATAAACAGATCTGAGACAAACAAGAGATTACTTTTTCCACACAAAACAAAGCATTGTGGAGGCTGAGAGGAACCATGAGTTCAAAAATGGAAAAACGTGGTTACCTTATCTGTCCTTTGTTTCACACCATCTGTTGGTAGCCACTGCTGGAGGCAAGACAGAAGGCTAGACACATCTTTGGTTCTGATCCACACTGGTAGTTCTTAGGACAATGTACATCATTAGCACGATATTTTCACACTTTTATTAATGGCAAAACTTACTTCACATACTTGTGTCTTTTTCATAAATACAGCTTTTGTCATGGAAATTCAATGATATGCTACCTGTAGAAGTATGCTGTAATAAGCGTTACATATTCACTTAAACATAGATACCTTAGTATAATTTGTGACTAGTACCACCACAACTGCCAGGAAAAGAAAGGTGCAAAAAAAATAATTTTCAATTAAATATTCTTTCATTTAAAATTAAATTTCAATTAATACACACATTTTATTTAAAAAACAAGCAAGAGCTGTTTTCCATTTCCATCTAGTAAATCTCCCTTCACTTACCTTACTGGAGCATCCATCAAAATTACAGAAAGCTTCTAAGGCCTGTAAACTTCCTGGTTATAGCACAGGTATATGCAACTGCAGATTATTAAAACTATCCTGGAATAATTTAAGGAGGCTTACACTAGATCACGCGAAATATCAACTATGATTATACAAATACCAAATACACCAGACTGCTGCAATCTTAGAGCAGAAAACTGAGGAGTTGGCCAAGGCAGGGAACAGCTCTCAAAGGTTTATTGCAAATATTTTTAGCATCCTTCAGGAGCACGCCTTTAAATAGGAGCAATATGGACACCAAAGAACTCAGTTCTGCCCCTAGATATGTCCACACGCGAAACTGCTCTTCTTATCTGGATGGTCTGTGGTGCACACCTCATGTACCTGAGCTTTCAGTCTCCACGCCAACACAGTATCAGGTACCGAGGCACAGTCCCATCCTGGACAGTAGGGCACAGAGCTGTAACTGATCTTAAAGTGCTGCATTTCTGCACGATTTGTGCCATTGCCTTCACGCATGTGTGTGTACTCAGTAACATTTTGTCGAGTTGTGCATTCGTATCCCCTCACCATAGGACACTTAAAATCAAATTTATAGCTGTGTCTATGTACACACTACTCCCACTTCACAGAACCAGAGGCTACTCAGATGTACTTATTAGGGAAGAACCCTTGCGTGTGAGGTTCTGTTCAATTAATAAATGAATAGCTCAGATTCTTGTAAAATACTGGGCCAAAATACATTATTGCAGTAAGTACACAGAAACCCCTGAACACTGAAGCGCATAGCGAGACAAAACCACATTTACCAGTGAGCAAACATCCTGACTTTCTTTACACATCCGCAGTTTCTGAAGTAATGGTTAACTAACTAACTACTGACATTTATGAGAATACAATCATTTCAACATACATTGTACTGTAAACCTGAGAGCCAGTACTTAGAAGCTTCAAGCAGAGGGTGCTTCTGTTGCTAAGGCCATGATTCTGGAATGAAACGCATACAGTGCACCCAGTCGATCCTCACAAATCTCAATGGGATGCTACACTGCACGATTGTCCGGCAATGAATCCTTCTTTTAAGCACTTGCAAGATCAGAAGAAACAACTCCCTCCATGAAAAGAACGATAAACCATCAAAATTTACATAGAGCAGAATTTGTCAGTTAAAGCTGAAGTGTCCCAGGGGAGTAATTCTGTTGACAAAGCTGTAAGACAAAGATTAGAGAGCGCAGGAGCCCACCTGACACAAAAAACCTCACTTACCTAATCCCTTTAGTTCTTTGTAGGCAATTGGTATGCCACTACTCTTCTCACTTCTACGAAAACAGATAGAAATATACTGAGTTGCAGATTTAAAAGAAAAAATAAAAAATTGCAGAGTTAATAAGGATATGAGAGAAAAAGTTCTTGACTATATTTTCAGATAACACTGGGCCCTTAATGCAGACAACCCTGCCAGATTAAAAGTACATTAAGTACTTAATTAAAAGTGGAGAACCAGCAAGCAGGTATAGGTGAAAGCGGTGTCACAGTAACAGAATACCGTACTGCAGAGAAATCTTTTGGACATCCCAAGAGCTTTCTGGTTTAAAATTACAGCAAGATTTCCCTTTTTTTTTTGTTCAGTAGATAAAGATCTCCTGAGGTCGCTGATGTTCAATCAAATTACAGTATAAATATAATAACACCCCCAGCATCCCTTATGTCAATTGAACACTATGCTTTTTTTTTTTTTGAAGTGTTTAACCTTAATACTAAAGTCCATAAATCGAAGGCTCTGTACAATTTACCTACCTTATAGTTATATTCCTCATACACAGGGTATAAATTTTCCCTATGCCATTCAAGAAATAACTATGTAAAAACAACACTATTAAGTTGGCACGGTGAGGCACTCAAGATTTCAAAAGTCACAGGCAGCACGTAAAGTTGTCTTCCCTGTGCATACACGTGGGGTCAGAGTCCTTACCTACACGGACCAATTTCGTCTCAGGGTTTCCTGTCCCCTGCTGCTCTGAAGGTGAGAGGCAAACACAGACAAGGGGATCCTAGTTCAAATCCAGGGCATCATAAAAGGCTCCTCAGCATCTTTCCCGCTTGAAAGAGGCGGGGGCTGCGGGAGGAGTTCTCTGGGGCTCTTCTGCTCAGACAGACTTAATACCTCCTTGACCAATCTGGGTTACCCTTAAAAAAATCCATGTACATATGCTCCTTTCCTTACAAGTCAACACAGGAGGAGGAGGAATACATATTCCTTCTTCCCTGCCTCTTTAGGATGGAAAGAGCCTAATCTTTGGTCCACGGGTACTAAGATCTCTAACTACCACTCTATTCAATCCCAAGAAAGAGCGCTACCTGGCGAAAGCAACGGAGGATGCACTACGAGGATGGGAATTAATGAAACAGAAAAATAGAAGACATGTTGTCTATGCTCTGAAACCCCTGAAGACTTTGTCATTTTGAGTTATAAGACTTGAATGAAGTCCTGTAGCACTCTGACACTCAAACTGCAGTCAGTCACTTGTCTCGTAACATTTCATCAAAAATACATTAAAGGCAGTGGATAATATATACACTTTTAAATAGAAAATACATACAGAAGTTTTAGACTATTTTAGGACCGTAGAAAGTGTGAGTTCTACCTGCATTATTTTTTAATTCATATTCTACACAATTAACTTGCTGAGTACTATCTTGTTTGACCGAATGGCATGAAGGCAGAGGAGGCTATTCAGGAAAAGCAGACAGTCCTTCAGTGAAGAAAGCTGGGAAAGATCTTATTTGGGAAATTCCTACCTGCTGGGTTCCAGCTAAGCCGGCAGACTGGCCTGCCCCAGGTTTCAGCCCATGAGCAAAATAGCATTAAATTGTGAAAGACCTCTGATAGAGAGCAAAGAGAGGAAATGGACAGCTGGAAGGAAGCATCAGGACGGCCTTCCTCTCCCAGACCAGCAACAGGGCACCCAGCATTGTGCAGACTTCACCCAAAACTGCCCAACAAACACCCAAGTTCAGCTAAGATCCGGCTGGACGTGCCTGGTGACATTTTCTCTGATGGCTTTGATGACTAAGCAGTGCTTCGTGGTGAAGACGCTGCTTTTCAGCTGTCCAGAGGCTTTCCAGGAGCTGAACCCAGCTGGGGGAATTGTTTTATTACAGCTGATCAGCAGAGAGTTTTCACACTGAGACCACATCTGAGTCATCAAAGAGATCCCTCCCCACAAATTAGTAGTAGTAACAAATGAGGCAAGAGAAGGGAGAACTTAACAGGGACTAAAAGGAGCCTAAAGTGCAACTTCCCTTGTACCCAAAAGCTGTCGATACAGTTTCATTGTAAGTCAAACTTTTATTCAATGTACAAGGATACCCAGCTGCATAGGACATTTTGGTATGTTACTATGTGTCTCCACCAAGGATGCTAACCTAAGGTAAAAGATGCTGTGCAAATACCGCCGTTAAACATGAACAGAGTTCCTAAAAAATATACCTACTAGGGAAAAAACTGTGCTCTTAAAATAATTTCTAGTCATTTCATAAAAGGAGATCAACACTTAAAGCATATTAAAAGAAACTTAAAAATTCTGATGTTCCAAGGCTTTCTAGTAAGTTATGCTTTTTTTTTTTTTTTTAAGAAAAAAATACTGGATGAATTTAATGGCAAAAAAATAGATAAGCTTTTCTATGCAATCTGTCTGGAAAAGATAATAAATGTCTTCGCTTTGAATATACATGATTGTTTTAAAGAGCCACACCTGGCTGACTGCTGATAAACTGAGGTTGAAAAAAATAAAATTCATTAACCTAACAGAAGCCTGATCTGATGCATTTGCAACAAGCATAGTCTCATGAACATTTTATATTACACTAGATGGAAATTTCAACCAAAATGAAGGAACAATGAATAATTTGCTTCATTCCATACGAAACATAATGATCATTAACCTCAGACTCATGATCTGAGCTCATCCTTGTTTTTTGTGGTGGTCCCCCCTGAAAGCGTATCCTTATCAAGGTTATCTTGTAGATCTGCCGACGCGTTATTTGAAGAATTCTCAGTGTCACACGGATCTTTCTCTATAGTGCCGGGGTGATTTCCACAGTCATGGATCAGGTTTTCACCACCGTTTTTGGCATGAGAGGCGTCGTCCTTTCCATCTGAAGTATCATGAATTTCTTCTGATTTTGAAAGCTGACCGGTATCAGCATCACTGTGCTTTTCGCTGCTGTTCTGCCTAACAGCATCACAGTTCATTTCTTGTTCATCCTCGTCATGTTCTTCGCCATTTTTTGCGAGTTCTACCTTCCTTTCTTCAGTTGTTTTACCAGCTGAGCTTCCGATTGCCGATGTATTCTTAGGCTCTTTTGGTTTCTTATGCTTAGAAGTAAAACTATTGTGAATAGAAATTGGAGATGCTGGCTTTTTATTTGTTTTGCTTCCATCTGACTTCTGTTTTCTTGGGGGTCCCCAGATAAAATGCTCTGAGGGCATATAATGTTGCTGGGCAAATCTCAGGAGTTTCCTCCTTTCTCTTCGGTCTCTAATAGTATACACAAAATACTCTAGAGCACTTTGCTTAATGTTGGGAATGGTATCTTCCACGAGAGCTTCATGGAGAATAAATTTTACCAGGGGAGATTTGAAACTCTCATATCCAAGCTCACCAAGACTTTTCAGAATTCGAGTGATTCTCAAGTAGTTGTGCTGAGACCTTTAGAAGAAAAGGGTGAAAAAATTCCATTGAATCAGAAACAAAAACCACCTTACAGATACAGAACTGGAACTGCAACTCCTCACTCCTTTTTATCACTCCAGGTGTGTACTTCAGGCTTCCTGTACTTTCATTTCTCACAGCTGCTAAAGCTTGTTAGCACCTCCTTTGCTAGGATGTTGTGAGTGAAAATCAGTGTGTGTAAAATGCACTGAGGCAACAGGCTGAAAAATAAATAAAAATCAAAGTGTATACTGATTTTCATTCCTTCTGTTGTATGTATTCTTTCTGAGGAGAAAACCCAGTCAACTTTATAAAATATGGGGTTTTGTGGTGTATTGCAGTAATACAGATACAGAACAGGATTCATGAAACTTCACTTTAGCTATTTAAAAGCTGGGTCTCCAGTCTAGACTCGCTACCTACACTTCTGATACACTCGGTGCTGGGAAAAAAAACAGGCACCTCTGGAGAGCAAGTCCCACGGTCGTAAGAAGCGTCTAAGATAAATGGAACGAACTGTCTTCTGGAAGCGCTTGTGAAGAGCTCTTTCCCTCATAAAGTACACCTAAGTAAACAGTAAAATTTAAATGCCCAAATTTTACATGGCTAAAGGTAGGTAAAAAGAGTCGCAATTCCTGACTTAGAACTGTGTTAACTCCTGACTGGTGAGAATATAGGAATTACAGTGTAAAAGTGTGCAGTGCATGACATTTGGGCTTCCTGAAACCCTGTTTTATCTGTGGCCTGAGTCTGAGCCCACACCCATACTGGCTCATAGAATATTTAAGTAAAATTAATAACAAATTATTCCCATTATTCACCCACAATTATCCATCAGCAATTATATCTACAAGCTTCCATTTGGACAGGAGAACAAAATACTGCAAGAAAACAATCTTCACCTCTAAGATCAGAGGTATTACAAAAGCGATCATAAGATTTGAAAAGAGATTTTGATACAATTAATCCACATGGGACAAAATTCAGTGCAAACTTACGCTCTACACAATGCTGACAAAAAGCAATAGATGCAATTTGCTGAAAGTTGGGCTACAGTTTGACTTAATGAGTGTCTAAACCTCTCCAGTTAAGCACTGCAATTAAAAAGTATTAAATACATAATATTTCATGTTTTGAGGATGTAGTGAAATCTTACTATTTAGCTTCCATACAGGTGTGGAGAATTTGATTTTTCTCAAAAAGAAATGTGAATACAAAGATAAGCCACTCTCTCTTTCCAAGTGAGAAGCAGCACTTTGGGATCAGGTGAAAATGCACTCAGTAGCATGACAAACAATCTAATTTGGAACTGTGATCTTCTTCAGCACCATCTGAAGTTGTACTTTCAGGGAATTCAATGATGTCAGTTAGACTGGTAACAGGCGAGAAGCACAACCAAAAAAAGGGGGAAGGAGAAACACACACATACAGGCACAAACCAGGCACTGACTATTTCTTTTTCTTTTTCCTGGCAATCTTTGGAAAATATATCTTCTCTTTCTCTAGAAAACAAAAGGCTAAAGAGATTTTGTGGCAATTCCAGAGAGTGGAGTGCATGTCATTACTTACTCATTCAAATGTTGAAATCTTTCTTGCCAGTTAGCAGCTCGTGCTACGTTTCCAGTTTTATCAATTAGTTTTATTCCAAAAAACTCCAACATCATTTTGTAAGCCAAAAGGAACCTTCTAATTGCTTCTTTTGTTTTCTTGAATTCCTAATAAACAAAGAATACATCCAAAATTCTAAGTGGCACTAGAGCGAGTACTTCTGCATTGTATAAAACAACTCTACATAACAAAAAGTAGTTATGTATCAAAATCAATGTCATGGTTTGTATTGAGCTCAATTTGTGTTACCTCAATTTCATATGTAGTTAATTCTTTAGCATAGAAGTTCAGACCTTGTTCCCTCAGTGGGAAAAGCCTGTTAAAAGAAAAAGCACATTATGGCTCACAGTATATGAACACTTAATCAAAATAATGTTTTGAAACAGAAATAGGTAATAAGTGACCAACCACTGTATGTAAGTGTGGTTATGTTCCAGTTTTTCATAGTCTCCTTTCCATTTATTTAGGACTTCTTCAATATAAACCCCTGCAAAAAAATAATTTGAAAACTGTTAGGTAGCCACCAAAACCAGCATCCATACACATAAAGTACATGCCATGTTAACATAGTGATAGAATAAATACTTGAATTCCCTTGCACATAGGATGTGAAATAAGGTCTATTACAGCCATAATAAATTCATTTTGATGTAAAATTAATTTAGGTACTAAAACTTAATTACAGATTTATCAAATTTCAATATAAACAAAACAAGTGGCTTATACCAAGTTCCTTACCAGCAGAGGGTATGTGACAATAACCTCTGTAAAATATACTTCCTCAAAAGTTCTCATGTCCTAGATCCCTTTACCACACTGACTGGTAATTAGCAAACCACTCACATAAAATATTGCATCGTGAATCACCTGTCCGCGCTTTAAGCTGACAAAACTCTGCATGTATACATATATAATCTTAGTAGAACAGAGCCTCAACTCTCTAAGAAATCTCCCATTCCAGGAATCTCTCCAGCTGCAAATAACATTACAATTGGGAAATCTTTCGCAATTAGCTGTGGCCAAGAGTCCTGCTGCTATTGCTATGAGTTTGACTTGGGGTTCTCAGGCCTTTCTCAACAAATAAGAATTTCAGCTTTCAGTGGCCTCAAAACAGTTGTGGACTTCAGTCAGTTCCTCTTGGAAAGACACAGTGATAGAAAAAGAGGACGAAGTACATGTAAAAGAAAATTAATCATTCTTCGCACTGAGACAGCATTCAGGCAATTCAGTGATGGGCGAGGGCACTTTTCCAGGCACTGCACAAATACGCAAAGTACACAAAAGGATGTTCTTTGTTCCAAACCCTGTACAGTCTCTTTCCATGAATGAACAATCAATGTTAGCCTGTTTCTACTCTGAAACCAACAACAGTTTTACCACTGCCACACGGTGTCTCCCAAAGTCAAGTAGCACAGGAGTGACTAGAGCCTTGGGTGTAGATAGTCTCCTATTATACATTTGAGACCTCTCTTCTTCCCCCCAGTGAAAATTTCCACTGGGGTCTCAATGACAAAGGAGAACTCATTTCGTACTTTTCTTCAAGAAATGGAGAGAGCAGCCAGTCAAAGGGGCTGCTAAGAACGTGGGGTTTCCAGTGCAGACAAGGTTGGAAAAGGACCCTGCAAAGAGGACCTCCTGCCACCACCGCACTGTATGCAACCTACATTCCAAATACTGGAAAACTTGCTGCTCAATTCCAGGGAAGTCAGAATGAGTCAGAACCACAAGCTAAATCTGTAGGTCATGGAATTAAACTTTAGAACTAGTATTGCGCTAGAAATGTCTTTTTAATAACATTCCCCAGTATCCAGTCCCTAAGGTAGGAGCTTTGACTCCCTCTGAACACTCTCACAGATCTACAGACTTAGGTCACGGTGGTGGCTGCTCTTTCCCATTCTCAATAAAAACTTCTACATAACCAGAGCTCACATCCATCAACACTTCCGCCTCCGTGGCCTATCAGCCACCTTTGACACTACCAACTGTGGTCTGCTCCAAAAATATTAGGAGAAATTTTATTCTTTACATATTTTAGGAGGGAAGCCCTCCTCTGGTTTTCATGACTATCTCTTCTTGTGGCTAACTGTCTTGAACTGCTCCTTCATTTTACTCCTTTAAGGATCCTTCCCCTTCCCCCCCCAACCTATTCTGGCTTTCAGTTTCAGGTGGTCCTCAGGTTCACACGGACCTCAGTGCTCTTCTCTTTCTTTCTGTATCTGTTCTCTGTGTAACGTCTCCTGAATTTGCTACCTCTGTACTGGTAATTCACAGATCTAACTCTTCTTCCAGTCAAGCTAAAAACACAGTCTTCAGCATCTCAAGATAAAGTTCAAGATGATTAAAACAATGGTCGTATCTTTCTTTCACATAACCTGACTTGTTTTCTCACTTGCTAAGGATATTATTACTATCTTGCCTATAAACAACTCTCACATTCAGCCTTCTTGCATGTACAAGTTTATGTCCTTCTATATAACATTTCTTCCCATCCAGCTTCCTATCAGAACTTTGTCATTTTGCATCTCAACATCCTTCTTCCTGACTTTGAGAAGTGCCCTCTTGTCACACTTGTATCTACCTTGAATGCTGCTGGTAAGATCGTGTTTCTAGACTGCAGCTTTTTTTATATTGCCTTTTTCTTTTTTCCACTTTTGCATTCTTCCATTGTGAAGCCCTTTTCTGTAACATCAGACAAAAACTATCCGCCTTCACTTCCAAAGCCTTTTGTGACCTGTCCCTTCCTACCTTATCAGAGCCCATTTGTTCCTATGAGACTGATCCTGCCTCCAACAGGATCCTGCCTCCATGGCAGGCTTCACATCTCACTTCTGTACTCCAATGTGCACTTTGGTGCTTCCTCTCAAGCTGCTCTCATGCTGAGGGGATCTTTCCGCAAATACCTTCAAAGTAACCTCCTCATCATTCTTTCAAAACTCTCAAAAGCTTATTTTTGGCCTGCAAAATTTTTTGTGCCAGTGGCTAAGCTCTCATGTGCCAAGATTCCTGTCTACCATTCTAACCAAGACTGGTTTATTTGCCTCCTTCTGCTTCCCCATCTGTCTGCTACTCTCTTGTCTCTCATACTTTGCTTGCAAACTCTCAGAGCAGGGTCTGTCCTTGCTCAGCTCATCTTGTGTTTGTGCAGAGCCTTGCATAAGAGGTTCCTGCTCCTCTACCAGAACCATTAGGGACTTTGAGAAATGATTTCATTATTGTTATTATAATAATCACACGAGGTGGTTACAACACATTCTTTTTCCCTCACACAGCACTAGGGATAACACCCATATCCCTGCCACTCCTAGTCAGGCAGCAAGAGTTTGTGCAGCACAGTGGAGCAACTTTATCTTTGTTTAATAAGAGGCAGTGCCACTTGTAAAAACAACACCCTGTATCACATCATGCTGAAGACGCATGAGAAAAGCACCACCTCCCTGGAGCAAAAGCGAACTCTGGTTTAAGCATAACCTGCTCCCATGTTATCAACATGTTAGTCCAACATGGGAGGTTCAAGTCGCACAGTATATAACTAAACACCTTTAATTTGTCAGCACCGCAATTATGGCTACAGTTTCACTTTGTTACTATTACTAGTGAGCATTCTTTGGTTATCACTATTATTGCCACAGACTACTCACCATC
Organism: Chroicocephalus ridibundus; assembly: GCF_963924245.1. NCBI lineage: Eukaryota > Metazoa > Chordata > Aves > Charadriiformes > Laridae > Chroicocephalus > Chroicocephalus ridibundus. Next base: position 96,163,415 of record NC_086286.1, on the reverse strand, counting down.
AGGTTTAAAAGGGATTTTATTTTTGTAAAAGCGGAGATTACACAAGTCATTTTGATATCGAAGATCTTTAAAGTTCTGCTGAAAGAAAGGAAACGGGACATTATTAGTCTACAAAAACCTATCAAGACTATCCAGGAAGTGATACGGTGCTCTCTGAATAGTTTAAGGACAAAAAAATTTCAGAAGTTTATGAAAACTGGGAATTCCTTAGAATTACTCATGTGCTTAAAGATTCAGTTTAAGGATCTGCAAGTTCCTTATCGTTAGTACCTTCTCCTACTGAGGCAGAGGTCAGAGCAGCAAGACTAGCAGCACCTTGACTTCGGTCTCAAGGAACTTCCAAGATGCAAATAATAACAAGCCCAAACTCTATTAGCTGCCATCTTCAGTGTTCAAAGCACAAGCCTTCTTCAGCTCCTCCCGCTGTTCCCAGACTTACACATCTGTCCTGGTTTCAGCTGGGATAGAGTTAAGTTTTCTTTCTAGTGATGCTATGTTTTAGATTCGGTATGAAAACAATGTCAATAATGCATATTGTTTTAGTTGTTGCTAGGCAATGTTTATACCATTCAAGGACTTTTTTCAGTTTCCCATAGAAGCTGAGAAGGAGCCTAGACAGAACAATGGAATGGCCGATGGAATATTCTATACCATAGACATCATGCCCATATATAAATGGGGGTGGGCTGAGGAGCAGGGATCCACAATCTCTGCTTCGGTCACGCTGGGCAACCAATTCACCAAGTGGTGAGTGATGCACTTCTCGTACATTCTTTTACCATTATTATTATTTTCCTTTTCCATTACTGTTCCACTAAACTGTCTTCATCTCAACCCACAAGTTTGGGGTTTTTTTGTCTTTCCCTTCCTTTTCTCCCTCTTTTCCCTGCCCTTCTGGGGAGGAAGGTGGAGTGAGCGAGCAGCTGCATGGTCCTCGTTGTTGGCTGGGGTTAAACCATGACAACACCTCATGTGTTTGCATGTACACCCAGGATGAAAAGACACTGCACTAATTTCATTCCTCTCCCACTGACAGATGTTGGGCCTCTGCATCAGCTTTTTGAGTCTTCTCATTTCTCATATTTATTAGGCACCATAAAGGTTTTAGGAATGCTTGGGTTGTGTGCTCTCTTCTACTAAAAAGGCAATTTTAAACCATAAAGTATTCTTACTGGATACTGGTGTCGGTACTTGTATAAATCTCTTGCTGCGTAGAAGCTTCTCTTTGGCTTGGCTGTCAGCTCAGTTCCATCACCACTCTGAAACAGGTAGAAAGTAGATAACAACCATACACAAACACACCAAATAGTGAATTTGTGTAATATGAAAATAATTATTTTTCATGATGGATTTCAGCACTGTAAGCATACAGCAGTGCATGTATTTGCCTACTGTTTGGTCAAATGCTGAAAATCTCCCTGCTGAATACTTAACACCACACACCTTAAACCTAAATTAAAAAGTAAAATAAAATACAAAAGCAAGACTATGAAATATCCTTCCAACGAGACTGAATTTGATTTAAATCAACAGGTTGATTGTCATTTCCAAATGCAAGACTTCAAAGTAATCTAGCAAGTGCTAGGACAAGATGAAAGAAGTAACTGAACATGAAAATGCAGAGACACTACTAATTTTGAATAGGAAATCATACTATTTGCAAGGACTATTTGTCATGTGTACATTGACTTAATTGCTATCATTGCATCTGGGGGAAGAAAATGAGCAGTCATGGACAAGCTAAATTGCAGTCGTAACACCTTCTTGAACCATTTTCTACTATTTGTTTCTCAGAACTTAAATTTAAAGCCTAGTAATAAGCACCACTAAACCCCAAAACAGAAACCTGCTTAGAGAAAATACCTATGTACGAGAACTTGTACTGGCCCCCAGCTGTTTGGAAGCTGTGACCTGAAACAACCAGAGCCCATCAAGGTCAATGGAAATAATCCCACTGACTTCAGAGAACACTTGAAAACGCTGCACGCATTGAGGAACAACAGAAAATGAAGCTTTAGTGTACAGAGACTTCAACTTGTTACCAACAACTTTATTTTCATTGTGATTTCTTTATGACCATACTGCAGCAAAGACCTTTGTATTCTTCAGTCTCATAAAATGAGTCTCTACACTAAAACCAAAGGCCAAATGAGAAAAAAAAATAAAATTCATTCCACTCCTTGCGATACACATGTAATAGGTTAAAGTCCAGCCTAAAAAGGGAAGTTCCCTGTGACTGCACTGGACATTTGCCTTTATCATTACCCAGTCCATTGCTTATCAGTGGCACATTAATAACAAACAAGCATCTGTTTTCATTCTTCCTTTTGCAAGACCAGCTTTGACCGTACCTACAGGCAAAGCGTGCTCCCTCGAAAAAGCAACACCCCTTGACACTTGGTTACCAGGCATTACTATCGCCATGTATCAAGCAGAAAAGAGAAAAATGCTTACGCTTATTTAATTTTGCACGGTTTTTGAAGCAAAAGTAAACGTAATACATCTAACAGGCTGCAAAAAATAAGACCCAGCTGGTCCACCCTATATTCAATTCTAACTCCAACAAAATTACTGGCAAAGCAACCCTTTATTTCTTTAGGGTCGGCATTTTCAAAGGCTCTTAAAAAGACAGAAACTTGCTCTGACAATTCCTCACCTCGGACCCGCCGAGGAGTCACAAACCCCTTGCCACGCACCACCCGACACGCAGATACCTATTTATTTTTTTTAACCCATTTAATTACGAGGCCAAGTTCAAGACCGGGTTTAATTTAAAACAGAACCTCCCCGCGAAACAGCAGCAGCAGCAGCGGGGCTGACAACGGCTCCAAGGCCTCGATTTTCTGCCGAGAGCAGGTTACCGTAATGATGGGGGGCGGGGGGAGGGAGAGAAACCGGCTCGTTTCTACTTATCTGCAGCGCCGGCTGACCACAACCCGCTCCTCACGCCCGGGAAGGTCCCCCCGCCGCGGCCCGCAAAGCGGGGCTGCCCCAGCCCGAGGGGCTCGGCTGGGCTCCGGGGGGCGGAGGCAGGATCGCCTGGCCCGGCCCGGCTCCGCAGGGCAGAGACACCGGCTGCAAGTGCCGCCCCACGCCCGGCCTTCCCCGGCCCGCCGCGGTCCGGCCTCGGGGCCCGCCGGGCAGGGCGAGGCGAGGCGGGGTCGCGCCCGGCGCTGGCGGTACCTGCTCGGGGCTGTTGGCGTCCGCCTCTGCCCGCTCCCCTTCCTCCGGCGGCGGGGACGGGGGCGGCGGGGGCTCCTGGGGCCGGCAGTCTGCGGCGGGCGGCTGGGCCGGCTCTTCCCCGCCTCCCGCGGCAGTGCACACCCCCTCCTGCCGCCGCGGCTCCCCGGCGGGCTCCGCCGCCGCTTCAGGCTCCGAGTCGGTCTCCCAGGTGGAGTCGCAGTCCTCCACCGTGGTGGGCTCCTTGAAGCTGACCCCGCTCAGCAGGCTGCCCATCGGGCAGGGCCGGGCCGGGCCCGCCGCTGCCGCCGCCCGGAGGCCGCGGAGGCCGAGGGCTAGGAGCGGCCGCGGGCTGCCTACGGCTGCGGCATGGCGGGGCGGGGCGGCGGCGGCGGCCGGGGCTGCTCCCCCGCCCGGCCCCAGCCCACGGACACGCGTAGAGGCGGAGCTGGAGGCTCCGGGATTTCCACGGGAGGCGCGACCGCCCCACAGCGCCCGGTGCGCCCAGCCCTGGCGGCGGGGACATGCCGGCGGTCCCAGCGCCGGCCGCCGCCGCAGCCCAGGGGACGGCCCGGGGGAAACCCGCTCTCTCGGCGACGGGGTGTCGGAAATGTCCCCTTGCGAGGACGTGCGCTCCGAGGGGATTCCAGCCCGGCCTCCCCTAAAGGGTTTCGAGAAAAGCAAGCGGGTGCGGGTGTTTGTGGAGAAAAGCAAGCGGGTGCGGGTGTTTGTGGAGAAAAGCAAGCGGGTGCGGGTGTTTGTGGGGAAGAGCGGGGGTGGCAGCTGCCACGGAGCAGTGGCCTGTGAAGGAGATGCTGATTTGGCGACAGGAGCAGGTCGTGTTGGCAGCGGCATGCAAAGACGGGGTGTCCACTCGACACGGGAAGGGTTGCGGTGAGGGGGATCTCCAAGAATATACAGGTGCCAGAGGAGACGGGACCAGAGGGGGCAATAATGTGGAACTCAGCTTGTTTTAGCTGCTCCTAAAACCCCTGACAGTTTGGGGATAAAACTGACATGACACTCAAGGACAGATTTGGCAGGGACAGTGTATTGTATTTGGCTAGAGCATGCCTTTTGGACAGAAACAGTGCCTGGAGAGAAAACCTGATGAGCTGAAGGCTTAGCACGTTGTTCCAGTGGCTGCTGTCACCCTCACAATTAAAAACGTGTTCTTCGTTTCTAACCTTCATTTCTAACATGCTCACACTCTCAGATTTCTGCCTTTTCCTTAAAGACCATTCTTTATACCGGAATTTCTGTGGTGTCTGGTATATTGACTGCTCCTAAAGACAAGCACTATCATCAAGTCATCTCAGTCCTCTTTTTGGCAAACCAAACAGGTTGACCTGCTTCAGCCTCTCACCAAAAATTACCTTCCCCATTCCCTCACTCATTTTTGTGCCTTTTTTTTTTCTGCTGCTACTTCAATGTTTTAGCATCCTCTTCAAGTGCAGGTACCAACATTTCAACTGTATGTCAGGATCATCAGTGTAGAGACGATGTCATCTATATATTCTTGTTTCCCAATCCACTCTCTGTGAACTGAAAGATGATTTTAACTCAAGTTCCCATAGCATCATGCTTAGATGCGTTCCTATCGCTCTCACGCATAACCCTCCTTCAGTTTCATTTCAAGTGTATGAGCTGTACACAGTGACACCAAGGACAGGACATTACGGGGAATACCCTGGTTCTCAGGTCCCTTGTTTCAGTTGCAGCTCACCGAGATGCAGCCAGAGTTGCATGGCTGAGCCACGAGCCTGTCCTAAGGCTCAGTCTGCCTCTGGTACCCATGCCTCTGCCTCCCCCCCCACCATTACCTGCCTTGGCCAAGACTGCTCTCCTCTGCTCTTCATAGAGATTAATAAAGTCCCTTCGGCCTTTCCAACAGCCCCTAGTCACCATCATGACAGCTGCTGCCCTCCTCAGGACCCGGCTTAGTCCATGAGCAAACCTGGTGGTCCCACCCAAGACCCCCACCCTGACATTCAGCCCAGCCCTCCTGCCTCTACTGTAGCCCCAGTACCAGAGGTGGTCCCTGTTCCACAGCAACAGTTGGGACAATAGGATGATCATTCACAAATTGTCAATCTTACCCACTCTTCCAGTGTTGGAAATGGTTGTTTAGGGATACGTACTGAAAGATTTAAGAAACGGGACATTTCCCTAACAGGCTTTACCCCAACATATCTTCCCAGCTTATGAAAAAGCAAAGCTTTAGAAACCTATAGTGCAAAAGATGGCATAAAACTCTTCACTTTAGTAGCCATCAATGGACCTGTTCCTATAAAATTTACATATATTTTTGACCTCTGTTACGTAGTGAAACAATGTTACACAGTTTAAATACGTGTTATCTGGTATATATTTTAGAATATAAAATACTATAAGTTCATTTGATGCTGGTTAATTCTTCTTAGCTCTTTTTTAATGAGAAACAGAGTATGATTGTTGCCTATTTGCCTCCATGCTAGTCACAATTCTATAGATCTCTACCACTGCAATACCTATTGTTTTTCTTCCAAGATGCAAGGTCCTACCCTGTCCTACCCCTATTCTGTCTTATCTAGCATGAAAGTCATTGCATCCCTCTCATCATCCATGTGACCTATTTCCTGTAGGTTTTTGAGCACTAGTGGAACTTTTTTGAAACGTGATATCCAGGAATGCATGTAGTATACTGGAAGGTTCAGCCTTATTCTTGACAGAGGACAGTGCTTTAATATGGAATAAAAAATCCTTATCAAGAAGGCACAAGCAAGGTTATAAGAGGGCAAGCAGCAAGGCTGGATGCTCGAGCTGCAGTTGGGGGAATAATAGTCTTTTATAAGGCTCATGCTTACATCTCACATTTTTCAAGAGTTCCCTCTTCTTTGGCCTTATTTGGAGGAAAGGCAGATTTGTTTCCTGTTTCCACAATATCTTCTCCCACGCTGTTGCCGGAGTTTGAAGGAACTGACTTAAGAAATTCTGATGTCTGGAACCTGTTTGTCCTGACTGCCCGCTGACTAGCTACTTCAGTTGACCAACATCAAGCGGTCCCAGTATAGACCAGCTCTACTTCCCTTCCCTTGTTACAGCTTTTGTCAAGACTCCCTCCAATTGACTGTATTTATACTAGGGACAGCAGAGCCTCAAAAGCTTGCGTTGTGCATGCATCAAAAATCAGGTGAGGGTTTTCATGGTATGTAGTTTGTGTGGCAATTAATCCCACAAACATAAAGTTCTTCCTGCAAGAAAGTTCACTCTCTTGTGCAAATAACTGCACCTTATTATAGAGAGCTCAGTCCTACCCAAAAAGCAAAGCTGTCAGCCATATCTCATCACAGAGTTTTAGGACTATTTTTAAAGGATCTGTAACTCCGGCCACCGATAAGAACTGGGAGTCAAATTATTTGGCTATGGGAAGCCGGTGCCAGGAGCAGAAGACTGCTTTGACTTCCTTACAGTAGTCCGTGCTGCTGAGGTGATGTGATGGAGTTTCCCAAAGTACTGGGACATATTTTTGGAGTTTCTTAAGGGTTGATAACTAGGTGTACCATATCGCTTGCAATCTACACAAGGAGTGACAGAAAGGAGGCTGGCTGAAGCCTAATCACCTGGTGGTGGATTGCCAGGGTGGTGCAGGTTTTCCTAGCCAGCCAAAAATGTTGTAAGGCATTATTCACTGCTATAAAAAGAGCTTATTATCAGCAGGTAGGCTAGAACTACTCTCAAATTAGAAACTGACTTGACTGATTGTTAATATAGCTCTTCAAAAAAAAAAAAGGCAGTGGCACCAATGACGGAAGCCTTCAAAATGTTTCAAATACCCATCCAAATAATTTCAGTTTTACCTGGAGTCAGCTCTCATGCAATTAGTTTTCATCCTTCCTTTAGTTTATCACTGGGCACTGGCTAGTTTCTAAGTGAGTTTGCTCAGGAAAGGAAGATTAATCAGCTCTTACGCAGATCAACATCCAGCAAGAATCACTAGTTAGACAGAGATGGGGCATCCACTTTGTGCCTATTGAGACCTGGCCACACTGCTGCGCAGCCGAATGAGGAACAAAAGATTCCTTCCCTGAAGGAGTCACTTGCTATTTTTGTCATCAGTTACTTGCAACTGTGTCTCAGCTGCCCAGAAAGTCATGGGTTGGACTTTTTGAGAGAAGAATACTCTAAGCTTTGGATGTGGTGGGCCAGATCTGCACTTCGCCAGCTGTGTGCATTTTTTCCCATGAATAATGTCTTCTTTCACAGTTGCAGCTTATTGCTCGTTCTGGTTGCAAACTGGAGGCAGTCAGGATTCATGAAAAGGCTCTTAGCACCTCACACAAGCTTCTTAGAGTGGTATTTGAGAGCTTGAACAGATCCCCACAAGACATATCTTAATGTAAAAAAATAAATAATTAATTTCTGTTATCTCGTGGTCGTAACTGTAGTCGTTTTTGAGCAGGTGGTGAATTTTTGGCACTTGGGTTCACCAAAGTATTTCAGTACAACAGAATATGAGTAAGTGCTAAAGCCAGGAGGACCTGTTTCGATCAAATAGCCTGACTTCTGCATAACACAGGCCAGAGTAGTTCTTTAACCATTTCTGAAGAATGATAGAAGACCTAGGGAAATGCAGACCACTACGACATCAAATACTGACTTTCATAAGGCTGAAGAAAAAACATAAGCATTTAACTTCTGGTTGTATACTTTTATATAAATTTTAAACTATTCAGATTAGGAGAATAATTTTTTTTTCTTTCATGAAGACGTGGTTTTGTAAGGACTTCAAAATGGTTACCACGTCTCTTTCTGGAAGCTAATGCTGCATGTGTATCGGTGTGGTAACTGTAAAATTTTATTAAAAATTAAATATGAGGTAATTGTAATACTTCATCATTATCTTGGGAGGATGTTTTGAATAGGATACCAGAGAGGTCAATTAACAACTGTGGAGAGTCTTACCAACCTAATATTAAGGTGATATAAAGCTGGGAGGGATTATGCATCCTTAGAGGATATGAATAGAGTACAAAACCACTTTGATAAATGGCAGAAGAGAGCAAAACAAATAACCTTGGTAAAATGAAATTTAGTTGAGATAATGTAAAACGATTCACAGTGGATACTTAAACATACAAAGGTAGATCATAGAAATGCAGAAAGGCAGCAATACAACAGTAATATCTGGGAGTTACAGTATTATTAACATACGTTTGGACAAGGGTCTGAATATATTTGGACACCAAAGTATATTTGGGCAAGTGTACAGAGTCAGACAGGTATGACAATAGTTTGTATTGAATAGCTGTAACCTGACTGGTATTTTAATGGGGTTTATTAGCTTGTTGGCTTATTTTTGAAAGAAACTGGGCATTCTCATTGAATATCTGACTATGGTGAATTTTAATTCTCTTCTTTAGTTCAGTAATGCCCCAGACTGCTAAATGCCAAGTCTGATGTAGTATCTATAGAAGGTGCATTTAATTTATGAAGTTCTCCATAATTTTCCTCTTGTGAATGTCATTGGAAATGATTAACTAACTGGAAACTCGGAAGTCAGGTCATATATTTGTGTAAATTTGTTTCTATTGAAAAATGAAATTAATTTGCAGAGAAGAAAAGACTTCACATAGATCATGCTAGACATTACAGATCAGTGCATTAAGCTCACTAAACCCAGTGGAAGTTCTTCCCTTTTTTGCTGGGTTATGATTACAACTTTGAAGACCTTAACTAAAGCCCTGTTTATTGGAGTGTCTTGTACTAGGGTTCTGTAAGAGGACACAGCCAAGGTAAGCCCAGAATAAATTAATAAAAGAGTGTATTACCTTAAGACAGTCTGTCCAGGTGGTCAGAGAAGTAGTCTCAGTCTAGTCCTTAAGTCTCAAAGATAATGCTCAGTTTCTTTCCAGACTGGCCTTCCAAACGCGGCACAAGGCTGCAGCCAGTTTCTTGAAAGGAAATTAATCCAGCTGCGGAACGCAACATGGTCTAAATGAGTTGCTATGCAGCAACCCCTGATTTATAGCTAGGGTTCGACATCTCCCTTGTGATGGACTGAAACCAGCTGCCCGGGTTAGCAAGCTCAGCTTTCCTGCAGCAGGGCTTGACTACAGTGCATCAGCAGGTCAGCTGCCTGACACCACTGATAAGAAATGACATTTACTTGCCAGAAATTCACACGGGGTTAGGTGATGCCATTAAGTTTTGCTGAAGGGCTCCTGGACTGCACCAGGCAAGCTAGCAATTTTGGCAGTGGAACCAAGAAAGAGATTCTTCTCCCTGAAAGACAAACTGAGAGTGATTCTGAAGCTCAAGTGTAGGTGTCTGAGAGCCCCTAGTGTATCCATCTTCTGCTGCATGAAGGGCACTGGTGCTCCATAGGCTTGGTAGATCCTGCAGTATAGCTGCCAGCCCCATGCAGATGTCTTGGCTACTCTAGGACATCTCAAAGGGAATGATACACCTACACCACATCATACATTTCCAGTGACAGACTGAGAGGACCCTTGTTTCAGAGTATCTGTTGCCAGATATATAGAATGCAAATCTCCTCAGGAAGAGATAGAGCTTTAACCTTCCTGCCACATCCTATTGAATTTCTTATGCCTAAGATCACAAAGATAAGGAGACTAACAAGAAAGTTGCCTCTTCCTTGGCCTTTGGGTCTATGACAAACAGAGAATTATGAAAGGGTAGAAGGAGATCACAGATCATAGCATCATACAACCCTGATACGTCATTATTCTGTGTTTTATTTTCTCACCTAAACACAGGAGAAGCTGTGCAGAGCCCCTTCCCTGTCCATAATGAGGAGGCAATAATGAATCTTGTTCTTTTCTGCTCGGGTTAAAGGGCCTGGCTTTAAGGTGACATAAAGCTGGGGCACCCCCTGGGAGTGCAGCCCAGCAGTACCAACATACAGCCAGCGCAAATTTGGCCTACCTCTGCCAGCTGAAAGAGAAGCACGCACAAGCAGTAATACTTCAATTTGACCAAACTAGGAGCTCATGCTGTCCCTGTAAAAGCTATTGCCAGTAAACCATTATTTCAAGACCACAGACTCTGCTTGTTCTTTCTTAACTGTTTTTGGACGTGACTTTGTGAATTTATGCAGTCGGGACAGTGCAGCATAGCTATTTCAAAGATCTAATTGACTTCAAGATTGATGTGACTCACAGGACTCATAGGATCCCTACAAGTAAAAAAATGTCCACGTTAAATGATATGCATTTGTGCAGTTCTGTAGTTTGCTTTTGGGCAGACGATTGTGGATTTCATACAGTTCACCAAGGACGATTAGAAAATGCCTAAAAACATTGATCTCTAACTACTCAGCACTTAGTTCCAGCCAAAGGTTGGCACAAGGCCAAACAACAGAAGTTGGACAACTGCAGGCTGTGATTCTGCCACTACCTGCTTTTCATCCTTTTCCATATCATGCTTTGTATGTCATCTGTAGAAAACCTACATAAATTCATAAACTGGGGAAGTAGTTCATTAGGGAAGCCAGTTTTAATTAGGTCACTGATGCTCCACAGGGCTTTTAGCTTGTGATTAAGGCAAACACGCATAGACTGAGATAGAAATGTAGGAAAACACACACAAACAGAAACAGAAACCACCAACAATACTGGCTTTCATTTACTTACGACAAGCCCAGCGATTTTTACAACCATTTGGACAGGTTTACTTAGTTAGACTACGCAGCACAGCATTAAAAACACAGGTCCAGCTCCCCAGCTGCACTGGGGCAGAATTGTCTTCTGCATCAGCCCTGCCTGTTACTCTTTGACGGCACCTCAGAGTGACCCTTCCTCACCCCTGCCAGACTCTGTGTGACTTCAGGCTGGAGGGAGGAGACTGCACAGCTGAAGAATTCAACAGCTTCGGCATGATCAGGAGCAAGAAATGGCCCACACTTTGTGACAAGAACCTGCTTTGAGATGGGAGTGAAGCATGTTATACTTCGCATAATATGAGCTTCAGAGAAAACTCGGTAAGCAGTTGGTGCACGCGGATTCTGGAATAAAGAGTGATTTTTTTAATCTTACTTCTTGCCCCTATAACAACATTCCTTATCACAGGCTTCCTTAGGTCACCACAGGATAGCCTCATCATAACGCTATTGGGTTTTCTATTGTGAGGAAAACATGTTAGTAGAGCCTGTAAAAGCCTCTCCCCCTTTTTCTCTGAGGCGCCACCAATCCATTAAGTGTACTTGCTGTCTCAATAGAGCATGCAAGATGGTAAGTTTAAAGAAATGGAATTCTGGTTCTAGTGACACTGGAGAGCTAACAAGGTACAGGGAAGATCTTTTCCTGATATGGAGAATCTGAGTTATGTGTTAACAAATAACAGTAACAAATGTTCCCTTTAGGAATCTGATGCAGACACCAAAATTATCTGAACACAGTGAGCATACGCAGTATTCCAGAACTAGCCCATTTCGTTTTGTAACATGCCATGTTACAGCACGAATCCACCTGGCAGCTGGAGTACAGGCAGCCTTTGATGTGCTCGGGAAAGACATCACTATTCTTTCACATCAGTGTTTGACCAGGCTGAATGAATCGGTGGCACCCAAAGGGGCTCACTTCTGTCTTGAACAAAGAGAGGAGTGAATAACCACATCATTGTCCTTTTGCACGTGGCAAAGTGAGCCAGTGAAATAATAGCGGTAATGCGCGAAAATGCGATGAGTGCTTTGTCCTCCTTCAGTATATCATACACAGCAGTTTGCTTGCAGCTAGATTTGGGAGGAGTCAATTTGTCAAAAAAAACCAAAACCCTCTAGGTGAGCCGGGAAACTCCAGGATTTGTGGATGAACATGGGAGTGCAGATTACACATGTTAATCAATCAATAACATTGTTAAAAAACACTAAAAGCAAAACTAAGACCCCCCTATATTGTCACCATAATTACGCATAAAAATCAGAGTTAACAGTGGGTAAAACTGTTAAAATACATTGTCAAACAAAGGTCATTACAAAGCAAAACACAAACCAGGACACAGGCAAAAGAGCACAGCCAAATCCAGGCTCAGCAGGCAGAGCTGAGGACAGCCAAAAAAGAAAAGGACTGATCTAGGCCAGGGACAGGAAACAAGGAGCAGCTTCCTTGCTGGGTAAACACGGCTTACTCAGAGAACAGGGGGATCCTGACCAAGAGGACAAGAGCAACTAAGTAATACACTCGCTTCATCATTGTCATAACCTAAGAAAATCCCCATACTCATCCCACAACAGAAATGTATGGCTAACAAGCCAGAGGCAATTTTTATTCTTGAAGTTGGTGTTAAGAAGGACAAAACCCAATTGTTTTTTTTCTTAAGAACATTAAAGCAATGGCATTTCCTGGCTTGCAGTGCTTTGTGGTGGTGTTTCTTTGTAGTGGGAGGCTACAAGTTAAGATCCGGAGATAATGTTAACATTGCAAGGAACACAGGAGGAAAAAAAAACACCATGATGCATGTTTGTGCTCATTAAATGAATTCTTCAAAGGAATCAGGATGAAACAAAATAAAGATTGCCAGCCATGCATGAGTAATAATATTGAGCGTTCCAGATGTTTTGTAAGGGAGATGGCTGAAACTCTGACACAAGCAGTTCACCCTCACAGAGGTGTTTGCAGTTTCTAGATTGTAATGATTACCTCCCTGTTCTGCTCCAGATGAAAATAATGATTAATTTTTTGCATTTCTACAAAATTTGTCACCCTCTAACACCACCCCTAGCTGTCCTTAAGCAGGGAAATACTCGACAGGTCTGAGGGCGTGCCAGAGCAAAAAACAAAGCATCCATGGTATTGTAGGCATCACATTAGGGCTAAAAAGATAGAAAAGGAACAGCTCTTTTCAGCACTGTCGGTTTGAGTAGGCACAGCGGTGGGACGTGTATCTAACCGCTTTGGTGTGTTCTTTCATTTACATTACAAAGGAATGTTTTTGGCAGAAAGTCGGTGTAAGCAGTATTCATTATTCCTTTAAGGGGCTCGATAATTCAGTATGTTAATGCACTGCAGGCTATCAATGCTGTCAACAATCCACCATGATATAAATTAAACCTTGTTCCAGCATCAGTATTTCTGTATGTAGTCCTTAGACTTAATAGGATTGGAGCTCAGATCATGGGGTGAAAACTAGTGATGGTTGATATGTTTGTGAACCATTTTGGGCCAGGGAAAAAACACCAGGAACTTGTGAAAGAAGTCATCGTTAACACACTGGGTACAAAAATGACAGAAAATGAGAAAAGTGATTCAATCTGACACAAAAAAGAAACAACCCCAAATCCTCAAGAAGAATCCTCAAGTACCTCTCTGAAGTCTGGCTCAGATACAGAAAGGAGAAGTGGGCTTCTCATGCAGCTTTGGACATCTACGGCATGGGTACCTGTGAATGGTTGCTCAGTCCCCTTACAGTCAGTGGAGAAAAACTGGAATTTTTAGGTCATGAATCATTTAAGCCCAACATAGACATTTAAACTAGGCCTGATGAAGTGCCTTTTTCTTTGTCTTCTTTATAAAGGGAGAGCAACTGACTGATTTACATGTAGACATCTACACTGAAGATACCTAAAGTTACCCAAGAAGAGATCCATCTTCAGTACCAAGACACGTTTTAATTCACCAGGCTGCGCTTGTTCTGCTTGGCCATCTGATGAATGACTGAAAAACTCAGCTGGTTTAAAGAACTCCTGCAAAGCATGGTCCCGCCAGGGGGGCAGCTCTGCACTCAGTGGTGTCACACAGAAGTCACAGTGCAACCCTCAGCATCCAACTTTGCTGCAATAAGGTAGCTGGCGAGTCTCCAGAGAGACTGCCACAGATTCGGTACAGATTCAGAACTGTAATCTGACTTTGGTGCTTTGAGGGTGCATCCATATTAGTGTTTTAGTCTGGATCAGAAGAGAGCTTTTAAAGCTTTTTTTTTTTTTTTTTAGATCAAGTAAACCAGAAGATAAGAGTCCAGGAGTGTACCCGAGGCACTTCAGATGCAACGGGCATTCAGTCCATCCACCCAGATCAGGACTATTCTGAAGAAGAAAAAAAATCCCTAACTTGTTTACAGGGTGGGTGTCAGATCCTCAGCACTGACTGTTTTGCTCTTTGTCTCTGCTGTTGGTTTTCACTATCTTCTACTACACCATAAAGTGAACAGGGCCCTGGAAGAGCCCCTTGCTCCATTGGAGGCATCTAGGAAGATGAAATAGCTAAGTTAGCATGCCCAAGAGTGAATGAAACAAATAACTACCACCTGGGCTCTATGCAAAAGCCACTGTTTAAACAAAGGAAATATCCATTAAACATAGGCAGAAACAAGTCCTGCGCAAGGCATGAGGTGGTGAATTAATTGAGGATGCAGAATACCTGCTGATTACCAATTATTCTTCCAGGCCTACACAGTTAGTATATCTGCCTGAGACGGCTAGTAAATTCAAAATACAGCTACCTGTGGGATTTTGTTTATAGCAGTACAGCTTCAGGACTTCATACAAGCATAAATTGTAGTAAACTAACCGTGACTTTATTACCTACCAGTTAAGGTGGCTGCAAAAGAACAATACAAACTGCAAAACAAAGCACAAAGACCATTTCCAGCACTACTGATCAGCAGTAACTACAGTTACTGGGGTAACTGAGTGACCCAGTTACCCCAATGAGAAGTAATATAGCATACCTGATAATAAAGTATTATTACCTCTACTGGAGTCCCAATACAAAGGAAAATACTTTAGGTTAATTACAAGATGGTACAAGAACCCGACAAGAAACACCACTAACCAGGGTACCAAGACGGCCTGAAGCATACCAAAGTCAGCTTAAAGACAGTCCTGAGTTTTTATTGGTTTTGGATCAACCCTTTGGAAAAGGCAGACCTGGAGCAGTACTTGGACGGGAGACTGCCTAGGAACACCTGGTCCTGCAGGTTTTTGGTGAGTTACCAACATTGTTTTAGCCACAGATCCAAAACACAGTACCCCTACGAAAAATGTTAACTCCATCATAGCCAGACCAGGACACTGCACAAATTCTCCCACACATCATGCTACCCAGGAATTGGCTGCCTCAGGGCAGACTCCCATCTCGTATCCCCTACCAGCTGGCTACCCTTACGAGAAGGCAAAATCAGGTTCACACCCCACATCCGTATGAGAGTTCTGATTGCACAGGGATGTTCAAGAAACTGAGTGGTCATTGCAATAAGGCTGGAAATACCTACCCCAGAGGAGAAGGGGGAGGTGCCAAGGTGCCATTCTTCACTCTCCCCAGAAAGTGACTCCCAGAGGAGAGGAGAAAGGTGTAACTGCTGCTGTCTCCAGGTATTGGGAAGGCAGCAATGCAGGGGCCGAATACCAGACTGGGCTCAAAGCCAGTGCTTTTATCATATGTTTCCCAGGCAAGGCAAAACAAAGTGGTAAACAACACAGAAAACAGAAAAAGCCGAAAGGAACCATTATCAAGTCCCAGAACTCAATGTACAGCAAGAAAGGGAGCAAATAATGGAGCAGGTAAGGGAGCAAATATGGCATCATCAGGACCAGCAACAGCAAGTACCAGCCTGCCAAGTAACAGCTAAATAGCTATAGCCGCTGTAAACTCAGTCCAGCACACTCCGATCAAATCTGTCATTATCTTGAACCACTCAAGGCCCACATGAGGTGCCAAAAAGGACTGTGGTGGGCTGACCCACGCCAGCAGCCAAGCACCCACACAGCTGCTTGCTCAATCCCCGAGACCAGCGGGAGAAAACAGGAAGAAAAAAAGTGAGACAACTCATGGGTTGAGATTAAGACAGTTCAATAGGTAAAGGAAAAAGAAAAAAAACCCAAGTGAACCAAAGGAAGTTTCTCACCACCTGCCATAGGTAGACCAATACACTGGACACCTTGGAATCCACCCCCTGTCCCTTCTTCTTCTTCTACCTCAGTTTTTATTGCTGAGCATGATGCTATATGGTGTGGAACATCCCTTTGGCCAATTTGTGTCAGCTGTCCTGGCTGTGTCCCCTCCCCACTGCTTGCGCACCCCCAGCCTACTCTCTCAGGGACAGAGTGGGAAAGAGAGAAATCCTTGATGCTGTGCAAGCACTGTTCATCAATAGCCCATCAGCATGTTACCAACACTGCTTTAGCCACGCATCCAAAACACAGCACCATGCGGGCTGCTATGAATTAAGTTAACTCCATCCCAGCCAGACCACTACATTTTGGAACAACTGCTCCAAGTGATCATTACAAAAATTGCCTCATATGACATTATCTAAGGGCGCCTTCATTGCTTCACATGCTTTAAGGCCTTCCTCATGCAGTCTATTTGCATACTTTCAGGGAAGTTACAAAACCCTTTTTCCTTCCTGTAAACAAATGGACACTTTAATTCTCATGAGGAAAAAATTACATACTTTGCATACTTTGTTCTTTAATAAAGCTGATATTAAAAAATATATTTGGCATGTTTCCATAGTTACTTTTTTTTTTATATTAAGATAATAAACTGCTTCAACCCTTCATAGTTCAATCAGTATGTCATTAAAATTGAGTTTTCCTGAGAAGGCTACTCCAAGTTGCAAAGCTGCTACCAAAGGATCAAAATATCTTTTACCTTAAAAAAAACCCCAAACAATAAAACAACTTTTTTGAAGTATATCGGAACAAGGATAACAGCTGTTTGCTCTGTGAAATGGGTGTCTTAAGGAAAAAATATCTGTAGAACGCCTTTGACTCTACACCTCTAAAATTCAAACTTTGCTGCACTGATTTTCTGAGATAGCATAAAAACACCAGAACGGCTAAATGTAATGTTCTACAAGGAACCACAACGTTTTCATTTTTCCATACAATATACAAACTAAAGGGACACAATTCAATACATCTCTTAATCGCTAATGTTCTTTACAAACAGAAATTTAAAATCAATCCTTGTGATCTTTGTTGAAAAGTATTCCTACTTTCACTCAAATAAAATCAGACATTAATACAATTGCAGCTTCTCTGCATGGCAACAAAACAACACAGACAATTCTGGTCCTCTGTGGCTGTCTCTGCGTATAACGTGGTTTCACACACTGATGTAATGCTGCTTCTTCATTCACTAACCCTTCCCATTCATTTGCAAATAAGGTATACATTAAAATAACCAAGAATTCCTCCATTGAAAGCATTTACTTCCTCCAGGAATGGAGATGGCTAAAAAAGCTAAGCGATATAACAATTTAGAGAAAATCATACCGCTTCAGCTGTGAACTAAAAGTTACATCCTTCCTTGTGCCTACCTTTCATAACAGCAGCATCACTCCCCTTCTCCTTGTAAATGAACCTCTTATCGCTTGTATTAAACTAACATCCAGTGTTAGTTTAATACAAGCTGGGGGCCTGTTAGTAAGGCCCCAGTCAAGGCCTTATTGTGCCATGCCCCCCTACAAAGCCATAGCAAGCTATTTCCCTGACCTTGAGTAACTCACTTGGGATCTCAGCTCATGTAAGCACTGCTGCAGAGGTCCTACAGCACGTAGCAGTACAGCAGCACTGTACACCTGGAAAACTAGCTCTAAATTAAGACAAAATGCAACCAAGTGATGTGAAAACTGAACACAGCGTGGGAGGGTGGATGAGATGGGTAACACTGAGAAAGTGGTGTGTCTTCACTTTGGTGGGCTGCAGACAGGAGGTGCAGGACACGGGGATGGATCACTTGGTTTCTTGGCCCCAGGGTTTACCTCAGGTTCCTGTTAGGTATCAGCAAAGGTCTGTGAGATGCCATCACCTGGCCTGCGCATTGCTATTCCCCTGTGACACATGAAGTGCCCATCAGCACCTATCGGCACGGCACAGAGCAGAGTCTGGCAGCAGAGCTGCCCCCTGCTTCTCCAGCTGCTTGTGGGTTTGCTTGCTGCCAAGGTGGAAGTTTTGCACCCAGGCTGACACCAGCACAGGCTACAGAAATGCCCACACCACTGTCCCCTGATGGGTAGCTCCTGCTGTACCTATTGCCTGCAAAGCTGAGTCACCGGGTACAAAGTGCAAAGACAGTGTTCAGCCGATGTGACATGCATGACAAGGCATTCAAAACAAGAATACAGCATTGACAAAGTATTGTGGTAAATGCCATGGTAACCTAAGGAATTTAACTGAGAACGTGCTGTGTGGGATCTCTGCCTACTTGGCCCGGGTAGTGAAAATCAGCTTCCACTTCCGTATCAAATTCTTTGTCCCTAGTGGGATGTTAACTCTGCATAGGTCTAGGCTGAGCATTCCTCCAGCACTAGGCAAGAGCTAGTTACAAAGCCATCCTTTCAGCTGCTGCTTTTACACCAAATGAAGATGTACACCATGGTCATGGGCTCTCAGCAAATGTCTTCAGTGTTAGACAGTGGAAGGGTGGGGGTTCTGAGGTGCGTGTGATTCAGTTGCCCAAGCTCAGGTGTCTGGTAACATCTGAGATGTCCAGGGGAATCAGAGATGCCCAGTATAGCAAGATATAACACACGGCTTCTGGTAGACTTACATCCTAAAAGCTGTATCTATTGGCCAAGCAGGACACCTGAGGACATCTCAGTTGGCAGACCTGCGTGGACAACAAAAGAGACAGCACAGGGTAGGAGTCTGGTTGGAAATGTAGGCATTAACTGTTTACTTCTGTGCTGGATCTCCAAGCTCCATAACAGTCAGTGGGAAATCTAATGACCAAGGTCTATTGTAGTCAATAACAACCTAACCAATACAGCTCAGGAAACCTAAAAATTGTTTGCCTCATTGCAGAGGAGACACGTGATGGCTAATTAGCTGAGACTCTTCACTCTCACTGAAATGGGAGTATACAGCAGTAGCAAGGCTTTAGACACCTACCCTAAGGCACTAGTCTCAAGCGGAGTCCTTCTGATGTAGCCACAGTGCATTGGTTTGGTGGCGGGCTGTTGCAACTACAGCAGTGAGTTATTCACATGAGAATGACACGGCAAATAAGTATCACCCAAAAAAAAGTGCCTTTCCTACCTTATCAGAAATGTTACAAAATATTCCTCCTTTTCTTTTATGACAGCACAATGACAGTCAAGTTTATGTCATATCTCTCCATTGAAATGATCCAAAGTCATAAAGCCTCAAAAATTCAACTGAAGTTAGACAGTTGCTAAGCTAAGACTGGCATCATCCTGACCCAGGCTAACTGTATTCCGCCATGCATGTATATCCATCTGCTATTTTCCTTCTGTTATGCCAAGATTATCCATCATTTGGGGCAGGGGAATGCTTTTTACTTTGTGGCTGTTCAGGACTAAAGAATAGGTGCTACAAGAATACAAATCATTAGTACCACAGTACCTGTGATGATTTAGTCTGCCCTGCTACCTTGCCTCTTCTGCAGGAGACCTGAAATCCTTGCATGCTTTTTATGAAGAGGCATGTACTTTTTTTAACACTTGCACCTCCAATAGCTGGTGCAAACAATTCAGGATAATCAATCTTTTAAGATTTAATACTGAGCATCAACATACTCAGCAGAAGACAGGACTATTGGGGATTTTCTTTAGATTAGCAACAGGTGGTGTCAGGTGCCCTTGTCAACCAAAACCAGGAAAGGGGTGACAAGTATGCAAAGGGAGAGCGGAGGATGGAGCAAACCAGGGGCAGGTTTTGTTCATGGGTTGAGCAGTTAGGCCAGGAAACAGGCTGAAGCCAGTAGAACAGACTGGACTTCCACTGCAGAAGCTTTCTGCTGGTATTTGTAGAGTAATTCCATCAGTAATTCTACAAGAAGGAATCTCTGAGAAATCTGCTCCTGCTAAGGGAAGTGCAGTAGCTATGGTTACTGAGAAAACAGGGAGAGGAGGCAAAGCTGAAGCACCGCACACAATTTTTAACACCAAAAGCCAAGTTTTACCTTTCCAAAATACAACTATGAGAACAGCCACCCACGTTACCCATTACAGTATATGTGTGTGTGTATATATATATGTCTCTGTGTGTGTGTATATATATATCTCTATGCAGACAGACAGATATATATATATATCTATAGTAGGATAAGGGGATGATAAAGAGAAAAAAAAAGAAGTCAGGTTTTAGACCGTCATGCAACTATGAAGTTTGTCACGTACTCACAGGCAACAATCTTGTACACTTGGTTAGACAGCCCAGGGCCAGCACCACGGGACTTTCCCCAGGGAACTTCTGCTGCCACAAAGAGGAAATGGGTGTCTTTATTGCCCCAGAGGATTTCTCAAGAGGTACAAGCAGTTCCCTCTAACGGAACTATACTGCAGGCTTAATGCAACTCTTCTAGAAAAGCTCCAATTAACCTTAAGGCTAATGAGCATGCAGCATGTAGTGCTGCAACGTGGAACTTGGCACATGCCATAAATCCCCCTGAGAAACTGAGTAAATATTTAAGCAATTAATCCACATTGAATCTCACATAGTCATTGGGCTCATTAACTGGTGTTTTTGAAACACAGTGGGGATAGTTTAGTGGGCTGTAGGCCTACAGTGTGGTGGGTGTTGTAAGGGAGAGTTTACCTACTGCAGAGTTTCCCAAACCCTTCACACCTGCAGTCAGCAACAGCCTGGCCACATCTACTCCAGGCATTGATTTGGACCTCAGTATGCCACATAGCTGCCTTCACGTCTTTGATGGCAATGTCTTAAAGTCACACCTACCTCCTTCCCATGCTGCTGTCTCTCTGACAGTCCCAAGATGCTTGCCACAGCACAACTTCTGACACACCAGGAAAGCACCCTGGACACTTGAGCTCCTGGGCTATCTGGACAGTATGCCTGGCTGTGCCTTAGTGCACACTTGCTGTCTAATCATGGTTTCTTTAGCATACCATGTAGACATACACTCTGAGACTGCAGTCCAAATTAGTCATCTAGGTTTCCTCTTCAGTCACAAGGAAGGATCAGGCATCACCATCTCACTCATCTCAGGCACCTCCTCAGCACAAAACCCTTTCAAGGTGTTTATATGACCGAGCTAGTTATCTACACTCCCTCTGTAAACTAGCTAAGAGTTTGATCTCCAAAGTTAGGTGAAATTAATCCAGTCCCTTACTAGATACAGTTCCCTGAAGGTGCAATGGGCTGCTACCAGTTTGTCCCTCTGAATCTCTTCTCCAAAAGGACAATAGGACAGCGGTGGCTGTTTGGTAACAGATAGAGCAGGGCCCTCTGCTTTAACACCACCTCCCAGATGAGTGCCTAATACCTCTGAGACACTCTGGAGTATTTGAGATGTCCAGGCAGGGCTGGCAGGTATGACACGAGACTTTTGTGAGACTGGTGTCCTTTTGGAGCAGTAGCTAGGAACCAGGAGGACGGCACCAGGGCATCCTTGCTAGCACTGGACACCTGGTGGTGTGACATACCTGTAAATCCAAGGATCCAAGGCAGACGTAGTCAAAAGACCCTCGAGATAGATTCAGCTTGACCCACAACAGACACCACTGGAACCAGAACACCCACACAAGGTTGGTAGATAGGACTCAGGATTTAACAGAAACTCACAGGCTTCTGGAGCCGCAGCTGGAGGCCAGGCAGGATATCTAGTTGATAACTGGACACCTGTGCTTGGGGATCTGAACTGAGCCCATAGATTTTTGTTGCTTTTGTGGGCTATTACTGGAAAGTCAAAGTATTTTACAAGAAATTAAACGAAAACCGGTATTGGCTTTCATTCACCTGTTTCCAAGAAAACTTAGTCTTCTATTTCTTTCTTCTATGAAGTCTTTCTACACATTAGAGGCAGTCTTCAGTGTAGTTATGTCTATGCAAAGCTGGACAATGTGACACTGGAGTCATAAGACACCAGTGCCCTTTTGGACCAGAAGCAAGAAGCCAGACAGGCCTAGGGCAGCAGTTGCCTATGCTGGACAAGTAAGCCGCATTCCTGTCATGAGCAAGATGCACATAGTTTTAGTATTTATTTTAAAGACATAAGGCTTAGATCACTTTAATCTTGAAAATTAAGATAAAACAATATACATTGAGTTTTAGGGCAGTAAGTTTTCACTGAGGGGTTCAGTTTCTAGCTTCTTTCAGCAAGATCACAGGCTGAACTCAGTTGTAATACAAACAAAATTATGGGAATCCAAACCAAATTTCTTTCCAACAATGAAAAGAATAAGGCTTCCCTTATTGAAACCAGTAGACAGACCTCCTGCACTCATACAGAAAGGAAACTTTTTTCTGTGCTGTAAGTAATGTTAAATCAAACTGAAGATTGAAGAAAAGGATTCAGAGTAAAAAAAAAAAATCAACACTACAGACACTGGTAAGGAGCTTCATCTTAACCAACAGAGCCTGAGAAAAATGAATCACAAACTCTCTCATCTTGAGAAATTTATGCATCCTATAATCCCCAAAGGGAACAATCGCATCTGATAAAAATCTTTAGACCAAAATTAAAAAGTAACAATAAAGCTGGCAGAACTGCCTGAAATACATATTTTAGCAGAGAGTTATTAGAAAGTCAGCATAAAGTGCCTCTTAATCATACTCATCATGTATCTATTGGCAGTAAATCCAAGCAACCCTAGTTTTATATACCTCTGTAGACTTTATTTTATTGCTTACTTGCTTAGTAAATTTAAACTAGGGATATTGGCAACGTGTCTAGGGTGTCACCTGGAAAAGGTAAATTTCCATCACTCATTATGAGCTTGCTTTAAAATATCCAGTGCTTGGAGCCAATAGCATGAGTTTGCAAAGCTCAAATTATTGGTCAAACCATTAAAAAGATCCATCTTCAGAATATTTTTTAGTCTTGATGCAGTCATCTCAGTAACTCTGCCTTGAAGTGCACTCACTTTTAACCAGTGGTAGTCAAGATTTTAGAGAGGAAGCAGTGATAAACCTCCAATCCTTATCATTTCCACTTTTCATTTCAACAGAGTATCTGCAAATCTGAGCTAAACAGAAGATCTATATATACGATCAGGTAAAAATTACAGTGAAAAAATAAAATAGGCAGTAGTATTATTGAGCTAAGAGCTAATTAGCTGAGAGCTCTTAGCTAAGAGCTAATTTCTGTCACAGTCAAATTCTAGTCATTACACCTTTGTTAACTTCTACAAGACTTTTCCAGGAGAGAGTGCCCACTAAAAAGCTTCCTGCAGGATACCATTTGGTATACAAGCTGTAAGTAAGAGGCTTTACAAATATATTTAATATATTAAACTTTTCAGTTACTAGCAATTCAAACAAATGTTTTAGAAGTTAAGAATCTCCGAATGCCATAATCTCCTGGATCTTCCAGTTCCCCCCAGGAAAAGACAGATAAACCTGGACTTCTTCCCAGTCCCACTTGCTAAAGAATGAATAGCCCTAACATTGCCGGAGCAGGATGTGAGGAAACACGCAACACTTTCCATCAGGCACCATGAAGTCCCATGTCAGATGTCACAAGAGTTTCCAAGCTATTTCACAGTGTTTTAACAAGCAGAAAGAAAAAAAAAATCATTCCGTGTTTAAAAATTAAACATTCAAGTTCTCATTGTAATTAGTATTAAAACAAGATGGGAATTTACATAAAGTCTGACAATAGACTTTTCAGGCTGGAAACACACAGTAAATTATTTTTAAAAGCCAGTTATTTCAAATGTTCAAAAACCTCTGACAAGGGACTAATTCATAATATTGGATTACTGGTCTTAGTAAAATGGACACTATTTTCTCCAAAATCCTAAATTATTGTGAAATCTCAGACGTATTATGCTGTCTGCTTTCAACTATATTTAACACTGCTTTACTATTTAAAAATACAACTTTGAAAGTAAGATGACAAGAACTAAATTTATTTGGCCTAAAGGGAGAAGAATTAAAGGAAACAGCTAGGTAACTACATAAATATTCACAGAAAAAAATAACAAAAGGAAGAGAAATATTTTCACTGGGATTAGTTGTAATAGTGTAAAGGGCTAAAGCTGGAAAAAAAAATAAATCAGTTTAAGCTCTGTATTAAAAAAAAAAAAAAAATGTTTTTGAACACACTAAGGTTGGCTGGCCAGAGAGGAAACTGACTGCTTTTCAAGTGAATCAACTGATCACATTCCTTTCCTCCCTCCTACGCAACTAGAGGGGTTCTTCAGCCCTTTCAGGCCTAATTTGTTGGGTTTTACCATCTGATTCTCAAAGAGAAACAGTGGGTGCTTTTTATCTTTTCATGAGTCACTAAAATTATTTGAAATGTTGAAAGATTACAGGATTACAAACTCTCAGGAGCTTCTCTCCTTCAGTTTCATCCACTTCATGGATCCCATTAACCCATAGAGAGGACATCATAGCTTCTAGATAACTTGCAGGAAGGTACGCAGACAGATGAGGAAGGTAATGAAAACACTGTGGTACCTACCAACACACTTGGGCAGCACAGGACTCTCAACCTACATGAGAGAAGGTGTACTGTATTCTGCATATCAGAAGTATTACGGTACTACTGTAGAGGAGGTTTTGAGAGAACAGATAAACACCGGACATGACTATCAAGTGAGTCCCTAGGTGGCGGGGAAGTATTCAAGATGGCATGATATCCTAAAGAATTATGTTTTAGCTTATATACAAACATCTGCCGTTAGTCCTCAGGGCATTTGCTTTCATTTTGTGAGATGAACAGGACTGTGCCTGCGTATATGGCTAAAAATTAATAATTTGGTCATTCTCTCACAAAAACCACACAGCAAAATCCATTGTTCTGTTATTAACGTCAGAAAAAGGAATCTCATTCCCTTCCCCAAAACAACTGCCCCAAGAGTATAGTGCCTCCCTCTATCCCTCCAACAGGTGGGCATTTACGGAAAAGTAACGCTGCAAAAGATGTCCTGGAATGAACTGCAAGCACAAAGGCTTGGCTTCTCTGGACGTATAACGTCCATACACCTCCCTCCAAAAACCACGTGAATGCTGCCCTGTAAAAGACAGAGTGAGAGGTCCTGTCCACTTCCCATTCAAATGAATGGAAAAATTCTCAGACTCATGAAGGGACAAAAAAGTAGTTCACATTTGTAAAAAGAAATAAAACCTACATGCAAAAAAAGAGGTAAAAATACATTAAGCTAGAGCATAGTCACCAGGCTGTAAAGCGTGCCACACTGTTTCTGACATGAATAAGATTCACGCATTTGTTTTGACTGAATATTATATTACTAAAAGGTCCATGGAAAAAACAGAAAATACTGTATACATAATTGTTTGATTTTTTTCTGGTTTTTTTGAGATTCTCCTGATTTCGCGAAGAGAAAGGAAAAGAGAAAGGAAAAGAGAAAGGAAAAGAGAAAGGAAAAGAGAAAGGAAAAGAGAAAGGAAAAGAGAAAGGAAAAGAGAAAGGAAAAGAGAAAGGAAAAGAGAAAGGAAAAGAGAAAGGAAAAGAGAAAGGAAAAGAGAAAGGAAAAGAGAAAGGAAAAGAGAAAGGAAAAGAGAAAGGAAAAGAGAAAGGAAAAGAGAAAGGAAAAGAGAAAGGAAAAGAGAAAGGAAAAGAGAAAGGAAAAGAGAAAGGAAAAGAGAAAGGAAAAGAGAAAGGAAAAGAGAAAGGAAAAGAGAAAGGAAAAGAGAAAGGAAAAGAGAAAGGAAAAGAGAAAGGAAAAGAGAAAGGAAAAGAGAAAGGAAAAGAGAAAGGAAAAGAGAAAGGAAAAGAGAAAGGAAAAGAGAAAGGAAAAGAGAAAGGAAAAGAGAAAGGAAAAGAGAAAGGAAAAGAGAAAGGAAAAGAGAAAGGAAAAGAGAAAGGAAAAGAGAAAGGAAAAGAGAAAGGAAAAGAGAAAGGAAAAGAGAAAGGAAAAGAGAAAGGAAAAGAGAAAGGAAAAGAGAAAGGAAAAGAGAAAGGAAAAGAGAAAGGAAAAGAGAAAGGAAAAGAGAAAGGAAAAGAGAAAGGAAAAGAGAAAGGAAAAGAGAAAGGAAAAGAGAAAGGAAAAGAGAAAGGAAAAGAGAAAGGAAAAGAGAAAGGAAAAGAGAAAGGAAAAGAGAAAGGAAAAGAGAAAGGAAAAGAGAAAGGAAAAGAGAAAGGAAAAGAGAAAGGAAAAGAGAAAGGAAAAGAGAAAGGAAAAGAGAAAGGAAAAGAGAAAGGAAAAGAGAAAGGAAAAGAGAAAGGAAAAGAGAAAGGAAAAGAGAAAGGAAAAGAGAAAGGAAAAGAGAAAGGAAAAGAGAAAGGAAAAGAGAAAGGAAAAGAGAAAGGAAAAGAGAAAGGAAAAGAGAAAGGAAAAGAGAAAGGAAAAGAGAAAGGAAAAGAGAAAGGAAAAGAGAAAGGAAAAGAGAAAGGAAAAGAGAAAGGAAAAGAGAAAGGAAAAGAGAAAGGAGGTCAGCATGTGGCACCAGTGGCCTGGCAGCACACTTCTGAGCACACCTTATCCTTGCACTCCCTTCACTGCCTTGCACAGGCATCCAGATCTATCGTAAATACCACCGAAGGCTGCTTAAAAGAAGAGGGTGCCTTACAAAATCTGCTGTGCCTGCTGAGTGGCTGGCAGTGGTGACCTCCAACAGCAGACTGGTAACAACCGACAAGCAGGCAAGGTGGATTTCAGCATCACAGCAATTTCCATGCTGATTTGGATCACCATGTTCGAACAGAGGTCTGTATTAGTTTCAGATATCAGACTTGGAGCCTCATGCAATTAATTAGTCAAGCTCCTGTACACGGGCAGAGATCAAATCCACAATGACTGTCTGGGGATTTTACGCTCTTCTCCTCCTGCGTCCTTAACTACTCTCCAAGCATGACTTTTTGCTTGGGTTTTTTGTTTGTTTCTTAAAGAACCTGTGCTTGCTAGTAAGCAGAGATGACAACTGTGCAGCAAGTTGCTGCCTATTCAAAGGAGAGAAAAAGCAGGGCTCATTCAATAAAAAATTAAATTAAAACCCAATTCTGTTTATCCAACAAAGTTATTTAATAAAATATTTGTTCTGAACTGTGACCTCTGACAAAGGAGGAATAAAAACATCTTTCTTAATTGAGACAGCTAAAACACAGTGAAATGGTGGTTGAGATACAGCAATAAATATATATTAAAGCAGTGACTCAGTTCGTATTCAAAATTCATCCCAGCTCTCCTGCCTTTTATGACGGCTAGATCCCAATTGCAATCTGAAATCGGTGTGCATTTTATGTATTCTCTGAAGACTTTGAAGGCCAAAGATCTAAATACCACTGAGCTTCCTTCATAACGAATACACTTTTTAGGGGCATGTTTGGAAGCTTACTTGAATTATCAAGAATTCACTAATTTCCACAGACTTTGTATCAGGCCAAGACTACCTTGGCCAAGAATTAACACCAAATGATTTGGCTCTCAACACAATCTTACAGTAGAGTACACCAGCAACAATGATTTGCATCTAAACCCACACAGATTTCTGCAGCACATGACAAGAATTGCTCCCACGTGAAGACGCTGCTTCCAAGTTGCGTTATCAAGAAATATTCCCTGCCTTTGGCATAATTGTTCAGTAATATGCATTTTGTGTATGGAATAAAACATAAATGCTGACAGGCCAGCTTTTATGGCTGCTGACACAAACTTTCTGAGCATAGCTTTGTGAGATCTGCTGACACAAACCTTCTCCTTGAGAACAGCTGCGATTGCCTGCTGCTTTGGGGAGGGGATGGGGGGGGTTCTTTTCTTTCTTTTTCTGCCTCCTGCTGAGAGCTCCAAAATGCTGGCTGCGCTGATAGGGCTGAAGTATCTACCAACGCCTGGTTATGATACAGATGCGAACATATAAAAGACAAAGTCAGTTCCCCTCCTGGCTTCATCCTCCATTTGTCTTTCAGATTATTTAATAATCCCACGCTCAGCAGTATTTGGATAAGATGGACAGTTATGAAAAGCACTCCACTTAAAGCTGAATACTGCATTATGCCTATTTTTCCAAACTGATAAGCACTCGGAACAGGCAAAATTCCCACAGAGTCAATGTAAGGCACCATTTTCTTGAAGGTTAGCGAGCGTATTCACAGAAGTGCAGCTAGAGGGCAAGGCAGCAGCTTCTCAGGCTCTGCATTTCAGGCCACAGCTAGCGTATGTGAAAAGATACTCAAAAGGAGCCTTCCAGCCCCCTGTTCAGCACAGATAATTAAGAGCTTATGTCCCCCCTTCATCAACAACAAAGTGCTTAAGGATATGCTTAAAAACATTTTGCTGATTTAGGGCCTCAGTAACTTGCCTGCAAGGATCTGAATGCCCACAACTCCCCCTTGAAAGGAAAAGTGCATTTGGGTCCTGGAGGAATTGATGTACATTGCAAAGTCTTTCCTAACAGTTGCCACAATAGAAACCTCATTGCTTAATTTAGATATCCTACAGTAATTACTGCCAAGTTGTGCCTGGGTTGATACACTAGGCATTTTGACATTCCAGATTTTCTTGAGCTGTGAATGCTCATTTTTTTCATCCTACAGTTGCCTTAACATAGCGCGAGGTTAATCTTCTGACTTTTTAACTACCCTGTTACTTACAAGTGTCTCAAGCTCATGGATTTTGTCAGCAGAGCTGGTCACTTCCTCAGTATGATCACATTCAGGTGCGAAGGCTTAAAGTGCAGCACTCAGCAGAACAGTTTGATTGTGTAAAAGCTCGGAGCTCCTGAAAGAGCAATTAAGACAAGTCAAACTAACACCATTGCACAACCACAAGTTACAATTAAAAATAAAATAGAATAAATCAGTACTTGTGCTGTGAGCTGCCGTAAGACTGGGGTGCTAAGCCTGACTCAAGCATGCTTTCCAGAAGCTGCGTGTCAGCAGATATCAGGCACACTGAATTGCATTTTTTTCCCCCTGTTCACATCATAAAGAGGATTAGACCTTGAATAGTGGAATACCTCTTCAGTGTAACCCCCTGTGTTGCAGACGGAAATCAATGCAGCCACATTGCTCAACTCAGTTGGATGCAGAGAGAAATCCCGGGCAGACAGATGAAATACTACAGCGACAGACAAGCCAGTGCACTGGGCTTTCTCGTAACACAAATTAACAAGCTTTACCTGTTCCTCATCTTTCCTTGCAAGAACAGTAGAAAGCGAAGCCATCCACAGCTCCCCAGCACACTGACTTTATTGCCCAATTATATACAGGAATTTTGACAGAAAAATTTATCTTAAATTTCAGCAAAATGAAAACAGGAAATAAACTAACCCCAAAGCTCCAGGGTTTAGAGTTGTCCGCAATCTTTCTTCAAATAAAAGATTTTCCTTTCCTGCAACAAAGGAATGATTTGGAGTCTCATACCAGCCTTAAAGAGCCATCTCAGATGGTGTAATTTTATTGTCTCGTCCTTTGCTGTCTTTCCTCAAAGATTTCCTCCAGAATATACTGAGAGGTAGTACTGTGGGGTGGCAAAAATAAATTGAAAAGAGCTAGCAAGTCGTGCAATGCAATCATAGCCGGCCTCTGTCAACTGTGCAGGCTGGAGCTGCAGCTTCATCTGAAAATGCAAACAAGAGTTTTGTGCTTCCACCAAGTTTGAAGGTCTTACCTCTCCACACCTCCAGAAACAGGGGGCATGAGAGGCAAAAAAAAAAAAATTAAAAAAAAGTTCCTGAAACCTACAGATTGATTGGCAGTGAGACCGAGGTACCCAGATGCTGGCACATTAAGGAGAATTTTACAAAAGCAAGTCCTGTCCTTTTTGCAAGCTGTTGTATACATCTCTGCCTCAAAACCCCACAAAAACAGGGCAAATCTCCTATAATTCACGGACCAGCTAGCTGCAAAAATATTTCAGGCTGCCTTAACTATCCATTGCCTAAATCCTAAATGAGCAAGCAGGGAGACAAAGCATTCACCTTGAATTAAAGCAGAAAAATCACTTTTCCTGTCCTGAAACAGAAGACAGCAGTCAGAAAACAGGAGCAACTAAGCTAGGCTACATCCTCACTCATTAAGATCCGACCTTTATTACTAGCTCATTACCTGAAATTGCTCCCCGTTCCTCCCTGAGGCAGGGAAAGACAGTTATCTCCTATCCATTTGAGCCGGAGGCCGCATCCCTTGGCGAAGCCAGGCCGCACAGCGGGCGATGGCGGGGCAGGCCAGCTGGGGAGGCAGGCAGGCCCGGCGGCCTCGTCTGGCTAACAGGCCCCGCAGAAGACTGAGGAAATAATTTTCTTTCTTTTAATTCCGCAGGAGAACAGAGTGAGGAAGGAGAACAGCAAATTTGCGTCGTATCAAACCAGCAGCAGCGCTGAAGACCCTGCGCCAGGGGAGGTTTAGGATGGATAAAAGGAAAAGTTTCTTCACCAAAAGGGTTATCAAACATTGGAACAGGCTGCCCAGGGAAGTGGTGAAATTGCCATTCCTGGAAGTATTTAAAAGATGGGTAGACGTGGTGCTGAGGGACATGGTTTAGTGGTGGTTTTGGCAGTGTTATGTTAACTGTTGGACTCGATGATCTTAAAAGTCCCTTCCAAGCTAGATGATTCTATGATTAATATTTTTTAACATTTCAGAGGCAGCAGGGACAGCCCCCTCCTCGTCTGTCTGCCCCACAGCCTCCAGCGACAAAAAAATCCCCAAACATAAATCCATGTTATCAATCAAGCTTATTTTCTACTCCATTCTTGCAGCCTAGCCTCTGGTCCCCTAGCACAAGCCACCACGGGGACCAGCAGGAGCACGGACGGCTCCCATTTTGTACGGCAGCACTCAATGAATCTTATAGACACCGCAGAGCTACCTCCAAAATGCTGCTCCAGAGGAGGACAACGTTTAAAGGAGGCCTTCTGAAATTGCTTGTTGACAGAAGACAAGTTCTTAGAGCAGCTTGATTTGATGCAGGTGGTTTGGGTAACATATATTTGAATCCTTGGCTGCTTTGTAAGTTGCTTTTTGTTCAGGATGCCCAAGAAGATAATTTTGTGATGAATTAACTCTCCCCTCTCAGAATCAGGCCGTATTCCCTGCTGTCCCCAACATCTTCCTTTGATGGTGCAGGGGCTTTGGCTAGGGGTGGCTGGAGTAAAAGCCTTCTCCTTCCAGAGGAACACAAGACCACAGACCAGGCTCTTGGCAGACGACCTTGCCCTCTCCAGGCTGAACAATAGCTGGTTATCACTTGACTAATGTGGGTGGATCAGTCCTTCCTTCACCAAAGAAGCCCACACAATAGTGCTTACAATAGGTAGAGATGGTCTTTTCCAAACAATTACAAGTTCTCCCTGCATCACCTGGACACAAGCCTGTTTCAAGCTAAAGGTCTATCAAGTCCCATCTTCAAAAAAGGTTCACTGTGCTCTCCTGGTACAGTACTTCCAGTTCCTCACAAGACCGCGCAGGCACAGCAGTCTCACATTTTGCTGCCTTTTGATTACATACACACACTGCCCACCTTTCGCATTTTAGGCCCTCTTGTGCAGGATTTCATGCCATCTCCTCTCCTACAAAATCAGCTGCTGAGGCTCTATATTAAGTAGCAAGCTCTGTCCTTCCCCAGGTTTGCTCTTGTTTCCCAAGACTTGTCTGTACTCAAGCCATCCTCAGGTTGCTGCTAAGCCTTTCTGCAGCCCTGTTTTTAGGTCTCTTTCTGCTGACAACCATAACAACTTTAGCCTACCTTGAACTTTCCTGGGCAGCTGCCTGTTTTCAGCCTGATTTCCATCAGTCTATTAGCTGTAAAACGCAAGATGTGGGAGACAGATCAGCGGAGAGTTGGTCATCAGTCCCCCTTACTGGGACCAGGCAAGCTCCACGGAGCAACAGGTGAGTGAGATGGACGCAGAGCAGGAGCTGCTGGTGAAAGGCAAGGCATAGTCTCAGCAGCGTGTAGCCCCATCTGCTGAACGTTGATCTCCACAGGACTGTCAGCACCAGCAAGGATTAAGTCAGCCGTTTGCAAAATGCTTCTCTACTTCCTTCTCTGTGCATGATTAGCTCAAGAGTCTTGATTGACTTTTTCCTTCACCTAGCTCAAGAGTCTTGACTGACTTTTTCCTCCACCTCCCTTCCCCATGAGAAAATTGTATCCCAAATGCAACTGGATGCTTCTGTACTTAATAAATGAGAAATGAAGATGACTTTATTTGGAAAAATATATTCCCAAGCAGGCTGCATGTCAAGGTCTTCCGAGTATATATATTATATATATATAAAAATATATAAATAAAAAAAATATATTTTCCGTGAACAAAGAACAGAGTAAAGTTGGTCAGAATATGAGAACACAGGAAGCTGGGGGGGGATGACATACACAAGTTGGGGTGCTTTTATGGTTTTGTAAGAGTTGTCAAGATTTCAACACTTCCTTTCATTTTTGAATCAGGTAGAAGAGAGACATGCAGTTCCATCTCCCACATCCCACTTGAGTCCCAGTGCCTGTGCTTGCAGGTTTGCCCTCACTGTTCACACAGAAACCAGTCTAGATCCAAGCACATTTCTCAAAAATTCATTCAAAGTGGAGAATATTTCCACAAAAAGGCTCCATTTTCAACAAACTGTCAAGAGCTTGTCTATGCCTAAGAACTGCCTGTTACTATTAAAGCCAAGTGCACATTTCAAATGCAACAGATGATTCAAAAATCAAATTATTTTTGGAAGCTCCTGTTCTATTCACAGAAGTGTCAGGGAGAGCTATTCAGAACAAGTCCATGTACAGGCAAGTCCATGGAGCCAGGTAACAAAAAAGCCAATGTTCCTGCTTGAAAAAGTGAAGCTCCCTCCCCCGCCCATATCTTTGGTGTCTCAGTTCAAATTCTCATCAGAAGAGCAGACATTAAAACACACCCTAGATTGCCAAACTGCGTGAACTAACCCTACTGGTGACAGCCACATGCATTTGTCCATCATGCATTTGTCCATCTTTCAGGTTAGCCTGAACAGAAATTAAACTGGACAGACCTGTGAAGTTTCTTTAAAGTTCAGCAGGGGAGTTGGAGGAGAAGGCTTCAAGGACACAGAGATCCAGCCTACTGTCCCTGCCCTGCTAGGATCTCACTCTGTACAAGCCGCAGAGCACACAGTCCATGACTCACTCTCTCACATTCACAGAGTCTTAGAATGGTTTGGGTTGGAAGGGACCCTAAAGATCATCCAGGCCCAACCCTCACTGCCCTGGGCAGGGACACCTCCCACTAGACCAGGCTGCTCAAAGCCCCATCCAGCCTGGCCTTAAACACCTCCAGGGATGGGGCATTCCTGCAGAATTAGCAGATAGTACTAAACCAGTAATGTTAAAAAGTCTGTGAAGGCCTTAACAAAACTAATTTGCACAGAATACGTATCTTGACTCAAATGGATCGAAGCAAAATCCTTACTTCCTCCTCTTGCCTACACACAAATACAGACTAGAGAGGGAGGGAGGGAGGGGAGTAAAACCAGTCTAACACTACCTTAGACAATTCCAGCAACATCAAATAGATCAAAAGAACAGCATGATCAACTAAACCCCACAACATAACACCTCCCCACAGCAATCAAGAAATCACTGTGAACTTCTATGCACCTAAAACCCACATATATTTTTCAAACTGCGCAAACTGGGAGACGATGACAGCATCAACTACCTTTCTTCTCATTTCAGATTAAAATGTGAAATAGAAATTGCATTTTTGTTAAAACACTCAAAATAAGTCTTGCTTTTAAAATTGACAGACCACAATCAGAAGCAGAAACTTCTATATTCCTTTATAGGCAATTACCTTACTTGCTGTAAACAATGCATTTGGCATATCTTCAGACATCATTCCAGCCTCCAAAAAAAAAACCACTCAAAGAAACCAAGTACAGGTATATATATATTCAAGCCCTAACCAACATTTTTCATTCCCCACCTCTGCATTTCCACAAATTTGTTCTATGGTACATATAAAAATCTTACATTTGCCCCTGAAAGACCTTAAATCAACTCAGTTAAAGTCTTTGAGATGGACCTCTTTCTTTTTCTGCCAAGAATCTGGAGTTTCTTTTCTGGCTGCCAATAATTATTCCGTTCCTGCAGACAAAGACATAAACCTGTGCTGTTCTCCATGTATTTGTCTTTAAAAATTCCATGGGGACTTCAGGGGAGAACTCTCCATTCAGTTTGTCTGAACTGTCAGTTCAGGAAACTCCAGAGACACCAATTCGTCTTTAACGTTCTTCATTTTTGATCCTTTTTCTCCCTCACTTGGAAGAGCTTAGCAGTTCATGGAAAAAAATCTTACCAGATATTTTCCATCCAACTTCTTTTGTCCTCTTGAGTTTCAGACTTGCTCCTTTCCTATCCTAACCAAGCCATACTACACTACAAGTTCACAAAGCTCTAACGAAATCTCCGAGCTAAAGAGCAGCAAAGCCCCACTGAAGAGCATTTGGGCTAACACACACACCTCTCTGCAGGAGAGAAAAACATTAAGTATAGGTGAAAACACACTGTCAGAATAACATTTGCCACTGGAAGTATTAGAAAAATAGATCTTCGTTAGCGCTAGAGCTTCTTTCCCAAGGTGTAGTATCACTGAGCTCCCCTCAGTCTGGGGACTTCTTGAGGCTTTTAGAGCATGCAAACTTCATCAAGGCTGATCACAGAAGGCAGCTGACACTTTTCACTTTCAACGGGGAAAGCAGGTGATAAATACCCTCAGGAGAGCCCTTTCCTGGCATCAGAGGGGAGGCACTGCAGTGGTCATCAGAAGGGACAGGGTCCCCAGAAACTCAACATGAGAGACTTCTAGCCACGAACACAAGTCGCTCTGGGACTTTTCATAAGCATCAGGACTTTTCAGCAAAGAGCAGACAAGTTTGGTCACTCCTGTTTTTGCAAACCCATACACTATGACACGTACCTACTCTGAGTGGCAACGGAGACAACTGGTTTTGTCACTTCTAATTTCAAAGGCTGTATGCTACGCACAATTACCCCAAGGCAATAAAACATGATCTATTTCAATTTAGATTTGATCTGCTCTTCCATGCAGGCAGCACAAAGCATATTGTAGCATTTCATCAATTAGAATTACAGAATCATTGAATGATTTAGGTTGGAAAAGACCTTTAATATCGAGTCCAGCCGTAAACCTGATACTGCAAAGTCCACCACTAAACTATGTCCTTAAATGACACATCTACACATTTTTAAATACCTCACATTAAATTGCACATAGTCAAGCTGCAAGATCTTAATTATCAGCTCCATTAACATCAATACAGTGAGTATGGTCACTGCTAAGAAAAAAATATGTCTACCACGGATGCATATTCCATCTGTACTTTGTGAACTAAGCATAATCTAGTGGCATCTCAACATAATTACCAAAACCATTTGCAAGCTAGTCAAGTTGCAGAGAGTTCAACCATTTACAAAGTTCATAGCTATACAGAGCCGTCTATTTCTAGCCAAGGAACAGAACCTGAATTTCACAGATCCTGGAATTATTTCATTTGCCAACATCAACCTATCCCTTGCCCATGAGAGCTGAGTTATTTTAGCAACACATTTTCAGAACACCTGAGCCAGCAGGTGCTTTAGGCCATACAGAAACAACTGGAGAAGGGCAGCCTGCAAATGACGTAAATCCCAGAAGCCCTTTGTTGGTAGCGATACTGGGTATATTTCTGCTGAACTAAGTAACGAAACAGGGCTGTCTGGACCCTCCCGTAACCTAAGAATATACTCAGGATCTCAGAAAGCGGGGTGAGGCTGGCTTGGAGCTGACTTCCATGCTGCCATAGCGGGGCAGCTCTCGATACCCCAGCTGCCTGGGTACGACCGTACAAACCGTGGGCTGCCCTGTAAGCACACACTTAAAACCACCACGAGAAGAGGTGCTGTACGCCCGCTTGGCACCTGTGGGAGGACGGCATCACAACAGAGTCACAAGAAGGAGCTCTTGGCAGCCTTTATAACAACCCTACATTAGGTCTTGTAATAAGCACATCCTTTCTGCTTCCCCAGCAGTGCAATCTCTCTAAATCATAGCGAAAGGCTGGAAATACCATGAGACAAACAAGCTTTGTGATGGTATGATTTTGGGAAACATGCTTCACTGCAAAGAGAGAGACTCCTAAACAACGTGGGGTTCTCAATTTGCAGAGGAAGTGTCATCGTCTTTCACAAAGGAGAAAATGAAGCGCAGAGAGTCTGCCCAAAGCCAGGATTAGAGCCCATCTTTCTGCAGTATTATTTTAACAGCTTAATAACGGGACAAAGGCAGCAACAAAAATCCCCTATTAACTGTAGCAGGAATCTCTTGTGGAGTGGAGTCAGTGTTGCAAACGTAAGGCTTATAAAACACAGCCCCACTCCACTCTCCCTTTTGGAGAGTTAAATAAGATGTAATTTAGCTATCATATTACACTATTTAAAATAAGCAATCCCTCAGCTTCTCTTCTGAGGTACTTTGTAGTTACAGATTGCAATGCTTAGTTGAAGTTTGCTTATTACATAAAGTAGCTGCCTCAAAAGCATATTTCCATTTAATTCACACTAACATCCTTAAAACCAAAGGTCAAAAATAAGGAAACAAAAGCCTAACCGTAGCTAAGTAGGTCTTGGATGGAGCCCAGGGCTGACAAGAACCAGAAGTTTCACACAAGAATAAAAAAAGCTTCAGCTTTTGCAGTCTGTTTAATTAAATGTGGTTTTTTTTAGGAGAATCAGTTTACAAAAGAAGGTTTTCAAAAAACAAACAGTAATTTTGGAGAAAACCTGAATCAAACCAACTGTTTGCTCAGATTTTAAGTTAATGTATTTTTAAGCTTTAAAAAAAAAATAAATCTTTGTTTGCATATGAATGCATATTTGCATCGCAGATGTTCCACACCTGTTTGCAGAAGGACAGTTGCTTTTACATGTTTTTATCTCAATCACAGGACAGAGAAAATTCAAATCTAGAACCTGCTCTCTCATTTCAGGGGCAATTATGACTGAAACCCACATAATGTATTTTTCTTCTTCTCTTTCATTCAAAGCAAACTCTCTTATTTCCCTTCTTCAATTTAGATATAGGTCTTCAAAGCAGAATAGCTTGTCATAGACCTTTAAATTCTCTTGTACTGAATTAGAATCAGTGACAGCGAGATTTGCTGCATAAAGAAGAACTCGACTTTTGTATAAGATTCAAGGACAATTGCTGCTCTTTCACTGTACCATCAAGGAAATGTTTACACTTAAAATCAACAGTATATTGTTTTTCCCCTTTTGGATGAAAAGTCAGTCACCTCTCTTTCCCCTTCACCTCTCCCTTCCCTCACTAGCAGCGCTTTGAAACTTTTAATACAATGTTCTTCTAATATTTCACTTGTAGACTTCAAGGTCAGCTTACAATCTCCAAACAAGCGACATCTCTGCCCAAGGACTCCCACACATTCTTTCTTCCCACAGTCACTCCCCATATTACCAAAACTGGATGTTAGGCAATTACCTAGAGGGACTACGTAATCAAAAATGTAGGTTTTTGGGTTTTTTTAAAAAAAAAAAAAAAAAGCAAAGGGGTGAAGATTCTGCATCACAAGTTCAGAGGGAGAAAATTACAATACCTAAACTTAAGTTTAGAAAAAAGGAAATGTGATAGTAAGAACTACCCTCCTCTTCTCCATAAGATAAAATAAAAACATAATGCAGCACGTTGAGTTTAACATGCAAGAACGATGTTGTCATGGCTCATGCCAAGAATCACTTGGAGCAAGTCACTTCTGCATCTTGGCAGAACCACCCTTCAAGAAAAAAAAAAACAAAAAACAACAACAAACCAAACCAACCAATGCCTACAATCAGCAGTTTCCCACAGATGACTTGCTGTGGTAGCTATCCAGATTACCTCTCCATGGATGCAATCCAAAACTCATCACTGGCAACAGACTTTTGAAACAACCCTGTATGTTTTTTTTCCACAATGGGAAAGCTCTATATTTAATTGATAGACTGGAAAGAATCTTAAACTCTTTGAAGTCTGAGATTAATGAGAGAAAAAGGACATAATGTTTGCCTTTAGCTTGGCAAGTGATACCTGGGGGAAAAAAAACCTCCATGATCTAGAAATAATGCAATTTATACGGTGCTCAGTATGGTGCAAGTACATCAGAGGATACTTTTACAATTAAAGCTCTGGAGTTAATAAAATTACTGGTTGCTCCCTATTACCAACACAATTTTGTTACTAGACTTTACAAACAAATATTTCAAAAGAAAAGCATGGATGGTGGTCAAAAAATGAAATTTTAATTAAAGCAATTTTATCTGAATTTATTTTAGGACCTTGCCAGCAATTGTGTTCAAACAGCATTAACAGAAGAATTTAATATCAAATAAAATAGAAAAATACAAAATTTTGTAATTTCACCTTTTTTGTTTTTGGATTTCATAATCTATTTAGAATAAACCCTGTTCTAGCTCTTCAGAAAAGTGGCCGCATTTGAAAGAATTACCATTTTCAGTAGCATTTTCGGCCACAACACAGTGGCAGAGTAAGCTATTACTCAGCTGATCCACATAAAAGCTGTTTTGCTTATTTAGCTTTCAGCAGGGTCAAGCCACTGAATTAGCTTGCAGTTTAAATAAACATTAATGTCAGCACAAGTAAAAGGGCAGGAAAGCATGGCCAAGGAAGAATGTCTGAGAAAGACTCCAACAGTCCCAACTTACACGGATGAAACTGAATATGGAATTTCACTATTAAACACACAAATAAGTAATGCTAAATACAGAGAACTTTTTCCAATTGACACAAAATAATGATTCCAAACCTAAAGCAAATCTAAATACAAATAATGTAAAAACCCCTCTTTTCAGGAGGTTGTCTTTCCTCGACAGCACAGCCTACAATCAGTATTGTCATGCAGTGGAGGATGTAACTGTGCTCCATCACCCTTGAAAATCTCTCTGCCAAGGCAACCATGTGTATTAGGAAATGCTACCCTCTATCGTTTGACTAGTCTGAACTGCTAATGTCTCCTTAAAACAATCATTTTAGGAGGCTAACTCTGCTTTTCTTAGAAATTACTACACAAATCATGTGTTAAAACCCCACAAAACTGAAGCACAGGTGTTAGTTACTGCACAGCCAGACCTCAACCTTCTTTTCACTCACCAACTTACTCCTTGGCTGCAGCACTCTAACAGGACCTGTGACTCTGGCTTCCCCTCCGATTCCTTTTCCAAAAGGCAGGCAAGCCAGAGCCTGAAAAATAATTACGGCTTCAAATAACTAACTTTTATTTTTTAGCTCTGACTAACAATTTGAATTCTTTTTTGTCCATTTTGTAAAAGTACTACTTCAAATCCTTACACGATCTTGTACAATTCTCCTGTTGTCTTCCCACTTCTATCACTTCCCAAACCCTGATATTTAAACTCTCAGAATAGCCCTTATTTCAAAGGTTTTATATTTAAATGCCTTTGCTAAAAAGTGGAAGCAGCAGGATCTGAAGACATAAAAATGCTATTGCAAAAGGAGCTAGAAGGTGATCTTTGAATTCAACTGCATTATAAAAACTTTCTTGAAGAAATAAGAAGCCAAAGTCACTGTTTAAGAAGAGCTGCAAAACTACACTTCATGAGGATTTAGACCATGCCAGCAGGATATTAGATTTAAAAGGAAAATTATTCTTTTCAGGTTATTCTACATATAAAATGAGCAGCTCTACTTCGTTAACAGCAAATGGAATGAAAGAAACACAAGGAGGAAGAGGAAGATTGCCAGAACAGAGTACAAAGAGCAATACAGTCTAGGGAGCAAGTGGCAGGGAACAGCAAGTGGAAAACATAAGGTAAGTACCTTTGTATCTTTAATTCAGTTAATTTAGAGATGGAGTTAATCAGTGTTGACACCTCTGAATTTTTTCAAAAAGAAACTGAAATTTGAAGTTCCCTAGAACCTTTTTGCCTTCTGACCGCTGTTTCTAGCCCTTTTGGGTAAGAAATGAGAATTTAGTGGATCTTAGAAGACAAGAATCAAACATTTAGGGATGATTTTGATTAAATACACTATTGATGTGTCAACCTGAGGATGTCTACACTGTAACTTGTACATACTACCACCTACAAACCAAACTGAGCAACAGGTCTGTTTTAATCACTGCTTCAGGACGAAAGTATTGTAATGTCTTATTGCCACTATTTCAGTTTCCCTCAGCCAGCAGCGCAGCCAAAGCATATTTTAAAGCTCTTCTGACCTTGGTTAGAACACAAGACACTGATGACATGATATAAAGCTATTATTTTTTTACTGACACCATAACATAAAGTATGAAATACAGGTTGTCAGAAATACAATCAACACAGAGCTCACAATATTCCATCCTTGTCCACCAGACGATTTCCAAGGCAGGGAGAGTAAACAGCCTTCTCCCAGCTTTCTTAGTTTCCACAGCTGAGAGTGTAGGATGTTTACAGTACCTGTCACTCAGAGCTCTTGAAAACAGACCAAATGTCAGCAGACCCAGTACAGACTTCATCACCGATTACTGGAAACATGCAGATGTCAAGTAAAGGGAGTAAAAAAAACCCACGTCCACGAGTACTTTATACCATATGAATCCCAATCGTAAGTCCTTTGTGCACAAGTTGGGAGGCGTAAGAAAGAAGTTCAAAATAAAGCTGAGCTTCAGCATCTCTAGAGGACAGCCGTTGTTATTGCCATCGGGGTATTGAAAGGCTTCCTGCCAGTTCACTCCAAAGTACTCTTGAATGTCTTCAAGTTGTGCCTGCAGAAGAGAGAAAATGCAACATTTCAATGACTGCACATAAATATGCTAACAAACAAACAATCAAGCAAGAAAACCTGTATTTGCATTCCACAAGTAAAAGCTGTCACGTAATTTTTCCAAAGGACTGTAAACTTTTAACACAATTTAAAAACAATATCCTGGAGTGCTGGTTTAGAGGAATGCCTACAATATCTGGATGGTTTTTAATTATCAGAGGAATGATGGTTCTGGGACATCTTTGAATACTGTGAAGAAAAGTACACTTTTCAAGACATGGGTTGGTAAATTTAAAAGTTCAGTTACACAACAACAGATGACTGTTAACAGCAGTCTAGGTATGTTTGAGATTATATTTTCCTCTCAGATTAAGCAATTAATTTCCTTAAAGATAACACCTCTAAGGCAAAAAAAAAAACCCCACAAAATAAAAATGAGAATCTAATCATAAATAACGAAATAATTTCTCATGCAGAACAAAAGCCAAAATCCTCAGAAAAGAAAAACTCCAGGTTTTAATACAGCATAAGAAACACTTTGAGATGATTATTAATAGTTTATACTTTAAAAAACAATCCATGTGCAAAAAAACACATGCAAGTGACTGAGGACCTGAATTGTCTTGCAGCAACCTGCTTTAAGAAAAGTGAGTTTGCTATTGAAAAGGCAGAAGAGCTTCATCTGAGAACGTAACGTGTAGAAGGGTCGCCCCAATACTGGTAGCGTTCTCACCACTATATGAACACCATTTATAGCACAGTATATTGGCCAGCTTTCTAAAGAAACAGCTTTCCTTTGGGCATAAAGTATGTTTCAGCTGGACCAAAGTAATTGTACAATTTTGTCCTCTACCATTACCTGCATCTCATTCCAGTACTTCTGAAAATCAGGCCACATATCTAAAAGCCCAGTTCTTGCCGTCACAAAATTCCCCAGTGGGGATCCCTTTGGTTAAGGCAAAGTAGTACAGCAGCAGGAGAGAGAAAGAGAGGGACTATGTAATTGCACGCTCCACTTTACCATTCATAAGAAGGCCTAGAGATGTGCAGGAGTCTGAAAAGTTGAAATAAATCTAACGGTACAGGTCACCTCCACATTCCAGTCTCTGACAAAATAATATCAACTACAAGGGCAAAGAAGGCAAAATTTGCAAGAATTAGAAGATTTCCATCTTGAGCTGTCTCTTCTGAATACATCAGCTCTCTGGTTAGCAGCTGAACGACCCATGCTAGGTTCTGCACTCAGAAGGTGCATTTCTCCTAAAAATCTCCATGAATTTTACATGTTGACTGGGGCCATGGCTTGGATCTCTCTAAGACACACAGTCGAAGAGGGAAATCCCTGTCTTTTAGTCAAGCAGCCAAGCCAGTGAGAATGCCAGGTAATCCTGCAAGAAACAGAACAGCCTAGTGTTGGCTCAATGAGGAATCCAGCAGTTGAAACAAAAGCAAAAAGTGCAGAGAGAAAAATCACGGAGCTGCATCCTCACACCAAGAAAAAAAGGAGTAAATCTCAGAATAATCCAGGTGTGAACACATCTCAGGAGGTCATCTAGTTCCAGCCCCTGCTGGAGGCAGGGCCAGCTTTAAAGTCCCACATGAACAGGTGCTAGAAACCTTGTATTTCTCATTCAGGACTCTCCAGATTAAGCATGATTTGCAGAAGGCACTTCAAGCTTTTTCAAGAGAGAGCAGAAAAATAATACTGTGTTAGTCTCTGGCTGAATTTACCACAGTACTATCAACCTTCGGCAGACAGGCATCTGATACTTCTATTGTTAACAGATCTTATGGTGGTATTTAAAAGACGGGCAGACATAGTGCTTAGCGATATGGTTTAGTGATGGTTTTTCTCAGAGTTAGGTTGATGGTTGGACTCGATCTGAAAGGTCCCTTCCAACCTAGGCAATTATATGATTCTATTTTAATCCCCTAAGGGCTACAATGAAAATTTTTTTATATATTCAAGTGATCAATCACGGTATCATCTTGATTTGCATCTTTTACTACTGCTGGTTAGAACTTCTATTTATTTCATTCTCCCTGTGCCATTCAAACTTTGGGGCTTAAAATCAGTCAGTTGACTTTGAAAATGTTAACCTATGTTAGGCCCTCTAACATTAAAACCATTTTCCCAACTTTAATACATGGAAAATAAAGGGAAACAAAAAAATTACCCACGCCTCCCAATAATCCAGTATATCCCTAAGGCAAAAAACCCCCTAACTATGTAAATTCAGAGACCATGGAAATTGTATTTGCTAAAAAGTAAGTAGCAGGAAAAAAACCCCCAAAACTATCTCCTCTGTTTTTTTTTTTCTTCTTCTATAGCAAGAAAGAATTCTGCTTTCAAAATAAGTGTATGAGCTATTGGAGCTGTTGGCCTCATATCTACAAAAATTTATGAGAGCCAGTGCAATAACAGGGAACGTACTGTCAGCACACAAAGGAAGCAAACTTGTCAAGACAAATGATGCAGTGACAAGGAAATACTTAAATAGATGAAGACAAAACAATCCAGAAATTCAGAACAAGAAAAATCAGAATAAAAACTAAGTAATATATTATCGTCTCATACTATTATGGAATCACAAACACTTTTGAAACTTACTATATATTCTTTGGCTTCAGCATTTAAATGAATGACACAAGTGACTTAGTACTTTAAAAGTCATTTTTGCATCTATATTTCAGATAGGCTTCCCACCAGACAGTCATAACAACTTCAAACAATTTAAGGAAATCTTCTGGTAAGAACTGCATTTACGCTCAGCACAGTAATTCCTATTCTGAAGGGCCTACATTCAAAACAAGTGATAGGAGAAATGACAACCATGAAATGATTACATTAAGCACAAGTCCGCTATATTTCTGCTGCTTCTCTGTTGACTCCCTTTGACTTCCAAGTTGTGTCAGGTGACTATTTTATTTTTACCAGTATTTATGAAGTCTGAATGATGCTTCTAAGGTGAGATATTTGGGGAGGAGAAGGAAATTACATACATCACATCCCTTTGCCAAAATAGATGCTGACCATTTGCTAGGCACAGTTCCTCATCTATGCCTAGATAGCAGAAACTTGCCCCCCCCGGCTTTCATTGCAAAGCATGTCTGAGAAGAAATAAAGCTGGTGATTTGCCAGCAAATCCTGCACAAAGCTAGGCTAAAATTCTGCAGCTGAGGGAATTAAGGGAAGGCACTACCTGCACAGATAGCCACAAGGGCAATTGTGGTCTCAGCAAAGCTATTGCAACAGTGCGGACAAACTGCTTCAAGAAAGTCTTCTCCCCCAGATCTCTAAGAGGCAAGGTGTTAGCAAAACAGTAATTTAGCCGATCCTAGAATCTGCTCTCCCTCCTTTGGCTTCACTATCCTACACTCGAGGGATATGGCTGTAAAAGACAACACAAAACCCA
The DNA here is from genome assembly GCF_963924245.1 of Chroicocephalus ridibundus. Classification (NCBI taxonomy): domain Eukaryota; kingdom Metazoa; phylum Chordata; class Aves; order Charadriiformes; family Laridae; genus Chroicocephalus; species Chroicocephalus ridibundus. The sequence goes on along the minus strand of NC_086286.1, from coordinate 96,119,240 downwards.
ACAACCCTAAACCCCAAGTGAAGTGCTGCCCTGCTGTCACCTGGAAGGAAGAGATTCCGAATTGCACAATATGGGCCACACTATAAAGAAACTGCAGTTGTTCATTCGCTTTCATGTCACAACAAAGCACGAAAGTGAATGACTGAAAAAAAACCCCTATTCTCTTCCCTTTTTAGCTACGTAAATATCTACTTTCTTGTGATGACAAGAAGTTGGGTGCCAACATATGCAAATTACTCACTGGTCACTTTACAGAATATTCATCATAGTCAAGAACCACTCGATTATATCGCCCAAATGCAGATGACCAGAAAATAAAGAAAAGTTACCCTCAGTTTGTAAAAAGGGAGAAAATTATATATTGTGAGGTATAACACCTTTACAGCCTTGTCAGATCAGTTGACATCCTGCTACTTTCCATGTACTCGTGGCCCTTTGAAAAAGCTTATCTTTCTGCTACTTCTGTATCAGACACACCATTAAAACGGGGGAAAGTATCACTGAACATCACGGATATTATGGCATTAGCAAAACTAATGAGGCACTATTTACATGGTAAGCCCTCTTATACTGCCTTTTACATTGAAAAAAGTTCAAAACCGTCTCAAAAAACTTCCTCAAAATTCAACTATAGTGCACACAGGGAAGGCTAATGTGCCTACAAAGAGGCTACCTGACCCACCTGAGGGGCAAAACTAGTGCTGTATCCCCCTCCTGAATACAGACAGCTTAAAAAGCAGCAGGCCCAGGGAAGACTTCAAGGTATTTAAAACTCTTCCTTCCTTGCTGGGTGGAGTCCCGGAGTAAAGACTATTGGTCTATACGTTTGGAGATCTATCCCAAATTACCTCTTTCCCTGACCTGGCACCCCTCAAAAAGCAACTTGCAACATCGAAAAGACAATAGCCGTGTCATTCTGAAGTAAGAACTGAGATTTGGACTTGGGAAGGAGCAGACAAAGTGGAAAACATCCTTAGAGCTTAGCTAAAGTGTGGTAGATCCCTCTTCATACGTCTCCATCCTTACGTGGTAGCTGTGAAGGCCACAAACCGCTCACTTCTGTTTTTCTACTACATGAAGCAGCTTTTCCCTCAAAATTGCAAAGTTTTTCTTCTCACCTGCCTGCTCCTAGAAGGGCACACAGCTTCAGTGAACAACTTCTGGTCCTGCTAACTGTGATTTATTATTGAAGGGAGGGGAAAACACATAAAATAATAAAAAAGTTTCCTTTGCTATGTAACACATAGGAAAAAGAATATCTGAAATTAAAGTCCTTAGTACATTTTAAACTAGCTAAAAGAAACATTAGTTTCAGCAATTTTAGACAGATTTTTTTTGTGTTCCCCGGGAGTCAGAAACAAGCCAGCGGGAGAAGAACGGCCACCATACAGAATGGAAAGCAGACCTTCGGTAGGTAATTGCTCCATCTTTGAATGAAAAAGATTTCAAATACTATATAAATACATAAACTGCCACCAGGTGTCAGTACAGCCTAGAGAACTGCCTGTTCAACCCTCCACTCTAGGCTGATAAGGATATTTATTTAACCTGTCGCCCCCCTCCCCACCCGCGGTTAACCGTCCGGGTACACAAATCCAGCCCAGCCATCAGTCCTGCACGGAAGAAGTCACACAAACCAGAAAGTGTCACTTTCATACGGAGAGGCAGCCCCTGGGGCCTGGCATATGATCTCATTTGCATGTTATCAACGCACAAAAAAAAGAAATATAAAGCTGTAAGAACAGGCATCAGTTCCTACTGCCGCAGGACATCATGAACCAGCTTGATATGAAATAATCTCTAATTAAGGTTCAATGCCCTCCTCCCTCAGGCTCGTCAGACTCTCTACGGCAGGCATCTCTGCCCCGCACAGCCGCATTCCCTCTGTTCCTAAATAGCTTTAGTCTCCTTAGATTATGCTGCAAAGTGTTGGGGAATATTTAGCAACAAGGCTGCTAAGCTAAATAAAGCTTTTCTGCAAAACAAGCATTAGCATGATTGTCCTTGTGCTACAGCAGAGGCTCCCCCTCCACCTTCTCCCTGTCTCTGATTTTTGACGAGAGCTGTAAGGAAAGTGTCTCCGGAGCATCTCCATCTGAGGCGATTTTACTTAGAAAATTCTAACAGCAGCATTTATCTAATTTCTTCGCGCAAATAACTATCAAAATTCACAATTTCTTAATCGTACAAATTAGTTTCAGCAAAACAGATGTGGCACAAAAACATTTTTGCTGCTCAATGCCCAAATTAGGTTACACGCTTTTCTACTAAAGCTACTAACTAGAAAAGTCTCACAGGCTACTTAAGTAAAGGGCAAGACTTAGATCATTAGTGCGGAGATTAAAAACCATCAAAAAAGGTATGAAACTACTCCCCCATCCTGAACATAACCTACATTATTTAGTCTTAGGAAGAATTTTCAGCTTTGCTAGTTTATGGATTGAGCTTTCTGTCCTACCACAATCAACAAGTCTTACCCTAAATTAAGAGAACACCGGAATTTGTAGAAACAAAGAAGAGAATTGTGAAGTGGTTAAGAACTCTAACTAATGTCTTTTTTTGCTTGGCATAGGACCACTGGATGTTGGTAATGTCCTGATTGTTATTTTATGAGAAATATGCAGGTAAGCAAAGCAACAAATAAACATTGACCTACGAAATTTTACATTAGGAGAACTTAGTTACTAATTAATTTCTTAGGTACAAGAATAATAGAAGAAACCAGGCTTATGGTTTTAATACTGGCTTACTGCATGACCTTACAAAAGCATCTTCAATTTTCTTACCAAATGCAGTCAACTCAGTGCATGTATATTATTATGGACCAGTGTAAAGAACTTCAAAAATGAAATAATTAAAGGAAACTTTATGTTAAGTTAAAAACCACAAACAGAAAATGAACTTTTCAGGCTGATGACTAGGAAGAGAATTTACTGAAACATCTCTGTGAAGCCTTATAGGGTGGTTTTAGCACAGCTCTGAGGTTTCAACTTAAGTTTTAAGCCTACCGCACTCTTAGATTTCCTTTGCATGGTTTCGTATCTCAAGATGATTAAAACTGGAAGAGCAGCAAAAATACAGACACACAGAGGCTTTTCTGAAGCATTTATGTTTTCTTAATATATATGCTGGAAAACTTGGATATTAGTATGGAAAAGATAAATAAAAAGCAGACAGCATCCTAGAAGGTTTACCTTATAGAATTCTGAAGGGGAGGCGGAGTACGAGCTACCTAGTGGTTGACCAGCAGCAACTGCAAAGAATGAATCTGAAGTAAATCGCTTCACAGGAAACCCCCAAACCACTTAACAAGGTATCAAAATTATGTCCAAAGGAAGAGTGCCTCTAATTTCATACCTAAACTAAACCCTGGAACCTCCCTCTGATTCAGATGAGCTACGTAGTCTCAGAAGTTTCTCTCTGAGGAGTCTGATCACAGACTCCAGAGGTTTGCAAGTTCTGTTGCAAACCTGACTAAGTGCTTAATTAACTATAAAACCTACGTGCATGTTTCACCTTGCTTTTGAGTTTCATCAGAAAACCTTTGCACAATTCCTGTTTTGTTCCTTACAACCGCAAGTCTTTGTCAGGTTAAAACAAGAGGTAATTTATGTGCACTCTCTAAACTGGAATTTTTAATTCACAAGTCTTGGCTCTAATTGTAGCAAAGACCCTTGGGGCTCATAGTTTCTTTCTGTTAACTTCTCTCCCTCAAGTTTTCTACACGTAAACACTTGTTTCTACAACAGCTCTTCTGCAAGTCATTTTCCCTGTGTACACTTTTTGCACGTTCAAAACCAACCCAAAGTGCCTCAGTTTTCACAGGTGCTGCTTGCTCAGCCTGAGTTTGATATGCCCAGGTGACAAGTACTGTTCCAGTCACTCTCTCTTCAGGAAATCTCAAGAACGTTACTAGCATCAAGAGTACATGACTCAACAGCCAGCTGGCACACGATGCCCTTTTCCCTAGGAAACGTAACTTCTTCAAAATCAAAGTTTTAAGAAGGTAAAGAAGAATCTCAGCTTCTGCAGGAGCAAAACACATAAAATTTGCTTAAGATTTCACATCAGCAGCAAAACTTGAGTAGAAAGAAGCTTACAGTCAGACACTAGTTAGCGCAACTTAATTTCCTAAAATCTTTAAATTAAAAGTTCACCCTTGAGCGTCAAAGGGGGTTTTGCATCCTTCGTTAAGTTACCTAAACTACATTCAGCTAGCCGCTAACATTTCCTCTACACCCACCAGGCAGCTAGCTCTGCTGCTGAATGAACTGCAGCAAATGGCATTCAAGCTGTCAGACTTTGATAGAGGCTGGCATTTCAATAGTTACAAGGCAGTATTTGCACGACCGAGCAGATGGAGTATAATGGAGGCGTTTTTTTTCCTCTACTGAAAAAAGTTCTAGATAAAGATGCTTTTAAGAAAGGGGAATTGCCAGCCTGAAATATTGTCATTTTTACGTGGACATATAGGAATGAGGTTTGGCCCAATGCTTCACAGACTCGTACAATTTTTCTTGACGCTGTTGGTTTAAGAGTGCTATTAAATTCACAGAGCAAGAATTAAGCAATGTAGGAAGCATTTCCTATTGCTAACATTTATGGTTGCTATAACTGTGTCAAAATCGTTTTGTTGGTTCATTTGTTTTTACTATCACCCCTTTTTAAGGATTTACAAATAAGTGTTACGGAAAAGTATGCATTATTAGGGAATTTACATCCTTTAGCTATTTTCCCCATCTTAGATCCTTCAATCTCCTCACCTCTTCTTTCACTACCCAGATGTTCGTTTAATCTCTAAGCACGGCAGCTGCCTCAAGTTTCACTTTTTAATTTCCATCCTAGATCTTCTTCAGGTTAACTCAGTTAACAGTGTTCTTGCCAAAGTCTAAAGATATTTGCACTATTCCATCCCCATGCATTTTGAGTTGTCAATCATCTTTTCTGTGACCTAGCTCTCTTATTCAGCTAATTTTTTTTCTTTTTTCTTCCCTATCAGAAGATCCTCCATTTGTTTTAAAAGCAGAGATCCTGAAAAGCTCTTCTGGATGTCCAGTCTCTGGGTGATCTACTTTGCAATTTTAAAAAAATTGACACCTTCACAAACATGGTCCGGAAAACTGCCTCTACTTCAAATCTTTGTCCAATGGTACATATGAAATCTTTCTTCATCTCTCCATCACTTCAAGAAAAATAGGCCTGCCAACTCAAACACATCATTAATACTTGCAACTCCACAGACCCAGCCAAACACCCGGTCTTGTGGATTCTTTATGCATAAAATCTAAATTGCAGCCCTTTCAACTGATCCTTACATTTCTGTCTCGTCCGGTGACTCTTCCTCTTCCACATTCATTTTTACACAACATTCTCCAATGAAGAAAAGGCAAAAATCTGGCTGTGACTGTAATACATTCAGAAAACTACTGCCAGAAAAAACAGCCTAAGAAGTCATCCCTCTACATCCTCTTTAGGCTACCCCATCTCAGTTGGATCAAACAGCAGCTACTGTCATAGTCTAGACCTATATCAAGGTCTACAATCATCTTTCCCCCCAGTTAAGCCACCTCCTCTACCTCCAATTATCACACGATGTCAGCCTCTGCCCCCCACGTCTTACAGCTTCTATTAAGCCTCATTTGTGCTTTCCTCTATGTTGCATCTCAACAGAAATGCAATTTCCAACTCCATAGCCTCCCTCACCGTCCTCCTTACTCCACTCCTCACTGCCTACAGAAAGGATTTAAGCAATGAACTGGTGTTCCTGACTTACCAGCCCCACCAGTGCTGCCTTGCCCCATGCTGCACCCGTGGCGATGCAGAACTGTATGTCCGGGATTTCACAGAAACCACGGTGCTCAGCACCACCATGTGCTGCAGTCACACTGAACATCTGACTGACAACCTATAAAGTCATTTAACCCATTTTAGGCCCAGGCTGCCAAATTAGCAACACCGAAGAAAAAAAAAAATTTAAGAGCAGCAATAGGTATTACTTGAAGCAGCAACCCTGAAGCTGAAAAAAAGGATTTAAACTCACCACTTGAACAAAAAGATAGCAACAAAACTCACCTGAACATACTTTCTTTTCTCCTAAATAGGCAGTAAACTTAAAACTTCTTTATTAGTATTTCGGCGCAGCTCATCACTATGGTATGTGAGCAGCCCAGGAAGATCAAGTTGCTCATCTGTATTAAACAACAGTTGCTGCGAGATGAAAACAAGCAGGGCTTCAGTTTTACAGAAACTCAGCTGAGGTTTCTGTTTGGCAAAGATGATGTATTTGAAACAAGGCACGGATCCAGCTCGCATTTGATCTCGTTCTTCCTGATGCATAGACTTCAGGTACATTCAATAGCTCTTCTCCCCCCACCACCAGGCAACACAAAGCTTTTCGCTCCGTGTGCTAACGGGATTAAGTGTCACATTTAGATTTTGTTAAACTCCACTTTTATTTTCTCACCCCTTCTCTGAATTACCAGATTACTGTTGAAGCAGGCAGCAAACACACAGCTTCTCCCACTAGTTAACATCACGGACACGCTGTGGCACGAATCCAAGCTGTGTTTTCCTGCCGAGGATATAGCTTCTGTGGATGTGAACAATCTCCAGTGAGAGCTTAACGCCATCGGCCCATTTCCTCCTTTGGAAGGGAGTCTCCCAACTCACGCTCTGAACAAACAGAGTCCTGGAGCCAGCCCATGGACAGTGTTTACAGAAACAGCAAAGTCACCGATAGGAAAGTTTGGGGTACTTTGGAACAAAAATAGCTTGAAGGAGAAAAAAAAAGCAGCAGTATTTTTTTTTTTCATAAAAAAAAGTAGTAAATTAAGTATTAGTCAAATGTTGATACATCATTTTAGTTATTTTATACAGAGGCTTCTTTAAAAACCACATCTATTTTACTGTGGTTAAAGTAAATCTTATGCTGAACAAAGGAACTGAAAGGTACCAATTTAGCAACAGTTCTATATTTCCATCCCCACTTCTCCTCTTGCTGCCTAACTTACACATGTACAAATGAGGGGCCCAAGTAGTGCCAATATAAAAATAAAGGAACACTTTGTTGTTGTGTTTTTTATTTTTTTTTATGCACTGAAAAACTATATTTTGCAAAGTTTGGGGAGTCTAAAGGCAAGGGTAGCTGAAGCATTTACAAAGGTTCAGCACCATCTGTAATGCTTCATACATGCATTTTGACAACCCTATTTAATTAGCATCAACCTTTCACCACTTAGCATGCTGCTAAGTATTAGTCTATTTTTATTTTATTTATTTTAAGGAAGTGGAACAATACAGCGATCATCAAAAATAGTACATCAAAATAGTACAGGCTGTACCCCATACTTAAACAAATAAATACAGACAACTATAATCCAAAAGTAGGATATATATAAATATAAACACTAAGCTTCACAAAGTTCATGAGAATTATAACTTTTGGAAAACCCAGTCCATATGGTAATTGAAATGTTTTCGATCTCTCAGTTACTAACACAGGAATGAAGCAGAAAGCTGCTCTCAGCACGCATTTTGCCTACGAATCAAACTTGTAACATCATATAGTTGATGTTATAGGACAAGGCAAGCAGGGAGAAAAATGCATCACGTTTTTTTCCTGCTTCTACCTCACTTCCAGCTCTACAACCCACCTGATGACTACAACAGACGCCACTGGTAGGAAGCAGGAGGGAAAGAAGCGTCAGTCAGAGACAACGTCAATATCCAGGCTCTGACCGAGAAGCAGGAAGGAAGAAACTGGAGGGTCAGCAGCAGAAGATAAGGGCAGAGGCAGGATCCAGCATAAGAATTTTTGTAAGTAAATGGCCTGGCAATGGAAATAATATTTTTAAAAGTTCCATGCCTCCTCCCCCATCAAGGCTGCCGAATTGCATCCTGTTGCCCTGCTCAGGGCTGTGAATCATTGTGCTAACCTGGAATGGTGCCACTCACCTCCAGAGCTTCTCTGCTACAAAAATTAGCAGGCTACTTGTCACAAAAAGTAATTTGTGAGAAACCCCTTCCAGACCCAGCCATCAAACAGTGGATCAAGGCTTCACTTTCTTTTCCAAGTTTTAGAACACCAAGAAATCTTAGAAGCACCATAGGAAAAAAAAAAAAAAACCACTAAAAAAAAGTTTAAAAAAAAAATAATCAAGTGACCGCCCACATTTCTGCCTGTGCCCTTCCTGGCTAAAGATGAGAGCAGGCAGCTAGTATTTCAGACTGCTCGATGTAAGTGACCTCTCCAACTACCACCCCTTATTAACTTCCTGACCAAGCTATATGACAGCCTGCCAAGTATTAAAGGGAGAAGAAAAGGATGTAAGCAGCTCGGGTACTTCCTTTCTGGAGATATTTTTGAGCTGTGTTGCAATTCTACGGGTCTTATCTGAAGAACTGACATGCCTAACGTGGTTCAGCGACATCCTGATTTTACCTTCTGCACTAAGCACAAACCTGAAGAGAAGGCTGATAGCAAGTGGCTATCAAAGAGGCTGTTTGTTAGGAGACTATGCAAAATAATCAGTGTCTTATGATGAGATGAAAAAGCCATGATCATAGAACTGTCTAGGTTGGAAGGAACCTTTCAGATCATCGAGTCCAACCATCAACCTAACTCTGACAAAAACCATCACTAAACCATATCTCTAAGCACTATGTCCACCCGTCTTTTAAATACCTCCAGGGATAGCGATTCCACCACTTCCCTGGGCAGCGTGTTCCAATGCTTGATAACCCTTTCAGTATAAAATTTTTTCCTAATATCCAATCTAAACCTCCCATGGTGCAACTTGAGGCAGCTTCCTCTTCTCCTATCACCTGTTACTTGGGAGAAGAGACCAACCCCCACCTGGCTACAACCTCCTTTCAGGCAGCTGTAGAGAGCGATAAGGTCTCCCCTCAGCCTCCTTTTCTCCAGGCTGAACAACCCCAGCTCCCTCAGCCACCCCTCATAAGACTTGTTCTCCAGACCCCTCACCAGCTTCACTGCCCTTCTCTGGACACGCTCCAGCACCTCAATGTCTTTCTTGTAGCGAGGGGCCCAAAACTGGACACAGTATTCGAGGTGAGACCTCACCAGTGCTGAGCACAGTGGGACGATCACTTCCCCAATCCTACTGGCCACACTGTTTCTGATACAGGCCATGTCTGCCTTCTCTCCTATCCTGACTTACGTTTCTAGCTAGAAATACCCTACTCTCTCTTTAAAGTTGCAGCAACCAACATTTGCCTGCTCACAGCCCTAGTGAGCTGCACAAGCTGCACTGAAGCTACCACAGAACAGTATCAGAAACTATTCTGTCATCACCGTTAGCCACTTCAGCAGAGGTCAAAAACTGAATTTAAGAAGCATGGTAACATGTACACCCTCTTCATAATAGAAAAATCTGTCCTGGTGCTGTTCATTCTAGTGCCAGGAAACTTCGTTCTCGAGAGCCCAGCAACATGACACCTCCCGCCAACACAACGGTAATGTCGAGAGATGCTAAAACGGGAACCGAAGAGGAAGTTGAAAGTTAAGTCAGGTTCAGATTTTAATTTTTAAAACAATAAAATCTTCCATTCTGAAATGATAAATGTGTATGTGAAGACTGAATGATGTTCAGTTGTACGTATGTGTCTTCAGATTCTTTAGACAGGTAGAGAGTTGACACAAATTTTCTGCAGCAGAATTTACTGCAACAATAGTAATTTCTCTGACCTGATTTGAAAGCATACATCTTGTTTTCTAAAATGCAAATATCTTACTCTTATTACGTTTAAAGTTACCTTGCTTAAAAACTTAAAATAAGATCTGACACAAATCATAGTAGAAAAACACAATATTACTAGCCTACAAGAATTACTGTATTCAAGGTACATTAGTTAATTTTCTTAGTCAGCTCAAAGAAGCTTCTGTCCCACCAGCTGATAGTTCTCTCCTAAGAAAAAACTGGTTCCAGCAAATCAACTGCAGCAAACTGAAGCAGATTATTAGCAACATACAGCAAAATATTGGCAAAATGCAGTCAAATCAGAGAAATGATTTATTGCTTAGAAAGAAAACTAGAGGATTTATACCTTCAGATGTCCTTTTCAGTAAGTAACTGAAATTCAATGCAAACTATTTCTCAATATATGATGCATGTCACAACCCTGATTTAGTTCACGATGCAATTTTTAGCACATGCTGTTTCCACTCACATAATGCACGCAACAGAACAGATTTGCTGCAGCCGTGGAAACAACTTCAGAAAGTTAAAAACTACTTACTTTTAATGCAAAAATGCTGTACCCATGCATTAGAAGTTGAACTGCACAAGTTTTATTAGGAGCTACTGAATCTCTAGGAACAAAGATACTTCGCCAGTATCTAACACAGAGAATGGACACTTTACAGGTGCAGGTAGGAGCATTTGCTTGTACTACAGCTTTCATGGAGGAGAACCCATATCTGCATATAATGCTATCTTGTAACTCAATACACCTGGCAAGCGTAGTCTGCCACCGGTTTAGAAAACTTCTCTGCAAGAGAAGCATCAACAATGACACAACCAAGTCTAGTCACCCGCGTCCCAAGACATCAGACAGCAACTGCCAGAAGTTTGAGGCACTGAAAGCACCAGCTACCCTTCCTAGAAACACTTTAAATCTATTTTAGCTATGATGAATGAGTACACTTAGATAGTCAAGACAAGTTGTAGACAATAAAAGCACTTCTGAACACAAGGCAGACCACGTTCACCTCAAGGTGAGCATCCAGGCAGGAATACGTAAACTTCAGCCCCACTGCGCAAATACCTTCACGAACATCAAACAGTCAGTTGGCAGTGGAAAAAAACCCACATATATAACCACAGAAAAGTAGTAGACAGGCTTAGAACTGGGTCCAGCTGACACTACTGCAAGGAAGATGCTTTTCATACCTTTATTTTATGCTTGCAGCTTTTTGTCTGTGTCCTAATGAGAAACAGTTGCCCCTTCTTCCCCTCACCATACATCCACTTGGCACTGTAAGGGCTAAACCAGTCTTAAATCAGCGATACTGACAAAAAATCCAAATCATTCCGAAATAATATTGTCCTCATAAGCAGCAACTGCAAAATGCCTGAGGTGAAAATACGTTCAGTTCCAAATTTTAATTATTCAAGTGCTGTACTGAAACACTCATGTTCTCTTTTTCCTAAAGCTACCAGTTTCATTCCATTTAACTAACGTGAAGAACCCGCAGATCTTCCTGTTGAGGAGGAGAAACGCTCAGATTAGAAAACTTGCACACACAACTGGATTCTCAACTCAGCACACTGACGTGGAAGGAAGCATAACAGAAAAATAAGATCTTTTAACAAAGCTAGTATCTGCAGTTGGTTCCTCCCAGGAATGAAACACCCAGCTTTCCAAGACAGCACCAGATATGTTCGTCTAACATATCTTTGTGATAGAAATGAACAAAAGAACAAGGCTTCTCTACAGATTTCCTCATACAAGACATGAAATCCTTCTGTATAGATAGTTGCTATGGTGCAGACTTAAGGGGAAAAAAAGAGGGGAGATCAGACTTCTTGTTTACAGGTTTCCAATATGCTCCACTTGATCCATCTTGAAATTGAAACCCTTTAGCTTCCTGTCTTTAGGCTGTCAGATGGTACAGGACAAACACAGCGTTAGCAACTTTACAAAGCTCCCATGTGTTGTGCACAGATCTAGAAAAACACATCCACATGGATTAGACAACAGACAGAAGGGACAATATAGTTTCAAAAAGAATAAAGGCCATGCTAAATCCTGAGAGACTTACTCAAGGGAAAACAGACTTACCCTGGGATGAAATACCAGATTATTTTCGAACACTGTCAACGCTTCACCACAACGGAACACTGCACGGACCTATCAGAAGTACGCTGTTTTGACATTCTCAGGTGAAATCCTGATTTTTCTGATAACTTCTTACAAAAATTTTATCCAAACAGGTACCCCTCGCTATTTACAGACTTAATAAGACAAAGACATTTAGGGAAGGATTCAACTCTCGATAAGACACCTAAACCATATAAAGACACATACATTTCCCCTACAGTCAAAAAAAGCTATGCAAAGATTCATCTTATCCTACAGCAGATACTTTGGCTGTAATTCAGGTACCTAGACATAGGCATCTGCTGTCAGTTTAAACATCCTGGGAGTTCCCACCTCACTTCCAGTCACCTCTGTTGTAAACCCTGCAGGTATCAGGTTGTATTCCTCAGCAGTATGCAATTTTTACCAATGTTTTAGAGATGCTAATTGGCACTAGGTTTAGGCAGGTGACCAGAGGGCTGCTCAGATGAATTGCTATCCAGGGCCCACTGACTCTACTAAGTCTTCACTGACTAAGAAGAAAGCAAGTATAGAAACTTGGTGCAGAAGTATAAAACTCAGATGTTTTTCATCGGTCATGAACAGAATGCATCCTTTGTTCTTTTGCCAACTGACAAGATAGCTACCACTTGTAGAACAGTCTTAGGCTATTCATTAATGGGGTTTTGGTGCTACGTAAGAGATTTGGCCTTTGCAGTCGCTTCTTTAGGGTCCCATCTTCTAAAGCAGCAGCCAAATGTAATTTCTTGCCTAGATCCATTATTCACTAGAACCTTTTTGCCAAAGTCTTCTATGTAACCTGCCTGCATGAACTGCCTGAAACAAGTTTTCTTTAGTATGGTGCATAAAACCCACTCATACAGAACAGGTTAGTTCTCCCATTCCGTCAGTGACCAGTCTGGTTCTGCCATATATCGTGTTTTTACTGAACATGAAGGGTGGGGTAGAAGTGACTAGAGTATCCAGGATAATAACAAGGTTTAGGGACTTAATAATGCAGTCTTCCTAAAATAAGTACAAAGTTCCCTGCACAGACAGATGCCTTTGAAGGCCTCCAGAGGGAGATGCTGTCTAATTTTTGGGATCTAAATTGCTTCGAACATCCATCTTAGGCATCATTTCTGGCCATACCAGCATCTTGCTACAGCCTGAATATTCTACTCTGTCAGGTCAGGAATACAAAATTTAAAAAAAAAAAAAAAAAATAGGAGAGGAAACAAGACCTGTGACAACTTTCAAATTCCATAGCAGTTTTCTTGCTCTCTTTAGACTGCAATTTATTCTTCCCCCAATGCTATTGTTTGCCATCATCTATTTCTCTTTCTTTACCTGCTTACCATTTGAACAAAGCGTAAAAATACTATTTTCCATATCATCATATATACACAGAAAGCTTAACTAACGCCCCAAACCATTTGCTCCCTACTGCTAGCAAACAGTCTAAACTTGAGACAGTAGCATCTAATCTGTATTGTGCTACTACCAGCACCACAAGAAATTTAAAGGAAAAACAAAATAATTAACTGGAGGGTATTAGCGTAGACTTCTTTCCATTATTCTTTAGTTCTTTTATCTTCTGGCATTTGTTAACCCAGAAGCCCTCCTGACTGCATTCTGTCCACAGAAATTAGACCTTCACCAAGGCCAGACTTGGACAGAACAGCTACTAACTTTTAAAAACTGGAGACAGTATTGTCCCATCACTGTAACATTTACGAGCACACATGGTTCTCCTTTCCCATTTATTTAACAAGCATCTGAATGATTCCACCCAGGGAGAGGGACGCTGTGCAAGGAAACCACCCTGCACCCAGTGCTCCTACGGCTACACTCATTACACGCAGTCCACACAGTAGTAGGAACGTTTAAGAGAGTCACAAGGTTCCCATGGAGAGAGCGCTGAGATCTTGTCTGATTTCACTCCAAATCTACTGAAAACAGAGAAGAGCTTTTGGCAATGCAATTCTGGCAAGTATTTGCAACAGTATCCTGGCTTGCCAAATTGCATTTGGATTTTGCTAGACTTATTTACTTGTTCAGTATGCTGGGAGAAGTAGAAACATTAGTTGCTGTAGAGAGCCTGGCTTAATTTGCAGACCTGGAACAACACTTAAAGGATGAATCAGAGACAGACTAACTTAGGAATTTGATCTATTAACCTCAGCTCACAATGGTGGTGTATCCTGAAGTGTTAGAGGTAATCCATAGCTCAGCTACTTCAGGTCTGAGTCCAGACAACTCTGAACTCTCAAATGACACTTTTAACCTGTTATTTTTATATAGCCAGGTTCTATTCCTTTCCAAAATACCATCTAACACAAGCTGTAAGATGGCCCTAAAGATCCTCTTTAGGAGTCAAAAAAGCACAACTAGATTTTATGACAAAAATCAACATTCTTTGCTGACTGCATGGAGATAAATTCTAAAGACCTGATTTTCAGAAGACATTTAGCACCCAGTCTCTCAAAAAAACAAAGTTACAACTGTTTAAGACACCTTTAGTTAAAGGCTGATCCCTCCCAGACAGTTGTTCCCACCTTCCCTCCCCACGGGGCTGGTCAGTGCTCTGCTTCCACCCTGTCACTGGGGCACGCAGGAATGCTTTTGATCAGACACATCAGAGGTACACTGATGACATATTTCGCCTGAAAGAGTCATGCCCAACTGCTTGACTCAAAACCCAGAGTGGGGGGGGGGGGGGGGGGAAAAAGTATTTCAAAGGCATTATCTGCAGTGCTTGTTTACAAGGTTTTGGCACTGTTTCTCCCATGTTTGTCCATTCCACGTTTTCAGCTTTACTAGCTTGCTTTTGCTCATTTTCCTATTTTTTTTTTGTTGTTTTGGGGTGGTTTTTTTTTGCTGAGAAAGACATTCCTTCTTCAAGCCTCCCTCTATTCCCCTTATCTGCTAACACTGCCCACTACCTTGCAACAGGCCAGCAACCTTGCCTTCCCTTTTCAAACACAGAAGCTACGTACTAGGTCATAGCCAGGGTCCAACTATCCGCAAAGCACATACTGCTGGAGAAAAGTACAAAATACCACCCAGGCTTACACAGTGTCAATTTTCTAATGCCTCACTGTTATAACATATATTCATCCTGGAGGCATAGCATTTCATGCAATTCTTTCTTTTGCCTTTTAAAAGCACATATTCTTAAAACTCCTTCAAGCCATTATCCAATCAATCAATTTTTCAAAGACAAAAACCAAGTATAAACATAGCCAAAATTTATGATTTCTAAATGTGTATATATATTTTGGTTACATTCAAGAAGAACAGTACCGACTTGCTTCCTAAGAGATACAAGTAGACTGCTATATGAACCTGTTCCCATCTTCATTGTACATTTCCAATATTTAATTAGCTTGTTAAGTGACCAGGAATACCTCTGGTTTCTTCCAGATGAACCAACAACAAAAAAATAAACCAAGCGAAGACAGAGAATCAATGCCTACCTCTCTCCACCCCAGGGAAACATACCACTCCATAGTAATTCTCCATTGATAATTATGGTTTTAAAATCTGTTCAACAATTTTTAATCCTTCTGATACACTGCATCCAGACTTTTTACTATGTTAATATTTACTTTTTTTTTCCCCATTGTGATGTTTGGGTTGCCAAATCAAATATCCCGAAACACATCATAAAGGCTAGGCTTTTGTATAAGGCTGCTAAAATGTCTGACTTGAAAATAAAATAAAACGATGACACGGTAGATCAGTTGCACTTCCCAGCATGATTTAGTCCACTTACCTACTTTGGTCCAACTCCTTTTTCAGCACTTTGTCCAAAATTATGTCAAGCTGACAACCTATAAACAGTCATACACTCTACTCACCCAGTTAAACCCTGACACAAATTAGTTTCTATCTGTAATCTGGAGTACTTTTAGATTAGCAGTACACAGTTTCTCATATTAGTCCTCTCTAACTCTAACTGTATAACTTGATACAAGTTATTGGCATCTTCTAGGTTATGTCATATTTTAATAGCTGTTGTTAAACATCTTCCTGGCTTGCTAAAGTGGAAAGAATGCCATCAACCTTTGTATCTGACTAAAATCCAGCTTTTGAACCATATGCCTGATAAACTCACCAAGTATTTTTGTCTTTAAGCACTGCTCTATGACTTCTACCTGGTCACAGAGCACCAACATTAAAGTTATTTTTGTTTCTAATAAAATCTTTCTTCCTCCAACTGTCCAGCTGTCCTCCCTCCATCCATGTCATTTTCTTACTAATTTTATACACTGCTTCATTATCTGCTAATTTATATTCATGGAATAAAAGCTGACAGACATCTATTTAGGGACTTCTGGTGGCAGGAGGAAGAGAAAGTATTTTTAATAGCTGTTTCCACCTCTGTTCTCAGCCATTTTATCTTTGACTACCTCCCTTGATTGTGGGCTCTTCCACAAATAGTAAGATTTTTGGAAGCCATACCAAAGCACTCTGCTTTTTCTGTTCATATTTCATCTTTCACCTTGTTTCGTTCAAAAGCCTTCTACCTTTTGAATTTCCTCCTTTGAGAGTAAAGGATGGTATTCATCTGACCACATGCAGACTTCTATAAGCCAAGATACCCACACCTGAGCTAGTTATCCTAGACTGACTTTGAAGATAAAGGAGAGAAATAAGCATGACAACTGGGGACAAGTCATACCATTCCTGAATACGTATCTAAAATAAATCATATAAGTTGCCTCATAAAAGGGTCTCACCTTCTTCATGAAGGTAAGCTTAAAATAGCCCTGCTTGGACACGGTCCCCCACAACATCCTTCTCTCTAAATTGGAGAGGTATGGATTTGATGGATGGTCTGTTCAGTGGATAAGGAATTGGTTGGATGGTTGCATCCAGAGGGTAGTGATCAACGTCTCAATGTCCAGATGGAGACTGGTGACAAGTGGTGTCACTGAACGGTCCATATTGGGACCAGCACTGTTTAATATCTTCATCAATGACACAGACAGTGGGACCAAGTGCAAGCTCAGCAAGTTTGTGGATGACACCAAGCTGAACAGTGCAGTTGACACGCCTGAGGGATGGGATGCCATCCAGAGGAACCTGGACAAGCTTGAGAAGTGGGCCTGTGTGAACTTCATGAGGTTTAACAAGGCCAAGTGCAGGGTCCTGCACCTGGGTCAGAGCAACACCCGCTATCAATAACAGGCTGGGGGATGAAGGGATCAAGAGCAGCTTTGCCAAAAAGGACTTGAGGGTGCTGGTGGATGAGAAGCACGTTGGTGACATGAGCCAGCAATGTGCACTCACAGCCCTGAAAGCCAACCGTATCCTGGGCTGCATCAAAAGAAGCAGGGCCAGCAGGTTGAGGGAGGTGATGCTGCCCCTCTACTCTGCTCTCGTGAGACTCCACCGGGAGTACTGCATCCAGCTCTGGAGCCCTCAGCACAGGAAAGACATGGACCTGTTGAAGCGGGTCCAGAGGGATGGAGCACCTCTCCCGTGAGGACAGGTTCAGAGAGTTGGAGTTGTTCAGCTGGAGAAGAGAAGGCTCCAGGGACACCTTACTGCAGCCTTTCAATACCTAAAGGGGGCTTATAAGAAAGTCGTCGACAAACTTTTTAGTAGGGCCTGTAGCAACAGGACAAGGGGTCATGGTTTTAAAATAAAAGAGGGTAGATTCAGACTAGATATAGGGAAGAAA